>NC_060126.1:468740010-469060843 GCF_021461395.2 Schistocerca americana
TAGAAGCTTTCGAAATGTGGTGCTACAGAAGAATGCTGAAGATTAGATGGGTAGATCACATAACTAATGATGAAGTATTGTACAGAATTGGGGAGAAGAGGAGTTTGTGGCACAACTTGACAAGAAGAAGGGACCGGTTGGTAGGACATGTTCTGAGGCATCAAGGGATCACAAATTTAGCATTGGAGTGCAGCGTGGAGGGTAAAAATCGTAGAGGAAGACCAAGAGATGAATACACTAAGCATATTCAGAAGGATGTAGGTTGCAGTAAGTACTGGGAGATGAAGAAGCTTGCACCGGATAGGGTAGCATGGAGAGCTGCATCAAACCATTCTCAGGACTGAAGACCCCAACAACAATATCTACTCTTTCACGTATTTCATTACTCATGTTTCCTTAGTTTACCATAAACAGATTTCATGACTACCGTTCATGATTGTTCACTATCTCACTTAGAAAACCGATCGCCCTAGAACAGAAACTTATTGTTTCTTTCATAACAACTTTTAGAATTGGAAATTGAAGTACCTAAGAGCAGTTTACTGTAATGATAGTACATTACCTGTTATCTGATAGTCATTTATTTATAACTGAAAATTCCTGACAGTTGATCCTCAATATTTGTTATGTTAAGATCATGTATTTTAATCGCTCTGTGAGTTTTAGCTATCGAAACTACCAATGAAGTTATGTCACAACACTCAGCTCCATCGCTAAACTGCCATTAACGTTATCATTATCAAGATAGACATAACGCTAACACTCACGCCACAGTGATACAAATTTACATGCCTACCTGCACCACAGGTGATGAACAGATTGAAATAATTTACGATAAAAGCGATTATTTAGATAGTTAAGCGAGATAAAAATTTAAAACGTGATACGGTAGCTAATATAGAAAGAGAAAATAGTAAGAAAATATAGGCTTGGGGGAAGGGATGAAAGGGGAAGCCACCCGATAGAATTTCGCACAGACTGTAATGTAGTCATCTCCAAGACGTTGCTTAAGAATCATGAAAGAATAATACATAATAATACATATTTACAACAGAGTTTTCGAAACCATATTTTAAATTGTGGGACATTTCCCGGTGCAGACGCAGACCGACAATAATTTATTGGTTACGAACTGCAGTTTACAACTAAAGAGACAGTAAACGGTAGCAAATTAAGGACACAGAACTTGAATAAGTTAAGTCCCAGAGTTTCTCGATAATCTTAAGGGCACCGCAAGGCAACGACTGACAAACAGAGGAAGGAATCTACTACAATATGAATGGATATCTTTGAGTGATGAAGTGGTGAATGCGGCAGAGGATTTGAATGGGGAAAAAGGTACAATAGTAAATTTAACTGACAATAGGGGAAAATATAAAAATGCGGCAAATAAAGTAGACCATGGGGAATAGAGATGTCTAAAAACGACGTTGACAGACAGTCCAAAACCGCAACGCGATATTGCACTTGGGAAACATAGGTGCCGACATTAAATAAGAAAGAAGAAAGAAAACTTTGCTCAAAGGAGAAGCAACTGTCAAGAAATCATTTGGCAAGCCAGAACTAAGAAAATAAGAGAAGGCTAGAAAGTTGAAGGAATATGTAAAGAAGAGGGGGGAAGAAGTTATACAAGCTAACACAAGCACAATATTAGATTCCCGTGAAATGTCTGAACACGCAAGACAGTACTGATCACACCACATAGCTAAGTAGGCAGACTGAAGAAAGGCAAACCTGTGTTTATAGCATTTGCATGTTTAGAGAAAGGTTTTGACAATCTTAACTGAAAGCCATTCTTTGAAGCTCTGGAGGTATCAGTGATAAAAACTCAAGGACACAAGATTATCTGCAATTTGTACAGAAATCAAACTCCATTTCTAGAACTTCAGTGACTTGAAGGGGAAGCAGTAATTGAGAAGGCAGAAGCAGAAAGCATATAAAATGAAGATTGCCAATAGCAAGAAAAGAGTTTCTGAAAATGAAAATTCGTTCACATCGAATATAAATTTAAATGGTTGGATAGTATTTTACAAAGGTATTTGTGTGGAGTACAGCCTTGTATGTAAGTGAAACGTGGAATGTGAACAGTTCTGTCAGGAAGACAATAGAGGCTTTCAAAACGTAGTGATAAAGAATAACGCTGAAGATTAGACATGAAAATTGTCTAACTAAAGAAGATGTACTGAATTAAACAGAGGAGGAAGAAACTATGGCACAACTTGACTAAAAGAGGCGTTAGTTGACAGGCCATATTATGAGGCATCAAGGAATCGTCAGCTTGGTAATGGAGGCTACATTGTACAGAGAGTCCAAGGCCTGCCAACAGTATGTAGATTAGAATGGATGTAGAGTGCAGCAGTTACGTAGAGATGAAGAGGACTACACAGGATACACTACTGTGGAACAGTGTATCAACACAGAGACGATTTGTATTTCTTGTTTATGTAGCCCAACAGCAAATAACATCACCTTTCATCAGGTAGGTCAGTTGCGTTTTTATTGCCAGAATATTTGTTTAATATAGCCTCTAGCACATATACTTGTGATGTATTTGTGTATGCATCTGTATCACTCTCTGCGAACGGCTTTAAGTTACGGAAAAAATATAACTGGAATGCAGTTTCCTTATGGTGACTGTCAGCAAATGATAAAGTTGAATTACTGTTCTGGTCACTCTTCCATTTGTAGCATTTTCCAAAGGACATGTATTTCCTTCATGAAACAACAACCAATGACTGGTTACGTATTATCCACGCCTTTCGAATGCACTGGCAGTTCTCGAACAATGTAGAAATCATTGATCGGAAATGTATTGTAATTCAGTTATACATATGCTGCCATACGTTTTTTGTGCAGTGGAGGCTTTTCCGCTGACTTTAAATATCATACGACCATTCTCAGGCATATTAAAGGATGCACTAACGTCGTATGAAACTATTTTTAATTACCGTTTGTATCGGGGATATCAGGTTAATCAAAAAATAAATACGGCATTTTGGCAACCAAATATGGAGTCGGCAATTGGATTATAACGCCTAATGCGATAAGCAATTATTATGACTGGTCCTTCATAACTACTTGCAAGACTGTGATCAGTGGCACTTTATGGATACTGAAAAAGATTCACATAATATATTATTTGTTACTTTATGCCAAGATGTTTGACACAAAGATTCTATCAGGGACGTAAAATCTTTCGGTAAAAGAAATCGACTATCAAAGGTTATATATATCCTGCCTGTAAAGACTCTTTTAGCGATGCTGGAAAGAGTACTTGGCAATCTGGTGTTATTACATGTAATATAAAGTATTATAAACGTTGCAAATAAACAAAATGTCTTAAGGGAAAACGAAATAACTAACGAGAAATTTGTTTACGTGGCCGTCACCTGCAGCAAGCACAGAAAAGTTTTGTAAATAACGAACGCCATTTCCTTGCTGTGATGTATTTTATTTTTTCTAGACCCTTTCCGTCTTTTATTTTAAGGCATTTTCAGTGGAATTTTTGCGATATTTGTAGATTATGAAACAGTTCACGTCTGAGTTTTTACGCGAATAAGTGATTCTTACAGTTAATCGAGTATTTGGCTGGCATCTGCGTTTCCTCTGTTTGGTGTCAGGCTGTAGGTCGCACTATAACTTCATTTACGAGACAAAAGCTCATGTTCATATTACAAACTTTTTTCTTCACAGTTTTCATGTTCTTTGCGCTAATTGGTGTGGAGTAGAATTATTCCTCTGTCTCTAGTTGCAAGATATTTTACCAAACACCGATTTACAGTCGTAACTACTGTGTGTTCAATTTATGTCTCTTCTTATTTGGTTTGTTTATGTACATATTGCCAACCTAACGAAGCTGAAAGATAAAGCCTGATCATTCTGTTCCCTTTATATCTGTTATGTTTATGTGTGTGCGTGTAGGTAGTCAGGGTGAGTTGTAGAAAGTTGAATGTGAATGTAATATCTGTCAGAGCGTAGTTGAAAGCTTTCGTGTTCAGCTGATTCGAGTTTTGGTTTAAATATTTTGCGGAGGGGTTCATGTAAGAGTGAGGACAAAGGGGTTGGGGTGCTAGTATTGTGATAGTAATCATCTGTTGAAATATTATTCTACTATTTTATTTATTAAAATAAGCAGTGAGTTTACTTTTACATAAACCCCTCCACAAAACATTTAAACCCAAACTCAAATCACCTGAACACCAAAACTTTCGATCACTCTCTGACAACTATTGCATTCACTTTCAACTTTCTATAACTCGCACTGACTAGCTACACACGCATACATATATAAGGAGAACAGGAATAAACAGAAATTAGTTTTCAGAATATAATTCATTAGATTTGCAACATGTACACAAACAAACCAAACAGGAAGAGATATAAAGTGAAAACACTGTAGTTACGACTTTAAATCATACTTTTCGATAAATTTCTACAATTAGTGACAAAAGAATAATAGTACTCCACGCACATTAGCGCAAAGAATACGAAAATTGTGAAGAAGAAAAAAGAGGGAACATGAAAATGTTCTTATATTCCGTAAGCTAAGTTTTAATTCAACCTCCAGTATGTGACCAGGTGAGAGGAAACGCAGATGTCCGCCAAAAACTCGATTACCTGTAAGTAATCATTTACGTAAAAAAAAGATGTGAACTGTTTTATGATGTACAAATATTAACATCAAAACAAAATTGAGTCATTCTAGATTCCACCGAAGATGCCCGAAAGTAAAAGTCGAAACGCGTCTGGGGCAAATAAAGTACATTGCAGCAAGAAATAAGCGTTTGTTGCTTACAAAACGAAATAATCAATAGCTGTAGATACTTAGCAAATTATATACCAGCAAATTAGCTTCGGTTTAATTTCTGCAGATCTATATAGAATATTGTAAATATTAATATGTACCATGTAGCTGTAATTCTCATTTCAGATGCTATTAAATGCCGTTTAAAAAAATCATCGATCCATTCTGAAAAACTGTACTTACTTTCAGATCTCGAGAGATAAATAGATTTTGCATATCATGTGACTAAATATGACTCTTTACGAGCTATCATTTGCAAAAAAAAAAAAAAAAAATACACGCTTCGATTTCTTCGACCGTTTACGAAACTTGGGGCTGATACAACCACATGGTTTGTGACGAGCACGGCAAAGTATTGGTCGCATAGCGAGCGACCTACGCGCGGCTCGCCCGCCGACATGTCGTTCAATATCTCGAGAACGATGATAGCTATCATTCTGCTCTCAACTTTAAAAACAATTTTGGAATGTTGGCTAAATTTCATACGCAGTAATGTATTACCTAAAATGAACTTAAGGAAAAGTCCACGCAATGCGTTTTTACCTCTGCACACTCAATAAAATTTCGTGTAATGGTTTACATAAAAGTGGGGACGACTGAAGAACGGGATACAACCCGTCGGCTTTGACCTATGACGTCAGAATTTGCCAGAGATGATTTGTTACACAGATTTCAAAATGTTCAAATGGCTCTTAGCACTATGGGACTTAACATCTGTGGTCATTAGTCCCCTAGAACTTAGAACTACTTAAATCTAACTAACCTAAGGACATCACACACATCCATGCCCGAGGCAGGACTCGAACCTGCGACCGTAGCGGTCACGCGGTTCCAGACTGAAGCGCCTAGAAACGCACGGCCACACCGGCCGGCTACACAGATTTAATAGCTGAGAGGAGTGCTCATAAACAAAGGAATGCAGAAGAGAAAACATATGGTAGACATATTAGACTGTGGTAGACATATATCACGGCCAGTACTATTTCGACCATAATGTTAAGGATATCGTTTGTTTGAGTCCTAGGACTTCTGTAAAAAATTAAGGGAAAAAAAGGGATAGAAGTAGCGGTAGCATAGAATACCTCACTTGACATATATAAACGATTTGTATCTCGAACTTCAGTCGAACTGTATAGGTTAACTGCAGTACGGGAAGCAAATTTAACGTACGTCGATTTCTTCGGTTTCGTCAGCATTAGTATCCTTCGAAATATAAAGGTCAACTGAAGTACGGGATACAAATTTTACAAGAGTTGTTTCTTTCGCCTCCGCTGCCACTAACAGTCTGTTCTTACAGAGATAGTATTACTAGCGAAGACGGAAAGATCGACATACATAATATTTGTAACCCATACTTCAGTTGAACTATATAGTTCAACTGAAATCGATGTACGTTACATTGGCAACCTGTACCTCACTTCAACTATGCCAAGGCGAAAGAAGACGACACATAAAACTTGTATGCGGTACTTCAGTTGACCTATATACGTCACCTTAAGTATGGGGCACAATTTTTTTACCTTCGATACTAATAGTGTCGACTGAAAGTTATCATAGTCTTGCTAGCGACGACAAGAAAAACAACACCAGCGAAATTTGTATCCCATTCTTTAGTCGAGCTGTATAGGTCAACTGAAGAACAGAATGCTAATACTAGCGAATGGCAAATAACGGCATTTATAACATGCGTATTCTGTACTTCAATTGACCTATATAGGTCAATTGAAGAATAGGATCTAATGCTACCGAAGGCGAAAAATAGCACCATACATAATATTTGTATCCTGCTCTTCAGTTGCCCTATATAGGTAAATCACATCAATGTTACAAATAGTCCCCCCCATGAACCATGGACCTTGCCGTTGGTGGGGAGGCTTGCGTGCCTCAGCGATACAGATGGCCGTACCGTAGGTGCAACCACAATGGAGGGGTATCTGTTGAGAGGCCAGACAAACATGTGGTTCCTGAAGAGGGGCAGCAGCCTTTTCAGTAGTTGCAGGGGCAACAGTCTGGAAGATTGACTGATCTGGCCTTGTAACATTAACCAAAACGGCCTTGCAGTGCTGGTACTGCGAACGGCTGAAAGCAAGGGGAAACTACGGCCGTAATTTTTCCCGAGGACATGCAGCTTTACTGTATGATTAAATGATGATGGCGTCATCTTGGGTAAAATATTCCGGAGGTAAAAAAGTCCCCCATTCGGATCTCCGGGCAGGGACTACTCAGGAGGACGTCGTTATCAGGAGAAAGAAAACAGGCATTCTACGGATCGGCGTGGAATGTCAGATCCCTTAATCGGGCAGGTAGGTTAGAAAATTTAAAAAGGGAAAGTTCGGTGGCAGGAGGAACAAGACTTTTGGTCAGGTGATTACAGGGTTATAAATACATAATCAAATAGGGGTAATGCAGGAGTAGGTTTAATAATGAATAAAAAAATAGGAGTGCGGGCTAGCTACTACAAACAGCATAGTGAACACATTATTGTGGCCAAGATAGACACAAAGCCCATGCCTACTACAGTAGTACAAGTTTATATGCCAACTAGCTCTGCAGATGACGAAGAAATTGATGAAATGTATGACGAGATAAAAGAAATTATTCAGGTAGTGAAGGGAGACGAAAATTTAATAGTCATGGGTGACTGGAATTCGTCAGTAGGAAAAGGGAGAGAAGGAAACATAGTAGGTGAATATGGATTGGGGGGAAGAAATGAAAGAGGAAGCCGCCTTGTAGAATTTTGCACAGAGCATAACTTAATCATAGCTAACACTTGGTTCAAGAATCATGAAAGAAGGTTGTATACCTGGAAGAATCCTGGGGATACTAAAAGGTATCAGATAGATTATATAATGGTAAGACAGAGATTTAGGAACCAGGTTTTAAATTGTAAGACATTTCCAGGGGCAGATGTGGATTCTGACCACAATCTATTGGTTATGAACTGCAGATTGAAACTGAAGAAACTGCAAAAAGGTGGGAATTTAAGGAGATGGGACCTGGATAAACTGAAAAAACCAGAGGTTGTAGAGACTTTCACGGAGAGCATAAGGGAACAATTGACAGGAATGGGGGAAAGAAATACAGTAGAAGGAGAATGGGTAGCTCTGAGGGATGAAGTACTGAAGGCAGCAGACGATCAAGTAGGTAAAAAGACGAGGGCTAATAGAAATCCTTGGATAACAGAAGAAATATTGAATTTAATTGATGAAAGGAGAAAATATAAAAATGCAGTAAATGAAGCAGGCAAAAAGGAATACAAACGTCTCAAAAATGATATCGACAGGAAGTGCAAAATGGCTAAGCAGGGGTGGCTAGAGGACAAATGTAAGGATGTAGAGGCTTGTCTCACTAGGGGTAAGATAGATACTGCCTACAGGAAAATTAAAGAGACCTTTGGAGAGAAGAGAACCACTTGTATGAATATCAAGAGCTCAGATGGCAACCCAGTTCTAAGCAAAGAAGGGAAGGCAGAAAGGTGGAAGGAGTATATAGAGGGTTTATACAAGGGCGATGTACTTGAGGACAATATTATGGAAATGGAAGAGGATGTAGATGAAGACGAAATGGGAGATACGATACTGCGTTAAGAGTTGGACAGAGCACTGAAAGACCTGAGTCGAAACAAGGCCCCGGGAGTAGACAACATTCCATTAGAACTACTGATGGCCTTGGGAGAGCCAGTCATGACAAAACTCTACCATCTGGTGAGCAAGATGTATGAGACAGGCGAAATACCCACAGACTTCAAGAAGAATATAATAATTCCAATCCCAAAGAAGGCAGGTGTTGACAGATGTGAAAATTACCGAACTATCAGTTTAATAAGTCACAGCTGCAAAATACTAACGCGAATTCTTTAAGGACGAATGGAAAAACTGGTCGAAGCGGACCTCGGGGAAGATCAGTTTGGATTCCGTAGAAATGTTGGAACACGTGAGGCAATACCAACCTTACGACTTATCTTAGAAGAAAGATTAAGAAAAGGCAAACCTACGTTTCTAGCATTTGTAGACTTAGAGAAAGCTTTTGACAACGTTAACTGGAATACTCTCTTTCAAATTCTGAAGGTGGCAGGGGTAAAATACAGGGAGCGAAAGGCTATTTACAATTTGTACAGAAACCAGATGGCAGTTATAAGAGTCGAGGGGCATGAAAGGGAAGCAGTGGTTGGGAAAGGAGTGAGACAGGGTTGTAGCCTCTCCCCGATGTTATTCAATCTGTATATTGAGCAAGCAGTAAAGGAAACAAAAGAAAAATTCGGAGTAGGTATTAAAATTCATGGAGAAGAAGTAAAAACTTTGAGGTTCGCCGATGACATTGTAATTCTGTCAGAGACAGCAAAGGACTTGGAAGAGCAGTTGAACGGAATGGACAGTGTCTTGAAAGGAGGATATAAGATGAACATCAACAAAAGCAAAACGAGGATAATGGAATGTAGTCAAATTAAATCGGGTGATGCTGAGGGGATTAGATTAGGAAATGAGACACTTAAAGTAGTAAAGGAGTTTTGCTATTTAGGGAGTAAAATAACTAATGGTGGTCGAAGTAGAGAGGATATAAAATGTAGACTGGCAATGGCAAGGAAATCGTTTCTGAAGAAGAGATATTTGTTAAGATCGAGTATAGATTTAAGTGTCAGGAAGTCGTTTCAGAAAGTATTTGTATGGAGTGTAGCCACGTATGGAAGTGAAACATGGACGATAACCAGTTTGGACAAGAAGAGAATAGAAGCTTTCGAAATGTGGTGCTACAGAAGAATGCTGAAGATAAGGTGGGTAGATCACGTAACTAATGAGGAGGTATTGAATAGGATTGGGGAGAGGAGAAGTTTGTGGCACAACTTGACTAAAAGTAGGGATCGGTTGGTAGGACATGTTTTGAGGCATCAAGGGATCACAAATTTAGCTTTGGAGGGCAGCGTGGAGGGTAAAAATCGTAGAGGGAGACCAAGGGATCAATACACTAAGCAGATTCAGAAGGATGTAGGTTGCAGTAGGTACTGGGAGATGAAGAAGCTTGCACAGGATAGAGTAGCATGGAGAGCTGCATCAAACCAGTCTCAGAACTGAAGAACACAACAACAACAACATATAGGTAAATCACATCAATGTTACAAATATCGCTTTTTCCGTCTAGCTAGCACCAGTATCCCGTACTTCAGTTGACCTACACACGTGAACTGAAGTACGGGATACAAATTTTACGTATGTTGGTCTTTTCACCTTTAGTATAGACTCGAAAAAATCATAGTAATACTAGTGCTGGGAAAGGGAAAAAGAGCAACAGCTGCAAAATTTGTATTCCTTACTACAGCTGATATACCCATACGTAACGCAAAACAGTGTAATAAAACAATGAAATCTACCAAAACAGACAAATTCAGTACAACAACAAAAAAGTAACAAAAAATTTACCACGCGCAAACTCTTCCACAAAAAACCGAAGCTCGCCTGAAAAGACATCTACAAAAATCACATACCCCCATACACAAGAAACACAACATTACGTAAAAACACACATACACTCATACATACACAGACACACACATTCACATCAACGACATGAAGTAAAAAACAAAAAAACACACACAGAAGAATATTACGTAATATGGGAAAATGAAGAATGACGGATCATCTCCAAAAAATCCAAATCAATATTTTAACCATCTCGACAAACCCCACCCTTCTCCTTAATTATCAGTTACCCCCACCCCCATCCCAATCTGAAATTAACTAAGAAATTATGGACAATACATTTGCCCAACGCGCTGGAGGAAAACACTTAAAAGGGTACACTACACCTCCATGAATATTCATCTAAATGACTCTGAAGTGTCGAAATTCGTCGTTTCCCCCTCTCTACAACAGAGTATATGGCTGACCAATAACCTTCTATACTATGGGTACAAGCCCCAGTCGATGAAGATCGAATTCAGTATTATGATTGACAACAAGACGCTGAAAATCCCTATTCCCCAAATCCCTATATGAAGAATAACCAACAGAAATAACTACGGAACCCTCTGCAACATAATCGTCAATCAATTTCACCAAAACTTTCTTCGTTCAACTAGGAACTACGTTCAAAACTACATCGTCACATTCTGGACCTGAAATTACAGCACCCCCCCCCCCCCCAAACCCATAATCCTACCGCAGGTTCCCCCCTGGGATACTTGGTTTTGCCAAAATGAGATTCATCGATTTCGACTATAACACCCGGCCCTCCCAAAGGCCGCCTATACTTTATATATTCTCCACAAACTTCCCTACAAAACAAGTACCAGTCTACAACGTTACGCTCACTCACACGACATTCATGCACACACAGCCGCACAGGATACCTCCAACACCAACAATATGTAATTTTTATGATATCCCTCAAGGCCAGGTTCGATTTCTCAAACCAGGTTTCCTCGTCTAATTGAGCGCCATAGCCGATCATTGCTACACGTCCATAAGAATAAATGGTCAGTGCGATGAGCAGACACACTTATCAGGTGCATATGTTTGCCACACTCACGACATCGAAAGTAATCAGCAAGAAGACCATACATTTGTAAAAATCGAATGGCTGCCATCATGTCTACGCCCATACCCTCCTTTAAGTCTTATATATTCATGGGAATAGATAAATCCATACCTACAAACAAAAATGAAAAACTAAAAATTCTTCTGAATGAAAAACTATTCATCCAAATTATTTCAAACTCACTAAGAATGAAATTAAGTGCCGAATGAATTGGAAAGAACCAATTATTTAAATCAATGCAAACGAAAAAAAAAAAAAACATACACAATGTCTAGCGCCGTCTTTTAAAACCACATTCAGTTTTTTTTTTCAATTTACAATGATGGCGCTTATCCACAACAGACAACCCATTTATAATCTATGGCTCGAAAGTAAACACATAATATCTATGAGTAACCTATTACGTCATTGGTCAAAGGCGACGGGTTGTGTCCCATTCTTCAGTTCACCCTAAAAGTGACACAGCAAGTATAACCACGACGAATAACAAAAAGTAATTCAGTCCTTCATCGAGCAAAGATATCAAGCTGTAAGATGCAGAAGAATCAAATTTTTTCAACAAATTAGTTTCTTTGAAATCGGATGAGAAGTATTTCATAGCTGTCGCCGCGCCCACGCCAGAGCTTCGGTGAAAGTTCGTGTAGCCCAGGGTTCCGTACCTGACGTCACGCTCAGCGCGTTCTGTGATTGGGGGCGCGGACCTGCAGCGCGGCACGCAGCAGCAGCAGCCGTTCGACACGGGCAAACCGAGTTGCCATGGCAAAGAAGGCCCTGCCGTGCGGTTTTGCCATGCGGCAACACAAGTGGAAACCGGCCTTGGGCCTCCACGGCATGCGCGTGGTTCATGCACCCATGCTGACTGTCATTATCGGCGACGAAGGCCGGTATTTGCACGCCAATAGCGCAAGTGGACGTCCACAGAGTGCGGACAGGTGGCCTTTTCAGAAGACAGATGGCTTCTGACGTGCACGGCGTGAAATGTTTGAAAGCAAAAGCCCTTCAACAATAGTGGGAAGGGTCCAAGACAGAGGAGGGAGGGTTATGGTCTGGGGAATGTTTTGGTGGCATTCCCTGGGTGATTTCGTCATTCTGGTAGGCACAGTGGATCAATATAAGCATGCAGGTATCCTGCATGCAGTTTGTTTTCTCGGCACGACGGCATCTTACAACAGGACAATTGAATGTGTCACAGCTCGCAGTACACGTGCGTGGTTCGAAGCGCACCAGGACAAGTTTACCGCGCTCCCCTGGCTACGTAACCTCCCAGATTCAAACCCAATCGAGTATCTGTGGGACCACCTCGATCGGGCTGTTCGCGCCACGGATCCTCAACTGAGGAAGCCAGCGCAGCTGGCCATGGCAGTGGAGGGGGCAAAGCACCACGCCTCTGTCGGTACCTTCCGGAACCCTACTGACTCTCCCCCCACACATCTCGCAGTGGTATATGCTGCAAAAGGTAGTTATTGAGGCTTTTGATGGTTGCATTAATGTGACTGGGCAGTGTATATCGTATCAATTGTTTCATCACCATAGTTGCGAGATTATGTTGCTGTTATAGTTCTTGAACCTCTTTTGCGGCCCGCATGGTTAGCCGTGCTTCTTAACGCGACTGCATCCAGGATGAGGTGGATTGGTCCACCTCCTCCCGGATCCCCCGGATCGAATCCGCCCGGCGGGTTAACAATGAGGTGTCGGTTTGCTAGCCAGCCTGGAAGTGTTATTTTTTTGCGGTTTTTCACATCCCACTGGGTGAATACTGGGCTGGTTTCCATGTTCTGCCTCAGATACACGCTATGCAAACACTTAAAAACACCTTCTCGCACTTACACACAGAACTTACACCATGCATAGATGAAACAGGTGCACTGTTTGTGCCCTGGGAGAAGGGAAGGAGGGGGGGTGTATATACTGATGAGTTCCTCTGTTTGGTCTTCTTAATTACTCAGCCATCCATCAATTCCATGACACATGAACTTCTCAATTTTTGGATAAATGCTAATGTAAACAAATTATTATACAGGGTGTCCCAGGAAGAATGGTCAGCATTCAGGGAAATGACAGGAACAGTCATTCAAAGCAAAAAAGCACAGTAAATATGGGCTCTAAAATGCACACCCTAAGAACTATGAACATGTGTTCATTTTCACTGCTTTGAAACACATCTCTTCTACTGAACAAGTGCCCACAGCTCCTAAGGTATGCATTTTAGAGACCATGTTTACTAGAGAATTTTTTCTCGTTTTGCTTCATACTGTCTCTTCCCAAAATATGGAAACCAAGAGCTTGCCGTAGAGATCTGCTTTGTAGTATCGAAGATGAAGAAGTCTTCATAGCTCTTGAGATATGCATTTTAGAGCCCACGTTTACTGGACTGTTTTTCTTCGAATGATCGTTCCTGTTATAACCTGAATATTGACCATTCATCCTGGGACATCGTGTATGAAAACAATACATATATTCTATTGCTATTATCATTAAAATCCAAGGCATCCGTGGTACATCAGAAGCAATGGGGAAAGCAAATTACCTCCCCTCCAGAACCCAACCCTGGATCTGCGCCTGTGTGAGAAGCTGGACAGTCTCCTCCAGCCGTGACTCCTGTGAATTTGGAGCAGACAGGTATTTACTGTATAACGCGGCGCCAGTGCTGGAATTAACGCTACGACCTCTGGCACGCGTCCAGACACACAAACATGCCCTGTGCAAACAAACATCGGGATTTACGTCCCCCTCGGGACAAACAACCAGTTCACACCGTAAAGAAAGCACAGCGCATCCATTATAACAAACGAACTTCGGACAGCGAAGTAATGTATAACCGGACAGCTCGTCCTAATTACTGGGAAGCGAAACTAACACAACGTACGAGCATGCTGAACTAATAGGATTCGTTACGAGAAAGGTGGGCGGAGAGTGAGCTACTGCGACCAGCTCACTTATGGTGTTCTTCTCATCAGAATCAATAGCCAACCAACGGCAACAATAACGGTTCACGTACATATACCGACTTCAAACTCGGAAGACGAAAGTGAGAGAAAGTCTGGTACAGTTCCATGAAAGACTGGAACATTTTTGTTGTGCCTTCGTGGTTGGTATGCTTGTTTATTCCGACTATCGTTGAAACAATTTCAACGATGTATGACGTAAGTTCATTGTTGACAGTCGTATGCATTGATCTTGCGTCGACTGCGATTGAAAAATGAGAAAACCGAATTTCGTGCCGTTGCTAAACATTTTCATTTAAAGGGTTGGACTGCCGCACTGCTGAAAACAGAAATGGATGAAGTTCAAGAGGACTCTGCCCCATCATTGATGATCATTAACTTTTGGCATAATGAATCTGAAAGTGGTCGGGCCATCCATCCAGTTGAGGTCACTACAACGGAAAATAAACGATTTGGTAATGCAATACCACCGAATAAAAATTTGTGAGATTGGCGAAACTGTAGGCATCGCAACTGAGCGAGTATATAATGTCCTGCACGGAGAATTGGCTTCGAAGAAGCTGTGCGCGAGGCGTGCTCACAATCGACCAAACGTGCATCCGGTACAAAATGTCAACCCATCGTCTGGCGACGTTTCAGGGGATATTGTATGTCCTATGCCGCCAAAGTTAAATTATCGAATTTTGTGACCCTTTATCTTGGAAACTTTTTAAGACACCAACTTACAATTTTACATAACTATTGAATGAACCTTTCTACACTCCTGGAAATGGAAAAAAGAACACATTGACACCGGTGTGTCAGACCCACCATACTTGCTCCGGACACTGCGAGAGGGCTGTACAAGCAATGATCACACGCACGGCACAGCGGACACACCAGGAACCGCGGTGTTGGCCGTCGAATGGCGCTAGCTGCGCAGCATTTGTGCACCGCCGCCGTCAGTGTCAGCCAGTTTGCCGTGGCATACGGAGCTCCATCGCAGTCTTTAACACTGGTAGCACGCCGCGACAGTGTGGACGTGAACCGTATGTGCAGTTGACGGACTTTGAGCGAGGGCGTATAGTGGGCACGAGGGAGGCCGGGTGGACGTACCGCCGAATTGCTCAACACGTGGGGCGTGAGGTCTCCACAGTACATCGATGTTGTCGCCAGTGGTCGGCGGAAGGTGCACGTGCCCGTCGACCTGGGACCGGACCGCAGCGACGCACGGATGCACGCCAAGACCGTAGGATCCTACGCAGTGCCGTAGGGGACCGCACCGCCACTTCCCAGCAAATTAGGGACACTGTTGCTCCTGGGGTATCGGCGAGGACCATTCGCAACCGTCTCCATGAAGCTGGGCTACGGTCCCGCACACCGTTAGGCCGTCTTCCGCTCACGCCCCAACATCGTGCAGCCCGCCTCCAGTGGTGTCGCGACAGGCGTGAATGGAGGGACGAATGGAGACGTGTTGTCTTCAGCGATGAGAGTCGCTTCTGCCTTGGTGCCAATGGTGGTCGTATGCGTGTTTGGCGCCGTGCAGGTGAGCGCCACAATCAGGACTGCATACGACCGAGGCACACAGGGCCAACACCAGGCATCATGGTGTGGGGAGCGATCTCCTACACTGGCCGTACACCACTGGTGATCGTCGAGGGGACACTGAATAGTGCACGGTACATCCAAACCGTCATCGAACCCATCGTTCTACCATTCCTAGACCGGCAAGGGAACTTGCTGTTCCAACAGGACAATGCACGTCCGCATGTATCCCGTGCCACCCAACGTGCTCTAGAAGGTGTAAGTCAACTACCCTGACCAGCAAGATCTCCGGATCTGTACCCCATTGAGCATGTTGGGGACTGGATGAAGCGTCGTCTCACGCGGTCTGCACGTCCAGCACGAACGCTGGTCCAACTGAGGCGCCAGGTGGAAATGGCATGGCAAGCCGTTCCACAGGACTACATCCAGCATCTCTACGATCGTCTCCATGGGAGAATAGCAGCCTGTATTGCTGCGAAAGGTGGATATACACTGTACTAGTGCCGACATTGTGCATGCTCTGTTGCCTGTGTCTATGTGCCTGTGGTTCTGTCAGTGTGATCATGTGATGTATCTGACCCCAGGAATGTGTCAATAAAGTTTCCCCTTCCTGGGACAATGAATTCACGGTGTTCTTATTTCAATTTCCAGGAGTGTATATACACTGAACTGGAATTATTACTAAAATTGTATTGTGGGGAATGTTATCTCTTTTTTTCAAACACTCCATTTTTGACAGAATTTTGTAAATAAATGAACATAAAAAGAAAACAACTCAGGATATTTTAATTATTCTAGCTCCGTATGTGTTGAATCTCACACCTGGCTTGCTGAGAAAATTTCATGTCTCTACTATCAGTACTTTTTTTTTTTAGCAAACGGATCATTTATTGCAAAATACGTAGTTCAGAGATATTGAGATTTAAAAATTTTTTTACTACAAATTCTTATAAAGACTTACATTTCTGCGTCTTTTATGCACTAGAATTGCCCTGGCCCATAGTCTGTGTCTTCTTCAGTGTCACAACAGCCCAGTGCTTGCCACCTCCTTTCCTTTCTTGCTTCTTTCGTCATTTGCTGAGCAGCTAACTCTGCTTCACATACACGAAGCTCATCCAGTTCCCGCAGTCCTTTAGCTGTGTTCTGTCCAAATCTTACCCCTAACTTCTCCAGAACCTTAAGTCTTTCATAGCTCCCACCATTAAAAGTTATTACAGCATCAGACACTACTAACTTTAAGAGTCATAAGGCCAACAAATAAATTTTTAGGCAAGCGGCACCGCACAACATTATTGAAGGACTCATTCACATTCTGGGTCTTCCCATGTAAACACTTCTTTAGTAGCTCAGGATTTGCCAAATCTCTGTAAATAGGTTTGATTGCTTAAATTGCTACCAAAGGAAGAGAATGTTTATGTGTAAATTCATGCAGGGTGCCAGAAAATTCAGCTTGCCTATATTTACACCAAGTGTTTCGTGGAGGTGGACACAGAGCATGACATGGCTTTTCATAGGTTGATATTCGATGAAAGAAAGTGATCCACATACCTCTTTTCATCTTCTCTAAATTGCCACAATTACTTTTACGCTTAGCCATTTATAGCAATAGCTATTAGCATCAAAAGCAATAGAAGTTAGCTTACTACAAAAATAGCCGATAATCACACTAGTATCAGAAAAAAGGACTGATTTGTTTATTCGTAATGCCAACTTCTGAGACGTAGCAGTAGGAACAAAGCAAAGTAATTCACAGCCTTCTAGACTGTGTAGTTAGTTCCCAAGATATGACTGCTCAACTGTGGCAGTATATGCGTAGCTGCGAAATTTGACAGTCACACATCAGCATTCAAAATATTGTTTGAAGGTCCCACAAGTGTCTGATTTTAATGTATTATATACCAAAATATTCAGGAAAGTCCAAAGTACTTTATGCAGTAGAAAACATAAAATGTCAAATTTCAACGAATTTCACATACAATGTCTCCTTAATCGCAATTCGCAAGAATTTTTGCGCCGATTTTGACTGTTGACGGATCGTGGATCCAGTATTACACACCAGAGTCGAAACGTCAATCTAAACAATGGACCAACGTTCGTGAAAGTGCACCGAAGAAGGCAAAGACCATTTTGTCAGCTGATTATGTGATGGCCGCTGTTTTCTGCGATTCCCAAGGTATAATCCTCATAGATTACTTGTAAAGAGGCAGAACCATATCTGGACCCTATTATACTTCATAGATGGATCGTTTGTAACTTGCTATGGCCGAAAAAAGACCAAGGTTGACATGCAAAAAAGTGCTCTTCCACCAGGAAAATGCACCATCCCACACATGAGCAACAACAATGCCGAAAATGCATGAATTTGGCTTTGAATTGGTTGCTCATCCACCCTATTCACCAGATTTAGCCTCAAGTAACTTCTTTCTGTTCGTTAACTTGGAACTTAAGTTTGCTGGGAAGAAATTTTCATGAAATGAGGATGTGATAGTTGCCATCAACGAGTATTTTGCAGAGTTTGACAGAATATATTTTTTCCGATGAGATGAAAAAGCTGGAGGATCACTGGACAATGTGTATATCCCCCCAAAGGAGACTATATCGAGAAGTACGGTGAGTTGTTTACGAAACAAACATTTTTTCTTGCTTTATTAACAGACTTATCAAGTCACCCTGGTATATGAAGATATTGGACGGATAATTTAGTATGTAAAATGAAATGATAATCTTATAATCATGGGAGATTGGCACGCAGTTGTAAGGCAAGAAACAGAAGAAAGAGCTACGGGAGATTTTGAGTTTGGTAGTAGAAACGCGAGAGGAGAAAGACTAATTCAGTTCTGCAATAAATTTCAAATACCAATAGCGAATGCATTGTTCAGAAACGGTTAGAGGAGGATATATATATATATATATATATATATATATATATATATATGAAAATCAGACATTGGATTGTAAGTGTAACCAGAAGCAGATAGAGATTCGTATCACAATTTATTTGAAGACTAAGCTGAAGTTTAAAAGGCTGATCTGGAAGAATCAGTGTGCAAACAAGTGGGATATAGGAAGTACTGAGAAATGATGAGGTGCGGTTGAAGTTCTCTGAGGCTATAGATACTGCGATAGTAAGTACCACATTCTTTGATCTTATAAGATAGGCTGAAGAAAGGCGGACCTACGTTTATAGCTTTTATAGAAGTACAGAAAGCTTTTGGCAATGTTGACAGGAATACATTCTTTAAATTCAGAAGGCTGCAGGTAAAAAACACATGGAGCGAAAGTTTATCTATACGTTATACAGAAACTAGTCTGTAGTTGTAAGAGTCGAGGTACATGAAAGAGAAGCAGCACTTGAGAAGGAAGTGAAACAGGGTTGTAGCCTATCGCTGATCTAATTCAATTTGTACATTGAGCAAGCAGTGAAGGAAAATAAGGAGAAATTTGGCACTGGAGCTTAAGTTCAGGAAGAACAAATAAAGACTTTGTAATGCTGTCAGAGGCGGCAAAGAGCTGGGTAGAGCAGTTGAACGGAATTGATAGTGTCTTGAAAAGAGATTATGAATACCAACAAAAGTAAAAAAAAAAATGGTGACAGAATGCAAAGGAATTAAAAAGGGCGATTCTGAACGAATTAAATTAAGAGATTAGTTATTTAGGCATCATAATAACTGATGAAAGACGATGTAGAGCGGATATAAATGCTGAATAGTAATAGAAAAGCATTACAGAAAAAGGGAAATTTTTTAACGCTGAGTGTAAATTTTAGTGCAGAGGAAGTATTTTCTGAGGGTATTTGTCCGTACTGCAGCCATTTAAGGAAATAAAACATGGGCGATATACTGTTCAGACAAAAAAATAACAGAAGTTTTTAAAATGTGGTGGCAGAGCTGAATGATGAATATTAGACAGGTAGACGGAACAACTAATAAGGAAAGGATCAATCAGATTGGGAGAAAAGAATTTGTAACACAATATTAGACAGGTAGCTGGAACAACTAACAAGGAAAGAATGAATCAGATTGGTAGAGAAACAATTAGAGCACAACTTGACTAAAAGAAGGTATCAGTTGATAGGACACATCACGAGTCATCAAGGAATTATCAAATTAAAAATGGAGGGAAGTTTAGGGGGTAAAAACTGCACAGAAAGACCAGGGCTTGAATACAGACAGCAGGTTCAAATGGATGTCGGTTGCGGTAGTTATTTGGAGATGAAGAGGCTTGCAGAGGATAGAATAGCGTGGAGAGCTGCATGAAACTAGTTGCAGGCCTGAAGACCACAACAACAACGCAGCCATCAGCTGAAAAACGTTCCTTCCATTCCTCTTCGCTTTAGGCGGCCGCTGCTATATCAGCGAACAGCATCATTCTTATTTACTGTCCCTGATAAATAGATCATACATCGAGACACTTCTTTAGTTCTCTTATTCCCTTTTCAGTTTACACTGAGGACATATACAGATGGCGGTAGTAACGCGTTTTTTTTTTTTTGGTCATCAGTCTACTGACTGGTTTGATGCGGCCCGCCAAGAATTCCTTTCCTGTGCTAACCTCTTCATCTCAGAGTAGCACTTGCAACCTACGTCCTCAATTATTTGCTTGACGTATTCTAATCTCTGTCTTCCTCTACAGTCTTTGCCCTCTACAGCTCCCTCTAGCACCATGGAAGTCATTCCCTCATGTCTTAGCAGATGTCCTATCATCTTGTCCCTTCTCCTTATCAGTATTTTCCACATATTCCTTTCCTCTCAGATTCTGCGTAGAACCTCCTCATTCCTTACCTTATCAGTCCACCTAATTTTCAACATTCGTCTATAGCACCACATCTCAAATGCTTCGATTCTCTTCTGTTCCGGTTTTCCCACAGTCCATGTTTCACTACCATACAATGCTGTACTCCACACGTACATCCTCAGAAATTTCTTCCTCAAATTAAGGCCGGTATTTGATATTAGTAGACTTCTCTTGGCCAGAAATGCCTTTTTTGCCATAGCGAGTCTGCTTTTGATGTCCTCCTTGCTCCATCCGTCATTGGTTATTTTACTGCCTACGTAGCAGAATTCCTTAACTTCATTGACTTCGTGACCATCAATCCTGATGTTAAGTTTCTCGCTGTTCTCATTTCTACTACTTCTCATTACCTTCGTCTTTCTCCGATTTACTCTCAAACCATACTGTGTACCCATTAGACTGTTCATTCCGTTCAGCAGATCATTTAACTCTTCTTCACTTTCACTCAGGATAGCAATGTCATCAGCGAATCGTATCATTGATATCCTTTCACCTTGTATTTTAATTCCACTCCTGAACCTTTCTTTTATTTCCATCATTGCTTCCTCGATGTACAGATTGAAGAGTAGGGGCGAAAGGCTACAGCCTTGTCTAACACCCTTCTTAATACGAGCACTTTGTTCTTGATCGTCCACTCTTATTATTCCCTCTTGGTTGTTATACATATTGTATATGACCCGTCTCTCCCTATAGCTTACCCCTACTTTTTGCAGAATCTCTAACAGCTTGCACCATTTTATATTGTCGAACGCTTTTTCCAGGTCGACAAATCCTATGAAAGTGTCTTGATTTTTCTTTAGCCTTGCTTCCATTATTAGCCGTAACGTCAGAATTGCCTCTCTCGTCCCTTTACTTTTCCTAAAGCCAAACTGATCGTCACCTAGCGCATTCTCAATTTTCTTTTTCATTCTTCTGTACATTATTCTTGTAAGCAGCTTCGATGCATGAGCTGTTAAGCTGATTGTGCAATAATTCTCGCACTTGTCAGTCCTTGCCGTCTTCGGAATTGTGTGGATGATGCTTTTCCGAAAGTCTGATGGTATGTCGCCAGACTCATATATTCTACATACCAACGTGAATAGTCGTTTTGTTGCCACTTCCCCCAATGATTTTAGAAATTCTGATGGAATGTTATCTATCCCTTCTGCCTTATTTGACCGTAAGCCCTCCAAAGCTCTTTTAAATTCCGATTCTAATACTGGATCTCCTATCTCTTCTAAATCGACTCCTGTTTCTTCTTCTATCACATCAGACAAATCTTCACCCTTATAGAGGCTTTCAATGTATTCTTTCCACCTATCTGCTCTCTCCTCTGCATTTAACAGTGGAATTCCCGTCGCACTCTTAATGTTATCACCGTTGCTTTTAATGTCACCAAAGTGTACACAAGGTATAAAAGGGCAGTGCATTGATGGAGCTGTCATTTATACTGAGGTTCATGTGAAAAAGCTTTCCGGCGTGATTATGGTCGCACGACAGGAATCAACAGACTTTGAAGGTGGAATGGTAGTTGGAGCTGGGACATTCCATTCCGAAAATGTTAGCGAATTCAGTATTCTGCGATCAACAGTCTCAAGAGTGTGACGAGAACACCAATTTCAGGCATTACATCTCGCCACGAGCAACGAAGTGACCGACGGCATTCACTTAACGACCGAGAGCAGCGCCGTCTGCATAGAGTCGTCAGCGCAGATAGACAAGCGACACTGCACGAAATAACCGCAGAAATCAACGTGGGACGTACGACAAACGTATCCGTTAGGACAGTGTGGCGAAATTTGGCGTTAAAGAGCTATGGCAGCCGACGACCGACTCGAGTGTCTTTGCTAACAACACGACATCGCCTTCAGCGCCTCTCCTGGGCTCGTGACCGTTTCAGTTGGACCATACACGACTGGAAAACCGTGGACCGGGCAGATGAGTCCTGATTACAGTTGCTAAGAGTTCGAGTGTGGCGTAGGCCCCACGAAGCCATGGACCCAGGTTGTCAACAAGGGACTGTGCAAGCTGGTAGTGGCTCCATAATGATGAGAACTGTCTTTACATGCAATGGACTGGGTCCTCTGGTCCAACCGAACGGATCATTGACTGGAAATGGTTACGTTCGGCTACTTGGAGGCCATTTTTAGCCACTCATGGACTTCAACGTTGGCCGGTCGCGGTGGTAGAGTGGTTCTAGGCGCTTCAGTCCGGAACCGCGCGACTGCTACGGTCGCAGGTTCGAATCCTGCCTCGGGCATGGATGTGTGTGCTGTCCTTAGGTTAGTTAGGTTTAATTAGTTTGTAACCTCCCCACAAAAATTTAGAAGATATTATTTTAAATGCTAATGGACATTGTGCTAAGTGTAACCTCCCAGAGAAATTTTGAAACACAATAATTGAATGTTAACTAGAATACAACCTAATGTAACCTCCCAGCAAATAAATTTAATGACAATGACAATTAAATAAAAATTAGCAATCTGTCCCTAGTGTAAGCTACCCACAAAATGAAAGTCAATTCAGTGATAAGAAAATCTCAGTGATAATGAAAATTCAATTAAACCGAAATATCGGTCTTTGGCCCTGTGCAAAAAATCAGAATTAAATTCTTACCTCAGTATAACTCCATGTCAAATTTCTGCTCTTATTGTTGGCCACGGGTTGGAGGAACTGCATCGCAAGTAATATTTTTTTTTTTTTTTTTTAAATTTAACTGAAACTTTTCTTTAAAGGAAATGGAAGGAAATCGTTCGTTCAATTAAATAGTTCTTTTGTTAAAAATATTGCTTTGAATTCAAAATTATTATTGGGGCACTTGTTGAAAATTAATTACAATAAATAAACTTTACATTATCTGATGTGCGCAATGCAGCTTAATTAACAATATACCTCATTCAGCATCTTGACCAGAGACCCATGTCGACGCCTGCGACTGCGTCCCGCTCGCGACCGTGACAGGACTAGACCACTACTGCCGACAGACTACATCACACAACTGCACTCGACTGCTACTACCGACCGACTGAATGCAACTGAACTGAGCTACTGCTATCGACAGACTGTACTGCATGACGACTACTAGCGTACTGCTCGCAACACTCACGCGGTCAAGCGCAGACTAACCACGATAAAAGGCTCTCTGGTCAGAGACTCTGCAATGCCTCGCCATCGCCGCCTCACAACATACGTGTTTCATAACCCTCCACTGGGGGGGCAAAAATTTGGCAGCGATGGTGAGTCATTTGGACTTGCCAAGCGCGGCCAAATTTTTCTTTAATTAATGAACTTTTACAATTTACAGAATATTTAAATACATGAATTAAATGTTGTGCACATGCACCGAGTACAAAACATTCAGACAAAGACAAGATGTGAGTACAAAACACAGTAACAAATCAGAAAACTGTATACACAAATTATTTGACAGATAACAGAGTGCATACGCACTGAAAAAATTCTTTAGCATTTTCAGAACAAATAAACAGAATGGCAAAAAATCATGTTAACAAGTGACATGAGTGTACTCGCACTGGAGTTGAGAACATATCAGCAAATGACGAAATGTATATACAATGAGTAAGAAACGACATAAGTGCATACGCACTGAAGTATTGAACATACAGAATGAGTATAAATCATATTGAAAAATGAGAAAAATGCACAGGCACTGAAGTTCAGAAAAAAACATATTAACACATAACATTAGTGCACATGCACTGTAGTTCAGAACATATCATCAAAATAAAAATGTATATACAATATAAAAGACAAGAGTGCACATATACTGTACTTCAGAACAAATCGAAAAATGTCTTTAGCATTTTCACAACAAATAAACATAATGGCAAAAAACTATGTCGACAAGTGCCATAAGTGTACTCGCACTGGAGTTCAGCGAATCGAAAAATAATGTATAACCCATGAACATAAATGATGTTAGCAAAAAATGATTTTCATTATTAGGATAGGAAAGGGAATGATTGCATCATGGTTGTAGCACTTTAGATTGCACACAGCTGTTCTGAAAGTCCATATCTTTCCACAGAAGTACAACACCAAGTGACACAATTTGAAGTTCTTTTCCCATCAGAGTTTATCAGTGTAGCCAAGACACTGAACTGTCGTAGTAATGTTCCATGTTCTCATTTTGGCAGTACACTAGGTACACCAAACAGTGGGACCATAATAACGTCTTCATCGCTCACGGTGGTGGACAGCATGTCGTGTCAACACCACGCTCTTACAAGTCACACCAACGTAGAATTAGTGCAAAAACCAAATATAGTGCTCCATGATCATGAGGATGGACAGGACAAATGGACATTGCAGTAATCCAGGGTAGTTAGCTCATAAGGTGAAGGACATTAAGTCACGTAATATTGGGAATTACAGTAGTAGTTTGCGGCATTCATAGCCCAGTTATTGAACATTTCTGTACCATGTATATACACTCCTGGAAATTGAAATAAGATCACCGTGAATTCATTGTCCCAGGAAGGGGAAACTTTATTGACACATTCCTGGGGTCAGATACATCACATGATCACACTGACAGAACCACAGGCACATAGACACAGGCAACAGAGCATGCACAATGTCGGCACTAGTACAGTGTATATCCAACTTTCGCAGCAATGCAGGCTGCTATTCTCCCATGGAGACGATCGTAGAGATGCTGGATGTAGTCCTGTGGAACGGCTTGCCATGCCATTTCCACCTGGCGCCTCAGTTGGACCAGCGTTCGTGCTGGACGTGCAGACCGCGTGAGACGACGCTTCATCCAGTCCCAAACATGCTCAATGGGGGACAGATCCGGAGATCTTGCTGGCCAGGGTAGTTGACTTACACCTTCTAGAGCACGTTGGGTGGCACGGGATACATGCGGACGTGCATTGTTCTGTTGGAACAGCATGTTCCCTTGCCGGTCTAGGAATGGTAGAACGATGGGTTCGATGACGGTTTGGATGTACCGTGCACTATTCAGTGTCCCCTCGACGATCACCAGTGGTGTACGGCCAGTGTAGGAGATCGCTCCCCACACCATGATGCCAGGTGTTGGCCCTGTGTGCCTCGGTCGTATGCAGTCCTGATTGTGGCGCTCACCTGCACGGCGCCAAACACGCATACGACCATCATTGGCACCAAGGCAGAAGCGACTCTCATCGCTGAAGACGACACGTCTCCATTCGTCCCTCCATTCGCGCCTGTCGTGACATCACTGGAGGCGGGCTGCACGATGTTGGGGCGTGAGCGGAAGACGGCCTAACGGTGTGCGGGACCGTAGCCCAGCTTCATGGAGACGGTTGCGAATGGTCCTCGCCGATACCCCAGGAGCAACAGTGTCCCTAATTTGCTGGGAAGTGGCGGTGCGGTCCCCTACGGCACTGCGTAGGATCCTACGGTCTTGGCGTGCATCCGTGCGTCGCTGCGGTCCGGTCCCAGGTCGACGGGCACGTGCACCTTCCGCCGACCACTGGCGACAACATCGATGTACTGTGGAGACCTCACGCCCCACGTGTTGAGCAATTCGGCGGTACGTCCACCCGGCCTCCCGCATGCCCACTATACGCCCTCGCTCAAAGTCCGTCAACTGCACATACGGTTCACGTCCACGCTGTCGCGGCATGCTACCAGTGTTAAAGACTGCGATGGAGCTCCGTATGCCACGGCAAACTAGCTGACACTGACGGCGGCGGTGCACAAATGCTGCGCAGCTAGCGCCATTCGACGGCCAGCACCGCGGTTCCTGGTGTGTCCGCTGTGCCGTGCGTGTGATCATTGCTTGTACAGCCCTCTCGCAGTGTCCGGAGAAAGTATGGTGGGTCTGACACACCGGTGTCAATGTGTTCTTTTTTCCATTTCCAGGAGTGTAGTATTACAGAAAAATGTTCATTAATTGTTTTACATAGAATCAGTAGCCTTCTTTTCCTAGTTACAAAGCATTATTAAATAATCGCATTCTTTTCCAGTTACAAAGTATAGCATAGTTAATTAATCATTTGTCATTCCAATATAGTATTAATCATTAGCCTTCTCCTAATTACAAAGCATTATTAAACAATCACATTCCTTTCCAGTTACAAAGTATGGCATAGTTAATTAATCATTTGTCATTTCAATATAGTAAGAATCATTAGCTTTTTCCTAATTACAAAGCATTATTAACCAAACACATTCTTTTCCAGTTACAAAGTATCAACATTGAAAACAAGAGCTAATTATTGGCATAATTAATAACATAATTCATTGAGTGACATTAATTATTGGCACTCAGTGGCCAGCAAGTATTGAATAGAATAAAACATTGTTCATCATTCAGTATTATTCAGATCATTACGAAGTCATTATTAAAAATCAGTTAATTACAGTCATAGCATTAATAATCATGGGCATTATAAGTAGTCTCATTACAATAAACAGTGGCAGTCCTTGGCCAGTTAAAAAGCATTATTTTATATATATATATTTTTTTGTCTCATTAAGAAGTCATTACTCAAGTGACATACTATTCAGAGTTGATCAGTATTATTCAGAATTATCATAAACTAGTGACATTATGTGGGACTGGTAATACCTCTTTTAGCAATGCATTGCGTTGGGATCGATAATTAATTGCTGAGGCATAACACTATTTGCTTTTGACCTATTGCTGCAAATGAGGATAGGTAACGTCATTCGTCATGAGTCAGCTGTAGCAAGGTTATGTAACAAGGCAGTACATGTGATCACATTTATAAATGATAAACACAAATGGGTAAAAAATAAAAATGCAAGTACTAGAACAGGTATAATAAGTAACAGGTTTAGTAAGTATCATGAAAAGCTTCTCCTGGAAAAAATACAAAATGGATTATTGACCTGAAAGAAGAAACGCACACTATGCTGAAAAGTAGTGAACTTCGAATTAACAGGTAGTGAAATGTGTATAAAAATGTGTTCCATAGCTGTCCTTTCCAAAATTTTCCGTCATCCTACTATGCAATATAACACCTACTGTCAAAACAAACTGCAACAAATACTTAAATAACTACATAGCATAAATACATAACTTCAACATTATCCTCATCTGTAAAGAAAAAAACTTCATTATCAATCACTTCATTACCCATATTATCATAACTTCATTATTATCATCACCTGTAAAGAAAAATTTCATTATTCATAATACCATATCCTTCATCATTATTCATCAGCATTCATTATCATCTGCAAAAAAAATCACTTCATTACTCATTACATAACTATTCCTTATCTCTAGTACATTTCATCACTAAAACTAAGATGTGTAGTTCTGTCTGACAGCCTGCATCAATCACCTTGTATTCTGAAAAAAAAAAATTAGTTAAGACTGCTATTCTACGATGAGTATAGTATATTCTTGTCAATGCTTGTTAATCCTGATCCATTTACTCTTCCTCATAAAGTTATTGCATCTTCTTTCGTTTATTCCGTAGGTGAAATTCCCATTTCTGTTGAATTTATTTCTTACACGCATCATTTCTTTCTGAAATTGATGAACAGAGATTAATGTCTTGCATTTAAATCATATACCCACTAAATAATGACTGGTTTATGGTAACATAATTAAGTATACAGCATAACATGACAGAAAACGTAATATGTCAAAGACATTGACAGTGTTCAAAGCCAAAATGTACAGAGAATATCACAATGCAGCAGCAAAATGTAAAACAGTCACGATCTTGATGTGTCATAGGGCAACAAATGTCAAAGTCAACTGGTGTGTGTTATATCTTAACTATTTCACAGTACATACAAACAAAACTGGAGTACAATCATATACACAAAAGAAAATGGAAAATGTGCTCGGTCTGATGTATAACGACAAGAAAAGCGACCTGCTAACCTTACCTTGCCGGGCACTTGCCAAGAAAAAATACGATAATCATCAGTAATTAGTCAGGTGAATATAATTGCATTAGTAAATGGCATCATAGTGTGTTGAATCATACAGTGTCTTCATTCAATAAAGGGTTTAATATTTGACCAATGGTGGTTGCCTTTCGATTTTCTGGCTGCGAATCCGATATGGACCTGCGTATAGAAGTTCAAATTTACTGCACTTACCTTTTAATTTACTGGAGAAATAGTGCGTACGTACTAATATTTTCTGTCCAACGTGAAAGTCGCGGCGTGTACAAACCTGTTTTTGCTGTCTTCTCCGGCGCTCTGCGGCACGTTTGATGTTGTTCAGCGCAATGTCAATTATTTCGTGGTGTCTTAGTCGACGACATTTAGGGAAGTTTACTAATTCTTTAATTTTGTTTGGTGGTTCAACATTTTTCAGTATAACAGACGGAGATAGCATAGGGGATTCATTTGGAATGGAATTAATTACATCTTGGAATGAGAGTATGTGTGTATCCCAATCAATATGTCTTTTGTGGAAGTATATTCGGCACAGCTTATCAATTTCTTTCATTAATCGTTCACAGGGGTTCGAAGAAGCATGGTACTTGGATATATAGATCGGAGAAATGTTTCTAGCTCGTAACATGCGTGTCCATATGCCAGAACGAAATTGAGATCCATTGTCAGAAATTACTCTCATCACATGCCCTACATGAAATAGAAAATGTTTTACAAATGCTTTCGAAACATTTTTAGCAGTAGCTTTGCGTAATGGAGTGAAAGTAACAAATTTTGAAGTGAGCTCAACAGCGACAAAGAAGTAGCAAAAACCTCTGTTAGTTCTCGGAATCGGACAAAAAATATCTACTGCGGCCATATGTCTTAATTTAACAGGTATAATGGGATATAAAGGAGGAATATGTGAAGTGGTGTCTGATTTAGCTTTCTGGCAAATTTTACAGGACGCTAAAACTCGTCGTATACGTTTCTCCATGTTGGTAAAATAACAGTTCTGTCTCAGTATAAGAAAACATTTTCGTGCTCCGTAATGTGCGTAACTTAAATGAGTGTACCAGATTAATTTGTTAACCAGTTCGTCAGGAATGCATAATAACCAATTGTTGCTGTCAGGATGAGAGCGGCGAAACAGAATGTCATTGCGTACAGTGTAATGGTTTCTAATCGTAACATTATTCTTATCTTGCCAAAGGTGTTTAATTTCTTTCCACACATTGTCTTTATTTTGTTCTTGTGCTATGTCCTGTAATGACGATGAAATAAAGTTTTCAAATGCAACTTGCTGAATGTACATGACACTGAAATTTGTTTTGCAGAAGTTGGTTGCTACGTCTTGCTGATTGCTGCTGAGAGAACGCGATAGTGCGTCTGCTATAACATTTTGCGTGCCGGGAATGTGAACTATTGTAAAATTAAATTCCTGTAAATAAAGTTTCCATCTGCTTAATCTGTCGTGAGTGAATTTGGCCGAAAGTAAAAATTGTATCGCTCTGTGGTCTGTGTAAACGGTGGTATGTCTGCCATAAAGAAAGTGCCTAAATCTCGTGAAAGCCCATACAACACATAATGTTTCCAGTTCTGTAACAGAATAATTTCGTTCAGCAGGTGACAGAATGCGACTTGCAAATGCGATGTTTTTAATTACTATTGACCCATCTTCTTCAATTTCCTGGAAAATGTGTACGCCTAAAGCGGTGTTAGAACTGTCGGTGGCAATGGAAAAATTTCTGGTAAGATCTGGGTGCGATAGAAGTGGAGCATTCAACAAAGCATGTTTCACGTTCACAAATTCAGAATGTGCTTGTTTATCCCAAGACCAAATACTGTTTTTACCTGTTAATTGGCACAATCTGGGTGTGTCTAAAGCAGAGTGATGAATAAATTTACGAAAAAATTAATTAAACCCAAAAAACTGCGTAATTGTTTTTTTGTCGTAGGAATAGTAATGTCACGTAGAGCTTGAAGTTTTCCGGATCAGGTGCAATCCCTTCTGCTGAAATTACGTGTCCCAGAAATTTTATGGAAGTTTTGCCAAAATGCGATTTACTGAGGTTAACTGTGAGTCCTTGTGCATGAAAAGTTTGTAACAGTTGTTCAAGAATCAGATTGTGTTCAGACCAGTTAGCTTCTGCGATAAGAATGTCGTCTACATACGTCGTAATTCTGTCCTTAAGTTCTATCGGAAGTATTGTGTTCAAACCGCGAATAAAAGCTGCAGAAGAAATAGTTAAGCCGAACGGTAATTTGCAAAATTGATAACAGTCGCCAAAACAGAGAAAAGCTGTATATTTTCTGCAATTCGGATGAAGTTGAATTTGCCAAAATCCCGATTTCAAATCTAGTGTAGAATAAATAGCAGTACCATGAAATTTCTGTAGTAGTTCTTCTAGTGTCTGTGGTCGATCTGTTTCATTAATAATAATGTCATTAATGTGACGCGAATCAAGTACAAGGCGAAGTGAGCCATCTTTTTTCTTAACAATATGCAACGGGTTTATGTACGGACTAACTGCCGGTTCTATAATTCCTTGGTCAAGCATATCCTGCAATTCTTTTTTAACTTGTTCTCTGTGAATATATGGAATGGGATAATGCTTTGCTTTAAATGTGTCCTGCTGTTTGACTTGAAATTCATACATAAAACCGGACATAGTACCAGGAATATTGTCAAAAACTGGAGCTTGCTGTAAAAGAACTTTGTGTAACTGCGTGCGTTCGTCGTCTGTATTTGCACTGCTTTGTTTAACCTTATCGGAAATCATTTGCATTACGTCGTAGTCAGCTTCGTCTGGAGTATTATAGTTGTGTACGTACGTATCCGTGATCAATGTGGGATTACAGTCTATGTTACGTGTTGCGGAAATGACCTCTGTGCGGTTAATTGTTTGTTCTTCCGCGGACAATGGATGCTGAAACTCTAAAGCCAATTGTACATTTTCGTCCTTTAGCATTAAAAAAGAATTTTGAAAATCAACCACTGCATCGTGTTGTACGAGAAAATTAGTACCTAAAATTACGTCTGTTGTCAATAAAGGAACAATCCAAAAATTTGAGTGGAAAGTATGACCTCCAATACAAAATGATAAATGCGTCTGTAATTTAACGTCTACTCCTTTACTCGATACTGCTCCTTTTACTTTTGTTTTGCCTAAAGGTAATGTCGGATAGGTATTCTCTTTGTTACACTCGTTAAAAGTTTCTTCATTTATTACTGATATAGGTGATCCGGAATCAATTACTGCTGAGAATTTCGATGAACCAATTTTAATTTCGATGACAGGATGTGAAATAGTTTTCTGAACAAATGGTCTTTCCTGCAAGAGAGTGTCTCTGATATCGTCAAAAGTAATTACATTTTCGTGAACAACATTTTGCGTGTCTAAAGTAGTGCTTGTATTATTGGAAGATGCGATCTGTACAGTATCTAGTCAGATTCTATCTGACGTGTTATTATTATCAGGAGGGTTTTGTGACATTTCTACTATTTGAACTGTTCTATTACTTCTTCCAGACGTATTACGTTCTGGATGGTATCTACTGTCGGGTTCATTCATGAGAATATGTTCTTGCGTATAATTTTGCTGTTGGTGAGACCGACTGTTATTATATGTACGCTGATAATTGTGCTCATCGTTTTTACGTCTGTCGTGAAAGTCATTCCTATACGGTGCATTGCGATAGGAATTGAAATACTGTCTTCTTTGTACGTAGTTGTTTCCTTGCTGCCGTGCGTTACTATTTGTTGGATCTGGGACTATACGTGCACGCGGCGGAACATTAAAGCCTGGTTGACCTTGTGCATTCCATTGTTGGTTAGGTATGCTAACCGGCTGGTTTTGATGTTGTTGTTGTGAAACACCTCTATTGTTACTAAAGCGTTGTTCCTGTTGCTGAAAATTTTGACGGTATTGATAATTAGAATTTTGGCTGTTATTAAAGTTTTGGTAGTTGTCGTTCCTAAAGCGTCTGTTACCTTTTCTATTGAAATTGCGTCCCTGATCATAATTACTGTAAGTTTCTTGACCTTGGTTATTATACGAAAAGTTTTTGTTCACAAAAGAATAATCAGATTGTTGTACTTCCAAGAGCTGTAAAAGATCTCTGAATGCTGAAATGTTTTCCTTTTGCTGCCCCGTTAGAAGTGACACTCGTAATGACCGTGGTAATTTGGAAATGCATAATTGTATAAGTGCGGATTCACTGTACGGTTCGCTCAGGTACTGGTTTTGTTGGACCATATGCTCAAAAAATTGCGTGACACTGGGAAAATTGGAGTTCTCATAATTTGGCAAACTAATTAGTTGATCTTTAATTCCGCGCTGTGTCGTCTTCGACCAGTACGCTGACAGAAAAGCATTCTGAAATTCCTCTACCGAGTAACATTGCCTCGCGATCGGACTCATACGAGTTGCCGGTTCGCCTTCCAAAAAACTGCAAATAAATTCAAGTTTATGTGTTACAGGCCAATTCGGTGGAAAAGCAAAGCTAAACTGTTGTATCCAATCCAGTGGGTGAATCTGTGTTCTGTCGTTTTTAAACACTTTAAACTTTCTCACTGACAGAAAATGTTTGTAATCAAAACTATCGTCTCTGTATGACGGAACAGGTTCATGATTGTAAGAGAATCTGTTGAACTGTGGTTGCTCGCAATCTAAGTCCCGTACTCTCTGAATATTACCCAAGTTATACGCGCTGCGCGAGTCTGACAAATGTTCATAAAGTGGCGTCTGTTGCGGTATGTTATTAACTGAAGTGTTTTTCATCTCCGTTACTTCTTGTTGTAAACTTGACAATTTTCTACGCAACGTGTTATTAGACGAATCGATCTCATTAATTGTCTGCTGTAAATTTTGAAATTCAGGTGTTTGGTTAAATGAAATCGGTGCAGTATCGTCTGATTTATTATCATTATTACTTTCAATAGCATCAATACGACTGGCTAATTCATCATATTTTTCAGTCAGTATTTTTGCCTGTTCATCGGTTTTAGAATCGGACGCATTAATCTGTTTTTGCAACTTACGTGTAGTTTCGCTCAGTTTTTTAACATCAGCTTTGATGACATCGCAATCTTGTGTTAGTTCTAATTGTTCGAATCTGTCTGTCACTGTTTGAATATTTACTGTGGGTGTATCTGTTTTTGATTTAAGATCAGAAATTTCATCCCGTAATTCCGCGTTCAACTGTTCTATGGTATTAATTTTGTCGGACACTGTAGTAATATTATTATCTACATACGTCTTCGCTTTCGCGAACATTTTACGTTTGTCTTCTTGTCTTTGTGCAGTGATTGTTTCCATGACTTGTCGTTTTACTTTGTTTTGATCTTGAATAAATTTGCGGAAGCGCGTATCACTGTTTTGTACGTGAAGATTAAAGCGTTCGTCAATCTGAGTATTCTGTTGTTCGAATTTCGCGTCTATCTTTGCGTCCATTGTGCGCGAAAGTTCTATCGTCATTGCTTTAAACTCGTCCCGTAATAGTGTAGCTTTTTCAGAGCATTGTTTAGCGACTCCGCTAATCTCGTCTCTGAGTGTTTCTGTTGCAGCTGTTTGCATTTCCCTTAATTCCTGAGCAACAGACCTAATTTCTTCGCTACTTTTTTTTGAACAAGCCTCAATTTCCACGCGCAACTGTTCCTTAGTGTCATGGCACTGCGCGGCAACGGCTCTAATTTGTTCACTAAGCTGTCTGGAATTGTCGCCTAATTTTTCATTTAACTGTCTGGAATTGTCGTCTAATTTTTCATTTAACTGTCTGGAATTGTCGTCTAATTTTTCATTTAAGTGTCTGGCATGTTCACTAAGTTGTTTGAGATTTTCGTCATTATTGTCAAGTTTTTCACTTAAGTGTTTGTTATCTTCCCTAAGTTGTCTAAAATCTTCACTTTGTTGTCTGACCTGTTCACTAAGTTTGTCTTGTTTTTCACTCTGTTGTTTGAAATTGTTGTCTATTTTCTCACTTTGCTGTTGTAGCAAACTTCTCATAATTCGTACCAAGTCAAAATTAGCGTTTATATTCTCTGTGCTATTCAATGGTCGATCTGGAATTGTCTCGTTTTGTGTGACCATTTGGTCATTCTGTAATTTACAAAAAGATCTGTCACTCGACCGTACATTGTCAGTCACTATTTCGGAATTAAATGAATCCGTCGTATTTTCAGTACACTGACCATTTTCATTCAAAAAATTTGTCTGTACGTTACTTGAATTTTCCAAATCGGGTGTGTTATGCTGGGTAGCGCTCATTACAATACAGCGTCCCGCGTCATCAATTGCCGTCAAATTAACAGAAGAGACAATTGAGTTCGTTTGTTCATCATTAAGACAAAAATCATCATTAGTGGTTGGAATGCATTGATTGTCAGTGAACGCAGGATTGTCATCATTACTCTGCGTGTCACAATTATTATCAGTCACGTTGTTTAAGTCGGTAAATTCATTCACAATACCTCGCGATACACTATTCATAGTCTTTCGCGGCATTTTTACAACAGTCAATTATTCACAAAACAAATAATCACAAATGCAAAAACAACACACAAATACAACAGAGCAAAGAATTGCCGTTGATCTGTGGAAAGAGAGTCACAAAATTAGTAAAAGCGTTGCGCCAAATCCTAATTATATCTAAGCAAATAAGAGCAGATCTCTGACTGTTTTTCAAAAGACTCTCAACGAAATACGATCCTGGACTGGGTGTCGCCAAGTGTAACCTCCCCACAAAAATTTTATAATGACAATATTTAATAGAAATGGAGCCAAGAAGCAATATCGTCCCCACAGAAATATTTAAAAAATAAAAAATATAATAATAAATGGGAGCCAAGTGTAACCTCCCGCAATGAAATCTACTGACAATGACAATTAAACAAAAATTAGCAATCTGACCCAAGTATAAGTTCCTCACAAAAAATGAAAGTCGATTCAGTGATAAGAAAATCTCAGTGATAATGAAAATTCAATTAAACCGAAATATCGGTCTTTGGCCATGTGCAAAAAATCAGAATTAAATTCTTACCTCAGTATAACTCCATGTCAAATTTCTGCTCTTATTGTTGGCCACGGGTTGGAGGAACTGCATCGCAAGTAATATTTTTTTTTTTTTTTAAATTTAACTGAAACTTTTCTTTAAAGGAAATGGAAGGAAATCGTTCGTTCAATTAAATAGTTCTTTTGTTAAAAATATTGCTTTGAATTCAAAATTATTATTGGGGCACTTGTTGAAAATTAATTACAATAAATAAACTTTACATTATCTGATGTGCGCAATGCAGCTTAATTAACAATATACCTCATTCAGCATCTTGACCAGAGACCCATGTCGACGCCTGCGACTGCGTCCCGCTCGCGACCGTGACAGGACTAGACCACTACTGCCGACAGACTACATCACACAACTGCACTCGACTGCTACTACCGACCGACTGAATGCAACTGAACTGAGCTACTGCTATCGACAGACTGTACTGCATGACGACTACTAGCGTACTGCTCGCAACACTCACGCGGTCAAGCGCAGACTAACCACGATAAAAGGCTCTCTGGTCAGAGACTCTGCAATGCCTCGCCATCGCCGCCTCACAACATACGTGTTTCAAGTTCTAAGTTCTAGGGGACTAATGACCTCAGATGTTAAGTGCCATAGTGCTTAGGGCCATTTGAACCATTTTTGAACTTCAACGTTGGAAGTTTTATGAATGACAATGAGTCATGTCACTGGGGCACAATTGTTCGCGAATGGGTTGAAGAACATTCTGGACATTTCGAGCGAATGATTTAGCCGTCCAGACATGAATCCCATCGAACCTTTAAGGGGTATAATCAAACAGGTCAGTTCGTGCACAAAATCTTGCACCAGCTACACTTTCGCAATTATGGACTGTTATAGAGACAGTATGGCTCAATATTTCTGCAGAGGACTTCCAACGACATCTTGTGTCCGTGCCACGTTGATTTGCTGCACTGCGCCAGGCAAAATGCGGTCCGACACTCTGTTGGGGGACATATCATGACATTTGTCAACTCAGTGTACAAATGAAATATCAGTGACGCCAGTGAGCAATCCAGACTTACATCATTCCTGATTTTGGCATCTTTGACTCGTACCATGTTGTCCGTATCGTACTCTCCAGTCTGCACTGCATAAAGACATTGGTTTACATTTCATACGTAGAAAAATATCAATACATACTGTAAGCAATAAAACAGAAAACTTTTATCCATTCTTAATTTGGAACACTGCGACTGTCTTGTTAAAGGTTTCAGGAATTACTGCCTTTTTTTCTTCAATTTTTATTTATTCATGACCGGTTACGAATCGCCTGGCGAGTCATCATCAGATGATACAATTTAGTTTGCAGTATTGTGGGGATCGTGCATCTGAGGCAAATACAGAGACGAAAAAGTGAGCACTGTATGTGGAAAGAGTATTAAGATATTAAGTTTGGTTCAAATGGCTCTGAGCACTATGGGACTTAACTTCTGAGGTCATCAGTCCCCTAGAACTTAGAACTACTTAAACCTAACTAACCTAAGGACATCACACACATCCATGCCCGAGGCAGGATTCGAACCTGCGACCGTAGCGGTCGCGCGGCTCCGGACTGAAGCGCCTAGAACCGCTTGGCCACAGCGGCCGGCCAAGATATTAAGATTAGAATATAAAGATTGGTTGCAGTAATATCAAGATTGGTTGCAGTAATTCCGGAAACCCTCAATAAAACATACGTTGAGAACATGGTACCTAGATTGGAACTGTTTGTAACCTACATGTAGGCTACAGTAGCGGAATACGTAACTTGAAAGCCCTGCAGACAACTGAAAATGTGTATGTATTTCAGGTCACTGATTATGCCTTAATAAATTGAGTTGATAAGCCTCTGCCAAAACAAATATGTCATTTATTCACTTGAATACAGGTGGTCCTAAGGTAAAAATCATTAATATAAAGATTACATTTCTATCCCTGTAGTGAATATTCACACTATGAAATGAAAACTGAAATGACCGCATGGCTGTCTCGGGTTGGTCGGCCGCCTCGTGCAACTCTTTAAATTTTCTGCGACTTCAGCAACTTGAACGTCGATGATGAGGAAATGAAATGATTAGGACAAGACACTTATGAATTAGTGATAGATTTCTTGATATTCAGAACGTTCTTTTCCTTCCCATTCATGTATTAGGTGATTTAACCTGCTCCGATCAGCAGGATCCACACATCTCTTCTATGGTCTTCCCCTCCATCTTGTCCTATGTCTGTAGTGCACTCTATCTGCTTTTAACAGTTTTTGAAGCAACAGACATCGGCGACGTTCTTGCAGCTGTACCAAACTTATCAAATTTATTTGCAATTACGGAATATTTCTGATAGCTGCTTTAGTTATGGCGATATTACCTGTTAGCGACGGGACTCGAACCAGGATATCCCGCTTTTTAAGAGCGGTCGCCTCAACGGCTTCAACTATTCAAGCACGCTTCTGGGACCAACCCAAACTACCATAGGTCACCGTCTACGACGCCACCGCTCGCAACTTTACTCGGATTCCCGCCATAGGGTTTCAAGGAGACAAACGTATTTAGCGTTACTGTTACCACCGAATCTTTCTGACATTAGCTGCAAGATTGTCATCAATGTCAGTCTGAGGGAAATACGGGTTCGAGTTCTGGTCTACACCTACATCAACATACATACTCCGCAAGCCACAGTACGGTGCGTGGCGGAGGGTACCCTCTACCACTACTGGTCATTTCCTTTCCTGTTCCATTGGCAAACAGAGAAAGGAAAAACCGACTGTTCTATACGCCTCCGTGCGAGCCCTAATCTCTCTAATTTTATCTTCATAGTCCTTACGAGAAATGTACGTTGGCGGCATTAGAATCGTTCTGCAGTCAGCCTCAAATGCCGGTCCTCCAACTGTTCTCAATAGCGTTTTTCGAAAAGAATGTCACCTTCCCTCCACTGATTCCATTTCAGTTCCCGAAGCACCTCCATAATACTTGCGTATTGTGCAAAACTACCGTTAACAAATATAACAAGCGCGCCTCTGAATTGCTTCAATGTATACCATTAATCCGATCTGATGCGGATCCCAAACACTCGGACAGCACTCAACAATGGGTGGCACCAGCGTCCTATATGTGGTCTCCTTTACAGGTGAACCAATCTTTCCTAAAATTTTCCCAATAAACCGAAGTCGATCATTGGTCTTCCCTACTATGATCGCCACATGCTCGTTCTACTTCATATTGCTTTACAATGTTGCGTCTGGTTCTTTAATCGAGCTGACTGTTTCAGGCATACAGTACTAATGCTGTACTCGAACATTATAGGTTTGTTTCTCCTACTCATCTCCATTAATTTACAAAAAAAATGGCTCTGAGCACTATGGGACTTAACATCAGAGGTCATCAGTCCCCTAGAACTTAGAACTAGTTAAACCTAACTAACCCAAGGACATCACACACATCCATGCCCGAGGCAGGATTCGAACCTGCGACCGTAGCGGTCGCGCGGTTCCAGACTGTAGCGCCTAGAACCGCTCGGCCACACCGGCCGGCATTAATTAACATTTTCATACCAACTATAAATTTTGTCTACGTCCTCTTGTATCCTCCTACAGTCACTCAACGAAGAGATCTTCCCATGCGCCACAACGTCACTAGCAAACAGCCGTAGACTGCTGCTTACGCTGTCCGCCAGATGATTTATGTATACAGAAAGTAACCGCAGTCGTACCAAACTTCCCTGGGGCACTCCTGATGGTACCCTTGTCTCTGATGACCACTCGCCATCGAGGACTACATAGTGGATTCTTTTCTATGAATGCATGCTGTGTTTTCTTACGGACATGTCCGAAAGAACAGACACCACACGTTCATATATTTGATTCGCCTAGACGGGCAATGGATCCACCTTCTTCAGTGGGGATGCACGACTACGTCCGACCTTCTGCGGGAATTTCAGAGTAGCGAACGTGGAGGAAATGGACAGGGACTGGAGATAGGTGGCGCTCGGTAGGAATGTGGGACGGCCGCGAGGCCTGCCAGGATAGTCCGTGCAGTTGTGTCCCGGATGGCACAGTGGTTACCCCACCTGCCTACTAAGCAGGAGATCCCTGGTTCGTATCCCAGTCCGGTTCACATTTTCTGTGGCGTCACCGCCAGACACCACACTTGCTAGGTGGTAGCCTTAAAAACGGCCGCGCTCCGTTAGTATACGTCGGACCCGCGTGTCGCCACTATCAGTGATCGCAGACCGAGCGCCGCTACACGGCAGGTCTAGCCTAGATAGACTCCCTAGCACTCGCCCCAGTTGTTCAGCCGACTTTGCTACTGGCTACATACGCTCTCATTTGCAGAGACGACAGTTTAGCATAGCCTTCATCTACGTCATTTGCTACGACCTAGCAAGGCGCCATATTCAGTTACTATTGATATTGATATTGTGAATCATACACCTTCAAGAGCGACGTTCATGATTAATGGATTAAATTTAAGTATCAAACTTATTACGTCCGCTTTCTGAATTCTAATTCCTTGTCATGTTCCAGACCTCGCGTCAGTATAGTCCTCCCCTCCTCACGCCAGCCTGCGTGAGCTAAAGCGCGTGCATTTCGACCTCAACTAGTAACACGGTGTTGGCTCTTCTGCCAACACAACATTTTCAGTCGTCGCTGCTGATTTGGCGTAATGTCCCGATACAGTTGACATCAGTAATTCCTTTTCTTTCTCCCCACCTCCACCTTCAATTTGTGTGCAGTGCATTCAGTTACTTAGATAGTCTTTGAGCCACTCACATACCATGGAACCGATTCCATATTCCAGTACCTTCGTTCACAGTGTGCCATCGTGTCAAATGCTTTATGAAAAATCTAAGACTATGAACCTGCCTGTTGCCCTTCATCCATGGTTCAAATGGCTCTGAGCACTATGGGACTTAACAGCGGAGGTCATTAGTCCCCTAGAACTTAGAATTACTTAAATATAACTAACCTAAGAACATCACACACATCCATGCCCGAGGTAGGATTCGAACCTGCGGCCGTAGCGGTCGCGCGGTTCCAGACTGAAGCGCCTAGAACCGCTCGGCCACACCGGCCGGCGATGCTTTCCAAAACCGTGCGGCTTTGTGGACAGAAGTTTTTGTCGCCGTTCATGTGTCACAGACATGTAATATCTTCATACCTAACGCAGTTACGGTCAGAAAGGTTCTGCAATAGCGAATAAATGTCCTAAATTCTGTCCACATGTTCCTACCACATGTTTCTGATTACATCTACTTTCTTGTGCATTAAATTAACCCGTAATTCATTTCTAATTTGGTCATTTCTGAAGCGATCTTCTCTGGTGCACCGATTAACACTACGCATGAATCTCATTTCTGCAGCCCGGATGCTGCGCATATCCGTTTGCGAGGGAACGCAAGTTTCAGAACCATAGAGCATATTAGGTGCTGCTCCGACTTTGTAGAACTTCATCTGTGTCTTTTTCGTGGCTTTTTTTTTATGTAGCGTATTTCCAATTGTTCTGCGGACAGCGTTAACTGTTAGGATCTTGTTATCCATTTTATTTTCAGAATTTCGTCATGATTCTCAGCGGAAATGCTGGAAGTGGGTTACCTGCTCCGTATTACAGTATGTTTTATAATTCAGATCTTTAGGTGATTTTCCATTGAATTCCAGTACCTTTCTTTAATTAGTGGGACATTCATGTTATAATTAGAAGCCAACGAATTAGGGTCATAAATGGCTCTTTGAAGATTCTTGAATTATTATTTGATCATTTGCGTATAGTAGAGCATTAAAACAATTCTCCCTGTTAAGTGGTGGTATTAACGTCAGAAACGATACTTTGTTTCCAGGCCCTGACTAGGTCATCTATGTAGATGTTAAAAAGAGTCTGACACACGCCATATCTTTGTCCATCTCCCTTTGTTGCTGTTAATTGTTTAGACAAGTTATGTCCATCTTCGATACAATTTTTGTCTCTTTATAAACAGCTTTTACAGAGATAATTAGATGCCACAATAGGTGTCTATTGACATTGTCAAAAGCTTTTTCATAATCTAATAACGCTATATACGTCGCTGAAGTATATTCTTCCCTTTCTCTACCAATTGTAGAGTAAAAATAGAAAAGTGAGATTCTGCACTGATGGTACGATCTTCAGAGGACGCTTCAAAATTTTCAGAGCGCCAGTCTTAAATTAGATGGGTTCTTATCTGATGCCATGCTAAAAGTGTGCTGACATATCACGGCAGGTACGATGTTTCGAAATGAATGCAGTCGTGACGTTTTGCTCGCTTTTTATTACGAAGACATAATCATCCAGGAATAAATCTTTTAAATGGTCGGTATATGAACAGTAAACAGGGCAAGTCAGGCGGGAAACACGAAGAACATGCTAGTCGGCGCCTGAAAAACAGAAATGAACATTCGTCACGCTAGCTCGAAAGAAGCGAAGCCGACGTGAGGCTACTTCAGAAAATTACCTTTCAAAACCAGTTGTCCAACAGCTGTCGCTTCCAAGTATAAGAGGAGCATTACAAGGCAGACATCTGAAACTACGGATAGACTCATTTCTGAGCTCTACAAAAAAAGGCGAACCAGTCCATGTCGGTTGCCTGCATACGCAAGCACTAATGGTGTCCACGTTACGCTGATCGGTACCCTGCCACTTAGCTTATCTCTTCGTTAGTGAATGAATGTTCACAAGCAGCGCCCAGTACCTCAGTCTCTTTTACTTCACATCCGTCCCAGTCCTCAAGGAACTGAACAGACCATTTTGGTCCTTTGACGAGGCTCACATACGACCAAAAGACCACCTCTGCGAAATTATTATGACTACTGCAGTCGCCTACGACGGCAGTTTGGGTTTCTGTGAAAGAAATTGTTGAAATGATGTGCATTTACGATGGGAAACTCGTCCTGAATAAAAAAAATAATAATTTTAGCTTGAGGTTAGATTACGAGGGCGAGCTAAAAAATAATGCCTCCGAATTTTTTATTCTGTTGTCAATATCGGTTGAGGTATTTCATGTCACGCGTATTACTCGATCGACTTATCCTCTTCGTTGACGCAAGTTGCAACGCTCTGCCACTAGAGGGATCCGAACTGTGGCATGGCGCGGTGTGTAACGTAACTACGTCCGTGTGTGAGACACAGCGTGCTGTAAACGAGTTTCTAACAGCAGAAAGCGTCCCTCCAACTGAAATCAAAGAACAATGAAACGTGTGTTCAGTAATGATAGTGTCGACATCAGTAATGTGCAACGTTGGGTTGTTCGTACTCGTTAAGGAGGCTCAAAATGGCTCTGAGCACTATGCGACTTAACTTCTGAGGTCATCAGTCGCCTAGAACTTTGAACTAATTAAACCTAACTAACCTAAGGACATCACAAACATCCATGCCCGAGGCAGGATTCGAACCTGCGACCGTAGCGGTCGCTCGGTTCCAGACTGTAGCACCTAGAACCGCACGGCCACCCCGGCCGGCCGTTAAGGAGGAAACGATGATACTAATCTTAGCGTCTGTGACTGAGCTCGGAATGGACGACGCCAAAAAAGTTCAAGTCCATCCCACCAGCCGGCAAAGTCACGTTCACACTGTTCTGGGCTCTTGAACGTGTGGTGCATTTGAAATTCATGTCTGAAGGCACCACCATTTACTGTGAAAGGTACTGCGAGATTCTCAGAAAACTAAAAGCACGAATTCGAGGAGTTCCTGCACTCTTGGAACAACCTCCTCGTCAGCATGACACTCCTAGGCAACACACGAGCCCTGCGACATCTGCAACATACCCGACGCCTTGAGTTCAGTGTCAACGATCATCTTCCATACAGTCCCGACTTAGTCCCACCAGATTTTCACCTGTTTCAAAAATTTGGAGAAGGCCCTTAATGATTTCACTTTGATAGTGATGAAGCGGTGCAGGTGGAGGCGAGGTTGTGGCTCAAATATTCTACAACAACGTTATCAACAAACTGGTCTCTCGTTGCGAGAAACGTGTCCGTCGACAGGGTGACTATGTTGAGAAATAATATGTAGATGTGAAGAACAAAGACATAGAATGTTAATTAAGTTTGTTTTATTTAAAAAAGCTTTAAAAGTTTTCACATACAAAATTCGGAGGCGTTATTTTTCCGCACGCCCTCGTATTATTATTTTATCCATGACGTTTATGGATGTAAACAAAATTTTGTGCATTGGTTTGAATGCATGTCTAAAGTTTAGTGTCAAGATTTCTCTGTGTGGAAAGGGCCTCAACACTGAACACTTCATCATGCAAGCACGTCACTTCACAAGTCGAAAATCATTTTGTACCACTATTAGCTGCAACGTTTATTATTACTACCAGTTTTGAGTGTTACTGATCATCATCAGCCACAAGAAGTTTTTCAGTTACAATATCCTTAACAAGTGTGCCTAAATACAAACCTAATGTACTTTACACCAGGAAGCAATCATATACCTTAGATATAAAGTGTTAATTGTTAAAAAAATATATTTTCTCTCTTCTACACAGAGTTAGTTTTAGAGATCAGCTTGTTTTTTTTTCTTCATACAGTATTTGTAGTTTATAAAAAAATCTTCCTTTTTTGACATAATTCGCTAAATCATGATATTCCTACGCTGAGCCAATGCATTTGTGTCAACTTGAAGAAACAATGCGTCTTTTGTCACATGCAATATGTCACTCCCTGGACGTTGATCAGACAAACACTTTGTTTCACGGACATCCACATTACACTGTGATGCTTCTTATTTATCCTGTTTTTGGATTCTTTTGTTATTCAGACTCACAGCTATCTTCCCTATTCAGTTTTCTTTCTCCCTAAATTGGGTCAATCGTCAAGGGAATGTTAAATTGTCTGAAACAAAATGTTCCATTCCATTAGTTTTTCGTTCAATAGCTAGTATTCACGATAAACTTTTGATGTTGAACGTGTTAATTGAACAATATATTGCGCAGATAATTAAAACTATATTTAAGACGCTACATGTTGGCCGTTAAAGGGGTTTTTAAATGACTACATACATACACTAATGGCCATTAAAATTGCTACACTAAGAAGAAATGCAGATGATAAACGGGTATTCATTGGACAAATATACTATACTAGAACTGACATGTGATTACATTTTCACGCAATTTGGGTGCATAGATCCTGAGAAATCAGTATCCGAAACAACCACCTCTGGCCGTAATAACGGCCTTGATACGCCTGGCCATTGAGTCAAACAGAGCTTAGATGGCGTGTACAGAGCTTGGATGGCGTGGCCCATGCAGCTTCAACACGATACCACAGTTCATCACGAGTAGTGACTGGCGTATTGTGATGAGCCAGCTGCTCGGCCACCAATTACCAGTCGTTTTCAATTGGTGTGAGATCTGGAGAATGTGCTTTCTGTATCCAGAAAGGCCCGTACAGGACCTGCAACATGTGGTCGTGCATTATCCTGCTGAACTGCAGGGTTTCGTAGGGATCGAATGAAGGGTAGAGCCACGGGTCGTAAGACATCTGAAGTGTAACGTCCGCCGTTCAAAGTGCCGTCAATGCGAACAAGAGGTGACCGAGACATGTAACCAATGGCACCCCATACCATTACGCCGGGTGATACGCCAGTATGGCGATGACGAATTCACGCTTCCAATGTGCGTTCACTGTGATGTTGCCAAACACGGATGCGACCATCATGATGCTGGAAACAGAACCTGGATTCATCCGAAAAGATGACATTTTGCCATTCGTGCACCCAGGTTCGTCGTTGAGTACACTACCGCAGGCGCTCATGTCTGTGATGCAGCGTCAGGGGTAACCGCAGCCATAGTCTCCGAGCTGATAGTCCATGCTGCTGCAATCGTCGTCGGACTGTTCGTACAGATGGTTGTAGTCTTCCAAACGTCCCCATCTGTTGACTCAGGGATCGAGGTGTGGCTGCACGATCCGTTGCAGCCATTCGGATAAGATGCCTGTCATCTGGACTGCTAGTGATACGAGGCCGTTGGGATCCAGCACGGCGTTCCGTATTACCCTCCTGAACTCACCGATTCCATATTCTGCTAACAGTCATTTGATCTCGACCAACGCGAGCAGCAGTGTCGCGATACGATAAACCGCAATCGCGATAGACTACAATCCGATCTTTCTCGAAGACGGAAACGTGATGGTACGCATTTCTCTCCTTACACGAGGCATCACAGCAACGTTTCACCATGCAACGCCGATCAACTGCTGTTTGTGTATGAGAAATGGGTTGGAAACTTTCCTCGTGTCAGCACGTTGTAGGTGTCGCCACCGGCGCCAACCTTGTGTGAATGCTCTGAAAAGCTAATCATTTGCATATCACAGCATCTTCTTCCTGTCGGTTAAATTTTGTGACCGTAGCACATCTTCTTCGTGGTGTAGCAATTTTAATGGCCATTAGTATATATTTACAGACACCTGTTCGGTATGGATCGAATTGGCAAGGAGAAACAACTTTCTCCACACCGAAAACACTGCTGCCAGCTGAGATTTATTTCCATGTGCAAACTGTCTAAGTTCCTACGCATTTTACACTTCTCCACGCCAAAATTAAATACATTAGATAAGAGCGAAGATTATTTTTATTTCTAGTATTGTATTTATGAATATAATAAATTGCCAAACCCTGAGTATAGCAGACCCCGTACTAGCCGGAATTAAACGCTCAGTAAAAGAAGAAAGAAGAGTGTATTAGCAAATATCGATAACTTTTTTGTCATCAGTCTTCTGCTTGGTTTGATGCGGCCCACCACGAATTCCTTGCCTGCACCAACCACTACGTGTCACAGTAGCCATTGTCCCAATGTCCTCTCAGTTAGCCGGCCGCGGTGGCCGAGTGGTTCTAGGCGCTACTGTCTGTAACCGGGCGACCACAACGGTCGCAGGTTCGAATCCTGCCTCGGGCAGGGATGTGTGTGATGTCCTTAGGTTAGTTAGGTTTAATTAGTTCTAAGTTCTAGGGGACTGATGACCTCAGAAGTAAAGTCCCATAGTGCTCAGAGCCCTTTGATCCATTTTCCTCTCAGTTATTTGTTTGATACAGTGGACAGGGAAAATAATGTGAAGAGTGGTAGTAATGGGATGGTTGTGTTTGACGATCAACAACGCAGCTAAGGCATGTGTCGCGCTGGAATGTGCGCGTCCAGCACGGTCGAGGTATCTGTGTAGGTTGTTTACGAGCATGCACGCTTCGTGGTTCAAATGGCTCTGAGCACTATGGGACTCAACTGCTGAGGTCATTAGTCCCCTAGAACTTAGAACTAGTTAAACCTAACTAACCTAAGGACATCACACACATCCATGCCCGAGGCAGGATTCGAACCTGCGACCGTAGCGGCACGCTTCCTATTTACATTAAGTGCCCGAGGTCGACGCGCAATGAAAGACCCAACAGAGCTCCAAAGAGGGCAGATTGTGGGGCCCGATTCACTGGAGCATCAGTAAGCAAGACAACCAACTGTTTGAACAGTCATGACAGCCTACATAAAACATAGAAAGAGATCATCGTGTAAACGAAACAGTGCGCGCAAATCAAAACTACATGACAGAGATCGTCGTACGCAAACACGAATTATGTCAAAACAACACAAAACTACGGCAGCTAAAGTGACTGCAGAGCTCAATAGCCATCTTCGAGACATCGTATCTATCGACTCTGTCCGCCGAGAACTCCATAAACCGAACATTCATGAACGAGCTGCTATACCGAAACCATTAGTGACGACAACCAACCCAAAGAAGCGTAAAACATGGTGCCAGGAGCATAAATCCCGGACGACTGATCAGTGGAAACATGTCATATGGTCCCAGGAGTGAATGATTTCGTACTTCCAACATCGGGCCGGGTTTACGTCTGGAGAACGCCAAAAGAAGCCTACTGTCCCGATTCTTGATTCCAACGGTTAACCATGGAGGTGGAAGTGTGATTGTGTGGGCAGCCATATCATGGCGTTCTGCTGGTCCCATCATTACTCTCAAAGACCGCGTTAAAGCCAACGATTATGTAAACATTTTAGGTGATCAGATTATAACGGATCTTTTACGTTGGGTTAAATTAATTTATTTTTTGTTAGATGTTTTCGTTAAAGAGCTGAATAAATTGTAATTAGGAATAATTTAAGTAAGCAAAGTAGAAAAGATGAAGTCAAAGAGATGTTCATTGGGCACACACATAGAGTAAATATCTCTGGAGTGAAAATTGCGTTCTGCGCATGTTGTCAACATTAAACCAGGATTGTCACGTGTTTTCGGGACTTTGCTGTGCGTGTGTGCTTTCCGCAGAGTTTGAAGTTTCTAATATCAAGAGTTTTTGTTGTGTTTTCACCGTTTGTTGATACCGTAATAGCGACGGTGAATTGCTGTTGTTGCCATGGATGCAAAGAAAAATATGTGAAAGGAGGGATAGTAACTTTTCATGGGTACATACCATGTAGCTCTAATTATAATTATCATATTAGTAAGAGACACTGTATATGTTTAAAAATTTCGAGACGCATTATAATTAAGTCTTGATTCTGTAGACCTATTTTTCTACAATTTTATGGCTATATAATAGATATTACTGCTCGTACAAAAGCTTACAAACAATCGCTTCCTCTCGTAACTTTGCTAGTGGAACAGGAAAGGGAATGGTTAGTTGTTTCAGCAAATTTTATCCTCCATGCATTTATCAGTGACTTGTCGATTATGTATATAGATTTGAAAGACGGGAGACAGATAAATTCAGTAGAGTGAGAGTCTGTAATTGTCTTCGTATAATATGTTTGTCCAAACCTCTTTGTTTACTATAAAGTTACAGTAGGAGACCATGTTAAGTGTGTCTACGACGTGGAGAATGATTATGTGTGATTTATATTTTAGTTTCCCGAAGGATGAACAACGAGTAAAGATGTGGCTCCAGAGGAGGAGTAATTTTGTCCCCACGAACTATTCCAAAGTATGTTCAAAACACTATCACTGCAAAAATGTACGCCAGGCTCTGTAATACTATAAAGTGCCGTATCATACTGAAAACTACCAAAAATTGAGTGCATCTGAACTGTGACACCTATCGCAAAGAAGCAGAATGCAATATCACTTGCCCGTAAAAGTTACGTAGCTGGTTTATTCCCGGTATCAAATGGATACTGTTAAAATGTCTGCGCAACATATATAAATAATCCACGACACGTACGAAAAGAATCCGTCTGTACTAGGGATGTAGTGACATTGTAAATATACAGGGCGTTATACGGACAAACACACGACGTCCCGAGAACACGTGACCAGACCGGCAATGTATGTTGACAACACAAAATCTGTTCTGCGCATGTGAATGCTCGCTCCAAGAGATATTTACTCTATGGGCACACATTGTCGTAATGTAACGTCATTGCATTGTTGGTTGTTAAAACGTGTCGTTTGTGTTCCGTTCTGCTGTTCGGTCGTGCGCGTATCTGAAAGGAATTAATTCGGAGACTATAATAAACTTTCACATAATAGTTACGATTCGATGTTCCGACAAAAGGGGTTAAAGTCAGTGTTAATTTGAATTGTGGGCGACAGGATTAGTTTCGGCAGATACGTGAAAACGGACCTAACGAAAGTTGTTTGCATATCGTCCTTGAACGTGAATTTTTATTTAATTAACGATTGCGGGCTCATTAAAAGCTATTATCTCATGATTAGGATCAATCCCTCTTTCCTCCTAGATAGTGATCATGCATTAACATTTACGTCATAAGAAAAAGGATTACTAATAAAAGTGATGTTACATCACAATTACGTGTTATTCCGTTAGTGTGGAACCGACGTAATATCTCTGAAATGACATTGTCTTAAATACTGAACTGAGATAGGAAGTAAATTGAAATTAGTGAACATTTGATACTGAGACTATAGAAGCAGAAGCGCTTAAGGTTTCTCTTCTCTAAAATGACAAAATAGGTACGAACTTTAACTCAATAGTCGACATTATGTATTGCAAAGACATTAGCATTTCATACTTATTTTGACGACGCGCTGTTAAACAAAGGAACGTTGAGTCTCTGTACGAGTAATAAAATTAAATCTAAAAACATAATTAATAACGGCGAACTCCGCTTTAACAAACTGTATTGCGTGTCGTCATCGGGCAATAACTGCTCAACCCTGGAGACTTGCATGGTGAAATTAGAAGTCGGGCATATAAAACAAACTTAAAAATCCATTTAAGCTACAGTGGAGTCGGCACAACACGACGTGGGCAGTTATAAGATGCACCCCATGATTCAAATGTTGTTCCCCGACAATGATGCCAGATTTTAGGACGATAATGCACCCATTCACACAGCCAGGACAGTACAATGGTAGCTTGCAACTGAACTGCAGCGTGTTTCCTTGCCAGCACGAACATTATCGAACCCTTGTGGGGGGTATTGGAATGCAGACTACGGAGCAGATTTCCGCCTCCCTCGTCACTACAAGAGTTAGAAGAAGTTCTAATCGAGGAGTGGCATAACATTCCACTGGAGACTGTACAATCATTATATGCCAGTATTCCAAGAAGAATCGCAGCTGTATTACGGGCAAATGGGAGTCCAACCCTTTATTAACAAACATTCCCAAGTAAGTACAGGTATTCACATTATTTTGCCTATCCCCTGCATATTTCAGTCTGTGTCTTCCACTACAGCTCCCTCAAGTATAATGAAAATTATTCCTTGATGTCTTAACTCATGTCCTCTCATTACGTCACTTCTTTTTGTCAGTGTTTTTCCTTAGTTCCGCCTCGTCGCTGATTCTGCAGAGAGCCTAATTTCTTGTCTTGCAGCTCCATCTAATTTTCAACATACTTCTGTAGCACCACGTAAAATTTTTATTTCCCCTCTGTTACAAACTGCAGCAATGCTCCTGTACTGACACACTGAACATAGCCCATATAGTATGTATACTTTAAAATCGTCAGAGTCGCCACAGAATGCAGCAATTAGCGTGTACAGTAAAACTTCTTTAAAAACAAGAGATCTGATTTCAGTAAAGAAGACGCACAAGCTGTTCTAAAGCGGCGCAGCTAGCTTGAACGTTCGCAACAGCTCCCTCGTTTCCCGCCAGCATCATTTCCTCTGCTGCTTGCGTCTACCAACCGGAGCCGAAACTTTTTTCTTCACAAGGCCACCAAAAATTACTTTACGCTTGGCTACAACCGGCACTTTTCTTTCCAGTCAAGGATATATTTTGATTATTATGAGGTTTCATAATAATAGACGACACAGAGGAAACGCGGCAATTCGTTATTCATAAACTGAATCAAATCTCTTCTGATCACTATTTACTGAGCTCAAGAAATAAAGCGAAGGTAATGCGTTTCACAGAAAACCAGCCATGTAGATAAAAGAAAGAAGTCATTGGCAGTATGCCTGAAGAGTAAGTTTGAATATTTAATCAAGTTATACTGCGAAGACAGTAACGATGTATGACCACGACAAATATATATTGTTGCCACCTGTTTACACTTTGTAGGGATCGTCCCAGCCTTTCTGTAACTGTGCTTTGTCCCTACATGAGTATGATGCCACACCCTCAAGTCCCTACTTTTTTATTTAATTTAACAGTTGTACTTTTTTGTGTCCTACTGCATAACTTTCATGTGTGGAAGCTCCACATTGAGTTCTACCAATGTATAAGGTAAACACTATTAGGTTTTAAATATTTAAAGCTTCATGTATGGCATTTGTAGTTTAGTTTTGGTGTGAGGCTAAAAAATGACGAACATTAGCAGGAATTGCAGATTCATTGGATTAAGTGCAGTCTGACTTTATGCTTGCCAAAGCTGGCAGTATCCCAACTTTTGACTTGCCAAAGCTGATGGCGTGCCGACTTTGGACTTGCCAAAGCTGGCAATGTCTGCACTTTTGATTTGCCAAAGCCAGCAGTGTCCTCACTTTTGAATGGCCAAAACTGACAATGCCCCAATTTTTGACTTGCAGAAGCTGACAGTGTTCCAACTTTTGACTTGCCACAGCTGATGGTGTCCTGACTTTAGCCCCAACTTTTTACTTGCCAAAGCTGGTAGTGTCCTGACTTTTACTCTCCAAAGCTGGCAGTGTCCTGACTTTTTACTCGCCACAGCTCTTAGTGCCCTGACTTTTAACTTGCCATTGCTGGCAGTGTCCCAACTTTTGACTTGCCAAAGCTGGCAGTGTCCCAACTGCCAGTGTCCTGACTTTAGACTTGCCAAAGCTGATGGTGTCCTGATTTTTACTTGCCAAAGCTTGCTGTGTCCTGAACTTTAGGCTTGCCAAAGCTAGGAGTCTCCCAACTATTTACTTGCCAAAGCTGGCAGTGCTCCAACTTTTGACTTGGCAAAGCTGGCAGAGTCCCAACTGCCAGTGTCCTGACTTTAGACTTGCCAAAGCTGATGGTGTCCTGATTTTTACTTGCCAAAGCTTGTTGTGTCCTGACTTTAGGCTTGCCAAAGCTAGGAGTCTCCCAGATTTTTACTTGCCAAAGCTGGCAGTGCCCTAACTTTTTACTTGCCAAAGCTTTCAGTGTCCTGAAGTTTCACTTGCCGAAGCTGACACTGTCCCAACTTCTGATTTGCCAAAGCTGCCTGTGTCTCGACTTTTAACTTGCCAAAGGCGGCAACTATCAGAAACAAATAAAACAAAGCATATTCTAGGCTATGTGCGAAACAATTAAGCGCAATTTGAAAGGGAAGAAGCAATAAAACACAAATCTAATATTATAAATTTGTGGCCATACCAGTACAACTCTATAGAAGTTAAACATCGATACTCACCAAAGAGGACCAAAACCATTGGAGGCAGCGGAGATGACATTCCTTAGATCAATTACACAATATACACTGCTGTCCATTAATATTTTCCCCGGAAGGATAGAAAACAACGGACTTGTGCTGATTGTGTGTGTGTACAGAATAATAGAAAGATATTGCTGTATTTGTAGGCGGTTTGGGGGTATACAGGGTACGATATTCAGTACACAGAGATGCCACCTCTGGCAATGTCAGTAACTCTAGCTTAGCTGGACAATGAGTCAAGCTGAGCCTGGATGACAGGTATGGATACAACTTTCCATGCTGCTCCAATCCAATGCCGGAGGTCATCAGTTGCAGTGGGTGCCGAGTGGCGGCAGCCAGTCCCTCAGCAACTCATCACGAGATTTTTTCAATAGTTGGATGAACCGCTTGGCGTAATTTTGCGTGTGTGAGTATGAATGTCTTGAATATCTCATTGCACACTATGTGTGCTTGTATATACCGGGTGATCAAAAAGTCAGTATAAATTTGAAAACTGAATAAATCACGGAATAATGTAGATAGAGAGGTACAAATTGACACACATGCTTGGAATGACATGGGGTTTTATGAGAACCAAAAAAATACGAAAGTCCAAAAAATGTCCGACAGATGGCGCTTCATCTGATCGGAATAGCTATAATTAGCATAACAAAGTAAGACAAAGCAAAGATGATGTTCTTTACAGGAAATGCTCAAATGTCCACCATCATTCCTCAACAATAGCTGTAGTCGAGGGTAATGTTGTGAACAGCACTGTAAAGCATGTCGGGAGTTATGGTGAGGCATTGGCGTTGGATGTTGTCTTTAAGCATTCCTAGAGATGTCAGTCGATCACGATACACTTGCGACTTCAGGTAACCCCAAAGCCAATAATGGCACGGACTGAGGTCTGGGGACCTGGGAGGCCAAGCATGACGAAAGTGACGGCTGAGCATACGATCATCACCAAACGACGCGCGCAAGAGATCTTTCACGCGTCATCTGTCGGACATTTTGTGAACTTTTTTTTTTTGTTCTAATGAAACCCTATGTCATTCCAAGCATGTGCGTCAATTTTTATCTCTCTGTCTAAATTATTCCGTTGTTTATTAAGTTTTCAAACTTATATTGACTTTTTGATCACCCTGTATATATATATATATATATATATATATATATATATATATATATATATGTGTGTGTGTGTGTGTGTGTGTGTGTGTTTGTGTGTTTGTTTGTTTGTGGTTTTTTCTTGACCTGTTGTTACCACTTATCGATTCTTATAAATATTGAATGGAACAGAAATGACTGAAATGTAAATACTGTATTATAATGATAGAAAAATGTAAATATTATACAAGAGAATAACAAGGTGTATAAAACAAAATGGGAAACAGTGTTTAAGTCCCTCTTCTCTATACGAGTTTTAGAGCAAATAAATTTATTTGATGAATCATCAAAGGAAGTGACTTTGCAAATAAAATAAATGTATATGTAGGACAAAAAACTGACTGTATATTAATAAAATTGTAAAAAATTGTTTTGCAAATTATTTTGTACAAGATTAAATAGTTCTGTAAAAGACTGTGTGGGGTATTTCATCAGAAACAAATAGCTTTCTCCATAAAAGAAAAAATTGCAGAAAAACAACAAAAAATTACTGTAAAAATTGATTGCAAATAAAAGATATCATTAATAATAAACCAGAAAGTTAATTCGTTATATCATTGTTATTTCGAAAATCTTTCACTAAAGAATTACCGTTCACGCAATAAACCTTAACTTATTCCCATGATGTCAAGACCTCGACTGAAGACACCTACACAATGGAGCTAGTAATAAAGGATAATAAGGATGAGAAGGAGGGGAAGCTTAGTGCCTATTGGTCTATTGAGTTTCCTGCCATTTTATTGTGCTGCCACTGGCTCAGAGGGATTTTCAGCCATTTTTATGTCACATCACCAATATCGAGTCCACTTGCATCTGGTGCATGGGTAAGACCATGTGACCAGTATCTAGTTATGTCGTGACCTTAAATATCACTAGCACAGCTGTCTGAGGGGCTCCCCTGGGTGACCTTGATCAATTGATGGTTGTTCCCTGGGGGAGAGTGGGGGTGACCTTGAATATAAATCGCCCTAGAAGGTAACCTGACACCGGATGTGTAACATGACAATGGATTTGATAAGATCGTTATCTCACTCATAATGTACCTTGCTATCCTACAGGATGTCCACAAGTCTGGATACATGGGGAATTCTAACAAATTCTAATAAATACTTTATATTCTATAAATATTAATAAATAAATTACAAAATAAATTCTAATAAATTTTATTTTTTCCAGACTGAATGATGGCTCTGTCTAAAGAAGAACGACTGACGCTGATCCTCTCAAGTGGACGAGAAGGATGGTAGTATCGCAAAATTGCGAAAGAATTTAACCTTCGACACCCTCATCGTCACCTATTTGTTTTACTGTCGGGAAATTAATCACCAAATGTAAAGAAACAGGCAGTGTGTTGGAAAAACCCTGTTCCAGACGACAAAACACTGCGGGCGGAACGAAAGAGGCTATCTCGGCCAAGGTTTATGCTAACCTAAATAAATTGCTTCATTGGACATCACGGAATTGGGTGATCCAAGGTCAGCCAGCCACAAGTTACAGATGCATCACTTAAATGAAGATGACCCTGATAGACACCTGCAAATGTGTGAATAGTTTGCAGACAAATTGGATTATCATACCAATTTTACAAAAGTGTTGTTCAGTGATGAAACTGTGTTTTATGTCAATGGTGAAGTGAACAGACAAAATCCTCGGTACTAGTCTCATGGCAATCCACAATGGATGAGTCCATCCGAAAAACAGGGCTGCCAAAAAGTGATAGTGTGGTGTGGTTTGTGGAAAGCTCGTGTGCTAGGACTTTTCTTCTTTGATGAAAATGTAGTGGGTGAGACTTACCTGAACATGCTGAGAGGCAAATTGATGCCTCGAATTGAGCGTTTGGGTGAGGGATTTCCAGACTGGTTTCAGCAAGATTGGGCTCCTGCCCATTTTGCTGCAGCTGTTAGAGACTAGTTGAATGACAATTTTCCTCACTGGTTTGGGAGAAGAGGAAGTGCGGGGTGGTCCCCTCGTTCGCTAGACCTTTCTCCCCTTGATTTCTGTTCCTGGGGTATGCTGAAAGAGAAAGTTTACCCGATGAAGATTACAAAATTAGACCATATGACAGAACCCATTACCAGTCAGTGTGCTAAAATCGACATAAATTCAGATATATTCCATCGAGTTCATCTTAATCTTGCAAAGCGCATCAAATTATTCATTGAAAAGCACGGAGATCATGTTGAAAATATTGTTTATTAACATTAAAATGATTAAAATGTGCTTTATTATTATCTACTAGAATTCCTTATGTACCCATACTTTATGGACGCCCTGTACTGCTCATCAGCTGTGGTGTATCATATCACACGCCCATATTGAGAACATAGCTGCGAGTTACTGAAAACCGGGAACTTTTCTCGATGTCTGTCACTGTGTTTTGGAAACGGAGCTTACCTGACACGACGGACACTATACAGCGGAAGTGATACATCGCCCGGTGTCGACCCGTCCTTGACCCTGTCCTGCTATACCACTAGGATGTACTCCACGCTTTTGTGATAGTAGCCGGCCGGAGTGGCCGAGCGGTTAAAGGCGCTACAGTCTGGAACCGCACGACCGCTACGGTCGCAGGTTCGAATCCTGCCTCGGGCATGGATGTGTGTGATGTCCTTAGGTTAGTTAGGTTTAAGTAGTTCTAAGTTCTAGGGGACTTATGACCACAGCAGTTGAGTCCCATAGTGCTCAGAGCCATTTGAACCATTTTTTTTTTTTTTTGTGATAGTACCCTTGGTGTTGATGTCGTATATTAATGACAGTGCAGACAATATTAATAACAACCTCAGACTTTTTGCAGATGTTGCGGTTATATGTAACGAAGTACTGTCTGAAAAGAGCTGCACAAACATTCAGCTGGATTCTGATAAAATTTCAAAGTTGTGCAAAGACTGCCAGCTTCCTTTAAATGTTCACAAATCTAACACTGCACAGTTCAAAATACGAAAACGTGTAGTATCATAAGGCAGCAATATGAGTAAGTCACAACTCAAATCAGCCATCTCATACAAATTCCAGGGTGCAACAATTTGTAGGAAGTGAAATGGAACGATCACATATTTTATATTTATTTATTTAAACTGATATGGTAAGGGCCACCAGGTCCTCTCTTACACCGGATCAGGGACGTAGGCTTAGGGATAGGCAAAGCAGGCAGTGTATTTTTGTTCATTAGAAGAATACTAGGGAAATGCAACCAGTTTACTAAGGAGATTGCTTTATAAACACTCATACGACCCATCCTTGAATATCGCTCAAAAAAAAGTGCGAGGGATCTGTACTAAAAAGGATTAACTGGGGATATTGAACAGTACAAAGAAAGACAGCACGAATGGTCACAGGTCCGCTTGATCCCTGGGAGAATGTCGCAGAGATGCTGAAGAAGCTGAACTGGTAGACGCTAGAAGACAGACACAAACTATCACGAGAAAGTTCAAATAACTTCCGGGAATGCAACTGGGCCACATCGTCGAGGATAACCATGGTTTGCGTAAGGTGGGCGTCTACCGTGTTCCTAGCAGTTGTGGCAAGTCGTGTATTAGTCAGACTATTCAGGACTGTGGAGGACCGGTGTACTGAACATAAGCGGCACACAAGCTTACAACAGCCGAGCAAATCCGCCATTGCGGAACATTGTCACGGCACCGGTCATCCTATGGAATATAACAATACGGAGATTCTGGCATGCACTTCCAGCTATTCGGGTAGTATTATTAAGGAACCTGTTGAAATTCAATTAGAAAGTAACGTTATCAACAGATGGTGGTTTTGGTTACATTCTGCATGGAATCCTGCTCTCCCACTTGTCAAAAAACAGAGCGACAGAGTTTATGCCTCCTCAGCTGTTGATTATTAATTTCACTATCGATAATATAGTGTGTGTGTGTGTGTGTGTGTGTGTGTGTGTGTGTGTGTGTGTTTTATCTTTGAAGAGTTTCTCTGAAAACCGAGATTTTAAATTCGCTTGCACAGCTCTTACCTGCTGCAGTTTTGTCCTGAAAATAAGTGGGTGATCTCCTGTCTAAATATCGGCGGTTGTCGACGAGGTCACCTGGTTGCATTTCCGTAAGTTATTTGAACATCGTGTACGCCAGGAGAAACTAAGGTCTCATATCACGAGAAAGCCAGCTTTAAGTGATAAATCCAGGAATTTACTGCAACCGCTCACGTATCACTACTGTATGAACTCGAGGACATGATTAAGACTAACGCAGAGAGGCAATAATTATTCCCGTGCTCCATAAGCCAATGGAACAGGAAGAATTCCTAATAACTGGTATAGTGGAAGGTACCCCCCGCCATGTATTTTCCAGTGGTTTGCAGAGTATGAATGTAGATTTACGAGCGCGTGCTGCAAAGTAACGCCTCCGAATTTTTCATATGAAAACTCGTAAAGCTTTTTAACTGAAACTAACGTTATTGACATTCTACATCTTTATTGTTCATGTCTACATATCTCCAGCCCTTTGCCGTTAGAGGGCTCCGTGTGTCATGGCAGTGTGTAACGTAACTACATCGGTGCATGAGAATCAGCGTGCTGTAATCGAGCTTCGAATTCAGACTTCGTGCACACAAGGAACACCCTCTCCTGCACCATGTCAGTGCCAGACCACTCACGAACGCTGCAACATCTGCAACGCTCCTGCGCCATGGGTTCACTTCCATCGATCATCTTCCTTACAATCCCGACTTGGCCTCACCTTAGAGAAATTTACTTTGACAGTGACGAAGCAGTGCAGGCGGAGGTGAGATTGTGGCTCTATCAACAAGGTCAAAGATTCTACAGTGACGGTGTCAACAAACTGGTCTCTTGAATAAAATGTTCTCGGATTTCCAACCGCGTCAATTGCTTAAAACTACACGAGCTTTCGGCCAAGCACTGCTTGGCCATTGTCAAGTGATATGACTGCCGGTGGGCTGTTGGTGCGCCCTTATATACGCTAGCTGCCGGCTGTGACGTCACTGGTGACCGTGACATTGCCACATGCGGGCATGTTTTGAGTCGGCGTTCGATGTGCCCTCTTTAACCGCGCGATCGCTGGATCCCACGCAGCGCTGAGCTGCAAACCACCGTCTCTATTCAGGGTGTTTGCGGCAATTTTTATTCCAATAGCTTCCTTTATTTAACTGCCCCGCCGGCCGGTGTGGCCGTGCGGTTCTAGGCGCTTTAGTCTGGAACCGCGTGACCGCTACGGTCGCAGGTTCGAATCCTGCCTCGAGCATGGATGTGTGTGATGTCCTTAGGTTAGTTAGGCTCAAGTAGTTCTAAGTTCTAGGGGACTGATGACCACAGATGTTAAGCCCATAGTGCTCAGAGCCATTTGAACCATTTTTAAACTGTCCCAGTAGTCGTTAGTGCGAGCCACGACAGAGGTATCGTCAAATTTTATGTGGTGACGGTTTTCTAACGCATGCTCAGCTAACGCAGATTTCTCCGGGTAGCGTAGGCGATAATACCTCTCATGTTCTTTCCTGCGTTGTTCCACAGTGCGCACTGTTTGTCCGATGTACTTCTGGCCACACTCACAAGGCATTTCGTAAACTCTAGGTGTTCTGAGACCTACTGCGTCTTTAACTGGTCTAAGTAATTGACGGATTTTCGTTGGAGGTCTGATGATTGATTTGATCTTGTGCCTTTTCAACACGCAGCGCATCTTGCCCGACACTGAGCCATAGAATGGTAGCAAAGCAAGTTTGTTTTCCTGCAGCTAGCGCACCAACAGCCCACTGGCAGTCATAACACTTGACAATGGCCAAGGAGTGCTTGGCCGAAAGCTCGTGTAGTTTTAAGCAGTGACGCGGTTGGAAACCCGAGAACATTTTATTCAATGTTATCGCCACGAGACTCTGCATTCATACACAACTGGTCTCTTGTTAGAAGCAATTTATTCGTCGCTAGGGGTGATTATGTTGAGAAGTAAATACATAGACATGACAATGTAGAATGTTATTAATGTTTGTTTCATTTAAAAAGCTTGAAGAATTTTCAAATAAAAAATTCGAAGGCATTGCTTTTCAGTGTGCCATCGCAGGTGATATGAGAGAAGAAAGCCTATGGAGTATTTAACTAGAATCGTAAATGAACAGAATACCAAAAATAGTTTACGAATAGAGGCCAATGATTCGCAGGAGTATTGGTCGAGAGACTTGAATGTTGGGAGCCGGAACGGGTCGCACTGCCTAAAATTCCTCGAAGGGCAGAATAGACAGTTCCATCTTACGTCTGAGGGGTTCATTTGCATTACTGAGACTGTACGCCCCGGTTGTTGGCTCTCGTAACACACAAGCCGCGGAGTATTTTAAGCTCCTTACCAGGCTCGCAGCAACTGAAGCAGAAGGCTGCCGGTATATACGCGCCGTTCTCAGACAAGGCCCCCCCCCCCCCCCCCCCAGAACCCGTCTGACGAGAACCGACCGCCGTCCTCGACGGATGCTTTTAATTCGCTTGTTGCAACACGTGTAATCAAGAAGTTGGAAACGGCGACTACGCCTGGGTAATTGTGTCTGGCAGGAATGATAATGGCTAGTTCATTTCCTTCTGAGCATACCTTATACTTACGCTGACTACCATTTTCCTCCGTATTATTGCGCATTTGTTTTCTACAAAAGCCGCTGGCAGTATTATACCGCGCGTTTCAAAATGAATATGAGGTTTTTAAGGCTTTGTAGCATTTACCACATTCAACTCACAATTATAAATAATACATCAAATGTAAGAGCAACTAAAACAGTTTTTATTACACGTGTTCACTGTGAGCACCATTCGTCATAAGGCAATCATCCAACCGACGGGCGAGTTCTTACCGAACCTTGATCAGTGGGTTTGGAGTAATTGCTGCAACACGCGCTACTGCATGCTTGACAGTCACGCTTGCGCAAGCGTGCACAAATTCCTCGTGCCTCCACACGAGTCAAGCACGCACGTACCAGCATCAGTTTGTTTACATTGGAAAATGTCGAGCACAGACGACGATGCGCCTTCTGTTGCAGCCTTTTTGCTTTTTTTTTTACGGAAAAAACAAGAGGAAACGCGATATGTGGAATAAACAGTGGCTTAAAAAAACGAAAATCGTATTCTCATACAAATTTACTGAGTGAATTGAAGATATATCCTCGTGATTAGCATAATTACCTCGGGATGAATGAGGAAACGTATTTGAATCTTTTGACTCTCGTGACGCCTTATGGCTTAACGACAGAGGATGTTAATATGCTACCATTGCAAAGGTATACTTCAGGAAACATTCCACTTGATGCTAAACATGTATGAGAGCAATTTATGAACTACTTTGTGAAACAAGGACAAGTTCCTTGGCAACATAATTTTGTGCATCAGCAGTAAAGAAAAATGTAAAAGAAAACAATATGTATTGCAGTATAGTATAAATAAATAAAAGCATAGGCATATATCTTAATTGTAACAGTTCTACTGTAACTAAATACCACTACCAACCTATCTCACTTACCTCTATTCCTTGTAAATTACTCGAAGAGAATCTTGATGTCTCTTGTTCATTTAAAAAGCTGAAAAGATCAAAGTGCCACAGAACCGGTCTGTAAACTTCATCTGCTGGAGCCCCTGATTTGTAAGTGCTGTCACGTTTCTTTTTTTCTCGTCTGTAATTCGTTCGTAATGTATTAATTTTCTTAATAACAGTATCTTTCGTTGCTGATGGCTCTGTTTCTTTGTACTTTGTGAGAACCACCTCATATGCCGCGTCTCTTTTCATTTTATCGTGATATTCTTTACTTTTAATATTTCATAAACATGGGTATCTTTCGTAGCACCTAATAAATTCCTCCAACACTTCCCAGTCCGACATCAGAACGAAGAAGGAAACGACGCAAAATCTGAATAAACGAGCGCTCTCCACAGTCTGTGTTCAAATGACAAATGTATGCTTGTTCAAGCCTCCCTACTCTACGCACACACGAGCAAGCATGGACACGCTTGGAGGCTTGCACAAGCACGCAAGCATCAAGCTTGCTTGTGCAAGCTTGATGCTTGCGCTAATTTACCCTACACACGGACAACCAAGCTTGCACAAGCACGCTTGCGCAAGCGTGATTGTCAAGCATGCAGTAGCGTGTGTGGGAGCCTTTACGTCGGACAGATCACGTGGTAGAAGAGGTACATACCCATGATACTTTATGAACCCCCAAAACTAAAAATCGCATGGCGTCAGATAGCGTGAACATAGAAGCCATGCGAAACAAGCTCTGTCATCTGGACCCTTGAGCGCGATCCAACGGTCGGGTTCAACGTCGTTTCAATAATCGCGTACTGACATGGGAAACTCCCTATCGCAACCCCCTCAGATTCAGTGGTAAAATGGCCCAGTGAATAGCCCTTCTAAAACTGAATACAGATCAAGTATGACAACGGGAAGAAGGTGTGCTGAACTGTGAAAAAAGAAGAAAACTAGCAACAGTGTACGCTCAAGCTTATAAGATGTGCAACACTGAGTAATTTGTAAGTACAACGACGTCGTGGTTGTGTGGGCAAGGTGTTCGCCTACGACGGGGCAGATCCGCGTTCAAAACTTTTTCGTATCCAATTTTTTTTCACAAAATTATTAATCCGGTCACTATCGCATATGTTGGTTTATGTCTGTGTCCTGGTGTAACGCCCGTTTGCAGCAGCGAGGTGTAAGGGAGGGATCTCTATACGCATGTGCTTCCTATTTGTTCTACACAAGTACCACATTTTATCTCTTGCGTTCCGTTGTGGAAGTTTTCACTCTTGAACTCCTTTATTGTAACATAGTTCACACTCGTTTATTTGTTATTTTCATTTTTGTGAGAGGTGTATGAGGCATTCCGCCTACTCTCACTATTTATCACGTTTACATGCGACGGTAACATATTCTTACCACATGACTCATACCTTACATAAAAACGCCAAAAAAATTGGTATTGGCATGCGAATTCAAATACAGAGATACGTAAACAGGCAAAATACGACGCTGCGGTCGCAATGCCTATACAAGACAAGTGTCTGTCACAGTTGTTAGATCGGTTACTTCTGCTGCAATGGCATGTTATCAAGATTTAAGTGAGTTTCAACGTGGTGTTACAGTCGGCGCAAGAGCGATGGGACATAGCATCTCTGAGGTAGCGATGAAGGTGGGGATTTCCCCGCACGACCATTTCACAAGTTTACCGTGAATATCAGAAATCCGATAAAACATCAAATCTTCGACATCGCCGTGGCCGGAAAAAGATCCTGCAAGAACGGGAGCAACAACGACTGAAGAGAATCGTTCAATGTGACAGAAGTGCAACCCTTCCGCAAATTGCTGCAGATTTCAATGCTGGGCCATCAACAAGTGTCAGCGTGCGAACCATTCAACGAAACATCATCGATATGGGCTTTCGGAGCAGAAGTCCCACCCGACTACCCTTGACAACTGCACGACACAAAGCTTTACGCCGCGCCTGGGCCTGTCAACGCCGACATTAGATTGTTGATGACTGGAAACATGTTGCCTGGTCGGACGAGTCTCGTTTCAAATTGTATCGAGCGGATGGACGTGTATGAGTGTGGAAACAACCTCATGAATCCATGGACCCTGCATGTCAGCAGGAGACTGTTCAAGCTTGTGGAGGCTCTGTAATGGTACGTGGCGTGTGCAGTTGGAGTGATATGGGACCCCTGATACTGCATGGGTTAAACGAAAGGTTTCGATCGCTAGGCATACTTTCTGGTTTAACTAAGGCGTTTTATTGTGTTGATCACAAAATATTGCTCCAGAAGTTGGGCCATTACGGAATACGGGGAGTAGCTCACAACTGGTTCACCTCTTACTTTAGCAATAGACAGCAAAACGTCATAATTCACAGTGTTGAGAATGGCTGTGATGTGGGGTCTGAGTGGGGTATGATCAAGTGGGGGGGGGGGGGGGGGGCAGGGATCAGTGTTGGGGCCACTTATATACCTTATTTATATGAACGATATGCCCTCCAATATTACGGGTAACCCTAAAATATTTCTGTTTGCTGATGACACTAGCTTGATAGTAAAGGATGTTATGTGCAACACTGACTCGGTTTCAAATAGTGCAGTTCATGACTTAAGTTCGTGGCTTGTAGAAAATAAACTAACGCTAAATCACAGTAAGACTCAGTTTTTACAATTTCTAACACACAATTCAACAAGACCTAGCGTTTTAATTTCACAGAATGGGCATATGATTAGTGTAACTGAGCAGTTCAAGTTCCTAGGTGTTCAGATAGATGGTAAACTGTCGTGGAAAGACCATGTTCAGAGTCTTGTTCAAAGACTTAATACTGCCATTTTTACTTTTCGAACGGTATCTGAAGTAAGCGATCGTTCGACACGAAAATTAGTCTACTTTGCTTATTTTCATTCGCTTAAGACGTATAGTATTATATTTTGAGTTAACTCTTCCCATTCGAAATGGTTATTTTCGGCACAGAAACGGGGCGGTTCGGGCAATAATTGGTGTAAGTTCACGAACCTCTTGTCGACCCCTGTTCACGAGTCTGGGTATTTTCACATTGGCCTCTCAATATATATATATATATATATATATATATATATATATATATATATATATATATATATTTCTTACTGTCATTTCTTGTTAACAATATTAGCTTACTCACAAGAGTAAGAAGCTTTCACTCAGTTAATTCTCGGCAGAAATCAAACCTGCATTTGGATCGGACTTCCTTAACTCTTGTGCAGAAAGGTGTGCATCACCTGGTGCATCAATTTTCAATAAGCTACCTCTAGACTTCAAAAATCTTGTCAGTAACCCACGCCCTTTTCAAATAGAAATTGAAGAGTTTCCACATGGGTCACTCCTACATTCTGCCGAAGAGTACCTTGAAACATTAAACTGATTCTTGTTGTATTGTTGATTGCATTTACTTAAACTTACGGCTTGACTTTTTCAGGTTCATAAACTTTTTTTTTATCTGTTGTTACTTTTATGATGTAATTTCATGGACTGACACGTTCCGTGACCTTGCAGATTTGTTCCTCAATTTGGTCCTACGGAACTTGGCGTGTAAATAAAAATAAAATAAAATACGTCTAGATACGACTCTGACAGGTGACACGTACGTAAGTATCTTGTCTGATCACCCACATCCGTTCATGTCCGCTGTGCATTTCGGCGGACATAAGCAATTCCAGCAGGACAATGCGACACCCCACACGTCCAGAATCGCTACAGAGTGGCTAAAGGAACACTCTTCTGAGTTTAAACACTTCCGCTGGCCACCATACTCCGCAGGCACGAACATTATTGAGCATGTCTGGGATGCCTTGCAACATGTTGCTCAGGAGAGACCTCCACCCCCTCATACTCTTACGGATTTGTGGACTGCCTTGCAGGATTCATGGTGTCAATTCCTTCCAGCACTACTTCAGACATTGTATTGTATTGTATGTTAACTGGGGGCCTAGAAACGACGGAGAGGCTCCATCCCCGCCGCAGCCGCAGTGGTCCACAACCCCACGGCGACTACCGCAGTCAACTTCACCACTCCGCCACCCCACACCGAACCACTCTTTCAGGGTTATGGTGCGGTTCGGCCCCCGGTGAACCCCCCCCCCCCCCCCCCCCCCTAGGAAACGCGTCACACCTGACGAGTGTAACCCATAAGTTTGCATGGTAGAGTAATGGTGGTGTACGCGTACGAGGAGAACTTGTTTGTGCAGCAATCGCCAACATAGTGTAGCTGAGACGGAATAAGGGGAACCAGCCTGCATTTGCCGAGGCAGATGGAAAACCGCCTAAAAACCATCCACAGACTGGCCGGCTCACCGGACCTCGACACAAGTCCGCTGGGAGGATTCGTGCCGGGGACCAGGCGCTCCTTCCCAATCCCGAAAACTACTGCAGACATAGTGGAGTCCATGCCACGGTGTGTTGCAGCACTTCTCAGGGTTCGCGGGGGCCCTACACGTTATTAGGCAGGTGTACCAGTTTCTTTGGCTCTTCAGTGTATAATGGAATGTGGAACATAATAAATGCTACAAAGCGTTAAAACCCCGATATCCATTTTGAAACACGCGGAAACCCTACGAAGTGTACAATGATAGCAACTGTCACAGCTTCCGTAGTCCGATCAAGTCGAATGTAGTCCCTGTTGATTCATTGTGGACGTGGGGCAGCAAATGGTCAAGCCCCACGGCTGTATGGCGAATTTCATTGTTAAATCATGCCGCTGTCCCACGTCCACAATGGATCATATTTTCGCTACCAGTTTCGGCAATTCATTATGCCATCATCAGGCCCCATATTCACCTCTCAACAATAATAGCCGGTTGCTGTGGCCGAGCGGTTCTAGGCGCTTCAGTCCGGAGCCGCGCTGCTGCTCCGGTCGCAGGTTCGAATCCTGCCTCGAGCATGGATGTGTGTGATGTCCTTAGGTTAGTTAGGTTTAAGTAGTTCTAAGTCTAAGGGACTGATGACTTCAGATGTTAAGTCCCATAGTGCTCAGAGCCATTTGAACTATTTGAACAATAATAGATATTGGCATATGGAGCCATACGTTTCTGCATGTCGTGAATTCGTAGCTCAAGTCTTTTCTTCGTAAACTTGACTGCAACTGTTGCAGTTTCAGATGGTTTCATGACATCCAGAAACGTATGTCCCCAGTACGGCAATATCGATAACTTTTGAGAAGTGTCTGAAGATGGCATAATGAATTACCGAAACTGGTAGCGAAAGGAAAATAAAATAACATATCATTTGCGCAGCTGCTTGTCGAATGTCATTGTTAAATAAGTGAAACGTATGTCTGACAATGAGGGCAGCAATATGTAACGTTTTACTTTACTTTGATTTTTAGAATCATACAACCTGCAAGAGTATGGTACCCTTACATAATGTGAATGTAACATTATCGCTGAAGCCAACAATGTTTCTGTAGGACTCGGGAAACAGAGAGGCAAAATAAGGATGGGGAAAAAACGACCGGTTAAAACCGATACTAGTATTTCAGTTTTGATTACCGCTATTTTTCGGCGTTTGTTTGCTCTCAGTTGTAACTGAGGTCTTTCTTATTTTTTACTAATAACTGAGTAAAAAACGAAATTTCAATTATCCATAGCATCTGTGCTAAAATATTTCGTTTTCAAATAAACTTTTTATAACAGAAATAATTTTTTCCGTAACATTTCCATTGGTTGAAAATATTGTGTTCTTACAGAAAATTGGAAAAGTGACCAGCGTCATTTTGATAACAATGTGGACAGAAACGATCAACAAACATGTGACAGAAGAATTGGTACGGCATTGCTGAGACAACAATGTCCTATCGTCGTGAACCGTAGCTTATGGTGCACGTGTTCGTGTAGTATACAAGACCTGCCTCCACCTGACCTAAACGGTTCAAGTTGTTAAGACACAGGCTACGGAACAAACGAAAACTTTGATTGACAAGGTCATGATAAAATTCGTGTCCAAGGTAATGAAACTGTGCACACAAACAGCGGTTACGACATTAACAGAGAGACAGATATTAAGTTAATGAGATTGGCAGAGAAGTAGACAAAAGGATGCCAGAAGGGATTGAGCAAAATTACTGATAAGTTCGTACGGGGAGATATTTACGCAGCGCTGCGTGTAATGGATCGTAACATTGTTAACGTGCCTCACACAATGGGCTGAGCACAAGAAATTTTGAAGAAAACGAACCCGAACAAAATATCCATGACATAGCTTTTATCAAACAGTTCAAACATGCGTTTCCGAAACATTATAAAGAATACTGTAAAATAATATATGCATTGGCCATATGATAGACGAAGCACATATCATGGGGATCAGTGTATCCAAACATTACTCAACATACAAACAAGCAATTTCGTTCTCAAGAAAGAGAATGGAGCATAAAGTCAAAAATTCCTTCACCAACAAACTACGCAAGACATCTTGATACAATGCGTTCAGGATTTTCGGTTTCCTTAAGAAAGTAAATCCCCCTTTTTTCAACGCAGTGTTTAGACTTCCGTTATTCCGAGTCACACTTAGTCTCTAAAAAGCTCTTCGGTTACATACATTCCTGAAAATAATTGTTACCTGAAATTTTTAGTCAGGTATATAACAGTGTTTTAGTCAGATATATAATAGTGTTTTTAATCATTTGGTAATCTGAGGTTTCAGATAGCTTCTCCAATTAAATACTTGATATTTATCAAAAGAAATAGCCCGTTTCTTTAGTAATCAAATGCTATAGTATAGAGAGCCATTGTCGCTTCCTCAAATTTCGAAATCAAATTCATTATATCCTGGTCAATGTTCTCATTCTTTAATTTGTTCAATTCATGTTGGTCTGCATGCCAATAAAACTGGCAGTCTTAATTTCATTCAGACATATTTGGGAGTCGATTAATATATTTCTTATTTCAATTATCGAGACTTCATTCTTTTCCACACTTTTTATATATTTTTCAAACAGAGCCGAGTTTGACTGCAGAAACATGAAGTAATTTTCAGTGATCGGACTTCCAAAAAAAGGCTGAAATTATTTTAAGTGGTCTGTCTGCGGAATCAAAAAATTGTTTTAAAGCAATCAAAAGATTAAGAATTCCCTCAAGTGCAGGCATTAACGACAGCCATCTCGTTTTTGAGTGAGATAGAAGAGTCCAATGATTGACATCAACGTATAAGCAGAATTCTTTCAGCGTCTCTGTCCTTACTGTGTATATTGACAACTAATTAAAAATTTTCATGACGATTATTTCAATGTCGACGCTTGATACAGTGTTGTGGAGAACAAGGGCAAGGTATCCCATTCCTCCTACATTTTTTCCTAGTTCTTCTTTAATATGGTGAAACACATTCCGCTGGCGGCGTCTATGAAGCCCTCCCAAGTTGGTATTGGTATCGTCTCCACAAAACGCGATTAATTTATCTCATGTAACTTGCATTTGTCTTAAAGTGTCTAGACAAGACTTTGCCATTCTCTCCTGTGTTTCGTTATTCGGCGAATCAAACTTCAACAGTTTGTGCTGGATTCCTTCAGTTTCTGTTTAGTATTGAACAACTAAAGAAAACATCGGTTCAGCCTTGTGGTTCGAGGCATTGGTGCCTACGCCGTAAAATGATACTTTATGCAACTGTTTTATGCATTCGGACACGGAGTGTGGTGCGAGAATATTTTTAACATTCACTACAGCTTTGTCCGGGCTGTAGAATACTTTGCCGCGACTTTGGAATCGGGATACATTGCGGCATTCAGTTTTACGGCACAGTCAAGAGAACTGAAGGATTGATGATGCTGAACAGCTTTATAAGCTGTTCTTATTTCTGCAGCAACAACGAGCAATTCTTCTTTGGTATCTTCTTTAATCATGTATGCATAAACAGGCTTTAATGTCGATGCCACCGCGAATCTGTTTGTGTGATTCATCGTGGAAATATGATGCCTCATATCTGCCTTACCTCCATGGGTTGTTGAGATGAAACACTTACACACCTCACACAACGCTTCCTGATCTACTCTTTTGTGTAATCATCCGAAAAGTGGCGCTTTCTCTTTCCATCCTAGGCATTTTCGTAAGCTGTGATAGAATCGTCTTATCACATCGCTATCCAAATGGGATCTGGCCGATTGTTCCGCATGGCGCTACGTAAATAGTTCTACCTCCTTACTACTGGAGACGTCTTGTTTTCTCGAATGATGCGCTAGATCTAAAGCGGCTTGCATCGTCGATACAGGATACGCAACATGCAACGCTATCTGTGAGACGATCTTGCCAACACTTGGAGACATTGTACTTCGTGATATTACAGCAGAGGTGTATGTTGCAAATGTTTTTTTGTCAATTTCCATACACGCAACCAGGGCTTAAGATGAGGCACGTGCAGCATGACAGAGTATTGTTGAGAACGCTGCCGTAATGTTTCTTGTATCTGCATGTCGGTGAGATGTCGGGCACAATGTGGCATTTCATCACAAAGGCCACGGGGTTAGCGTCACCAGCTGAGCTACTCGCCATAGCTGTCAACAAACAGGAGGTACTCACAGTACTGTAGAATGAGGCTACCACATTGTCTCTAGTTGTCACGCCCACCCAATGCTTTCCTTACTCCTTAGTGGGGTCGATTTCACAGTCTACTGCTTCAACAAACTGCGTGTTTGTGATGCTCCTACAACATACTGGTTTTAGTCCTTTATTGGTGACACGCTCCAGTGCATGAAGAAGTTGAGTGATTGTGTGTGAAGTTGACTCTGTATGTAGACAGGGTATTAAAAGCAAAGCAACTGACGATGTGTTTATGCTTACGCAATTTAGTGCATTGATCGTCTGTGTTTCATTGTGTGTTAAAAATATTTTTTTTAGTCACATATATGTGACTGGATCAGTTCAAGGAACATACGTAGAAATATTATTGTGTAAATAGAATGTTAACCCTGTACCTAGTTAAATTTTTTTCAAACGATAATTTTCAAACAATCATTAAACTATGTTCAGCATACTTACGTCACTTTTACTGTATCTGAACGTTACATTATTTTCATTCTTCTGTTTAACTGTAAGTATGAATATGCCTGAGTTGGTTTGCATGCACCTGCTCTCATTTGTGAAAATATTAATGTTTCTTTATCTCACATTCATCTTCATGATTATAAGTTTTGTCAGTTTTGGACTTTTAATGAGTCAGTGCAATATAGAGTCTGTAATTCATCGTTTACACAATAGAACACTACAGTAGGCTGCCAATATAAGTTAATTTGCTCTCTTTTGCTACTTTCACTTAAAACAAATGCTTCACAAGTGATTTGTTTACGTACATTTATTATTATTTTTATGCAGTTTACTTAGTTTTAAGGGCACACTCATGTACACTGTGAGTCAAGCTATGGCAGAAATTATACAGTATGTATGTGGCGTGTATTCACCTTTTTTGTAGATGTAAAGTAATGGTTGTATTGATGCAACTTGGACAGTAGCGTTTTCTTGAGACGATTTAGTATTTTGCTTCACTAATGGAACAGAACTTTCTTGTACATGTTACTACAGTATATGTCCCGATGTTTAATGGTTCTAGGTTGTATTTTTGTGCAGTTAGTATATAATTAACCAACCACACATACAGTTACGACATTTTGTGGATGAATAGTTAATAGTTTCTCACTCACTCACATTTGCTGCAATTGGATTCCTGACATAATTAATTCCCATGATTACTACGTTTCTTCTTTGATTTTTAATTTTCTAAATTTTTAACGTAAATTTCATTTTAATATTTATGAAAAGTTTTAATTTCGGTGGGAAATTAAGGGTCTATTACCTTTACATGTAATGAATGCAACATTATCGTTGACGTCAACAATTTTTTGGCAGGCTTGGCAAATAAGGGGCCGAAAGCACCACTTTGGTGCGTCATGAACCAGTAAGGACGTAAAGAAATTTTCGTATTTAGAGAATTAATTATTGGTACAGTGCACAGTCTTAGTAACAACTGTGTCTTTTGAAATGACTGTATGACGAAGAGTTGAGTTATATTAATAAATAGTGTTCAAATTTAATTCAAGTAATTTAACGCTGAAAGAAACCTCATTCACGCTAGAAATAAATGTACTTGTTGCAACCACAGAAGATCACCAAACTATACAAGGAGAACTACAGTCATCGACGCTTATATTTTACAAAACATCTAATTCGTGAAAATATTCTTGTTTACAAACGGTATCACATTTTCAAACTGTTTTTATGCCATACCTTCGATACATGAATCTTTATGGAGTGTCCGCCATACTTCCACAACACTGGCTAGCTTCATGATGTCTTGTACAAACGTGGTGACGCATAAAACCTATTAAAACATGCAAAAAAGTAAGCATAAACAGCAACGTAATAAGGCATATATGTTCAAGGTCTCATCTCACTGGGTTGGTAATACTATGCATGTTTGCTAATGTCAGAACCGGTTTTGCCCTGAATGGTCCCCTATGCCTCAAGCTCCTCAACTGAAGGAGTAAGGCGACCATTACTTGTTTCTGTTGTTAGTTGTCAAGTACCGTGTGATGATCTTCCTCCCTACATTTCCAGTACAGGGAATCACTTATTCTAGGTTGCTGCAGGTGTTCGCTGTGGCGTGGCAGCGTCACACAGAAACTATGCAGTGTGGCCAGTTTGAAATACCATTGTGAAACCGGGACGCACAGATATATCTCACTCTAAGATCGTCCACTAGAGACAGTAGTAATTTTCCAAATGTCTTATGATAAGCCACGGAGGAAAACAAGGAAAATTGGAAAATGTAACACCAGACATAATCTATCAGACTCTGAATATTTTTCCCTGAATACAAGGAATCCAAAACACAATGAAGAGGAAGTAAGACACTTGCACGTACTGCAGCACAGGTACTTACAAAATGAGTCAATGTTGCTTGAGGCAGGAAATGTGTTTTCAGCAGGTCAGGGAAGACAGAGCGACAACCTCTGGACCACCACCGACTGTCAGAACAGTGATGTGGCAGCAGAGGAGCGAGCTGACAGAGATTTGCCCAACGACGACATTGGACCAGGGAGTGGCACCACATCATCTTTTCAGACAAGTCCCAGTTCTCAATAATCAGGATTGACAAATGTGCATGTGGAGGCTCCTAGGAGAAAGAATGTTGCCAGATTCCATTCACCTTCATCATATGGGCCTAGTACATGGCACCGTTGTATGTGGTGCCATTTGGTATCCAACATGGTTGCCTCTGGTTCGCACAGTAGCAGTTTGAGAGCAGCTGGTTGATACTCTACGACACCATTTATTTATTTTACATGACCAATCTTACAAGTAAAGGTCATACAGTCTCCGCAATTATTTATATTTCTTGTACACCCCAAGAAAAAAATAGCACACCCTTTTAGAAGTTTCCATCCACTCAAGATTTACTGTCGCAACAGTGCATATGAAGTACACGAAATGAGTACATTTACAGATCAATACAACAAGCAGTTCCAAGGTACCAGGTATCAAATCACGCTGAAATACCCATATTAGTATGTAATGTAGCCTCCACGGGTGGCAATGCAGTTGTTGATACTGGTATCCAGTCGATCATACAGATGGTGACTACTGTTCTGGGATATGTTATTCCACCCCTGCCCGACCTGTTCACGTAGTTTTGTAAGAACTGTTCATTGACAAATATCCCATCATATCACACACATGCTCAATTGGAGACAAGTCCGGAGTGTGTGCTGGCCAGGGCAGTTACTCCACATCCTGCAGAACACGTTTAGTTTCACGGGCACTTTGTGGGTGAGCATTATCTTGCTGGAACAAAACATCGCCTTCTGTCGCAAGAACGGCAAAAGAATAGGTCTAACAACATTCCGCGTATTAGTGACCTGTCATCTGTTACATTACCAGATGCCAAGTTTGTGTTATTTGCAGATGATACAAACATTGCAATAAATAGTAAATTAAACATAAATTTAGAAAGGGCAGCTAATCATATTTTTACTGGCATTAATAAGTGGTTCATAGCCAATTCACTGTCATTAAACTTTGAAAAGACCCACTGTATGCAGTTAAGAACTTCCAAGAGATTTCCTTCTGGTGTGTGTGTAAAATATGATGACATGGAAATAGGAGAAGTTGAGAGTGTAAAATTCTTGGGATTTCAACTTGATAATAAATTCAGTTAGGAGCAACATACTAACGAACTGCTAAAGCGCCTAAACAAGTCTGTGTTTGCAATGTGAATGATGTCAGACATAGGAAATATAAATATAAAAAAACTGGCATATTTTGCTTATTTTTCACTTCATTATGTCATATGGTATCATATTTTGGGGTAACTCCACAAACAGAGAAAAATTTTTTAGATTACAGAAGCGTATAATAAGAGCAATGAATAGTGTAAATCCAAGAACATCATGTCGAAACCTATTCAAAGAATTGGGCATATTAACCACAGCTTCTCAGTATATTTATTCCTTAATGAAGTTTGTTGTAAATAATACATCTCTTTTTACAATTAACTGCTTAGTACACGGTATCAGGATAAGAACAATATATATAAAGATTTAAAATCACTTACTCTTGCCCAGAAAGGAGTCCAGTATTCTGCAACGCATATTTTCAATAAGTTACCAGCAACCATTAAGAGTTTAGTTTCAGACAAGGCACAATTTAAACATAATTTAAAAGAACTTTTGGTGGCCAACTCCTTCTATTCCATCCATGAGTTTCTCAACAAGTGCAGTGGACCATTTTAATGAAAATTTATTATACTTTAATTTTTGAGAATACTTGGTTGTAACAGCCAAGTAACTACCTACTGTGTGAATGATGGATGTATGGAAAGCAGATGTAAGTCTTAAGTCTGTAAACAGTGGAAGTTTAATTTTAAACCTTGTACATAATCTGACTGTTCTTAACTGAGGATCACTGAAATGAATAATTTACTTTAATTTTTGACAATACTTGGTTGTAACAGCCAAGAAACTAGCAAATGTCTGATGGATTTAATGAAAGCAGATGTAAGTATTAAACCTGTAAACATTAGAAGTTTAAATTTAATTCATGTACATAATTTTACTGTTTATTGACTGAGGATCATTAAAATTAATGAAACTCAAGTTTTTCTAATTACATTTTTTTAATGTGTTTATCTGACATGTTCCACACCCAGGAGGATTCCCTCTTTTATGGGTCTATGGAATGAATAATTAATCTAATCTAATCTAACCGAGTGCTGCTTAGAGTCCCCTGGAGAAACACAAAAAGGTGAACGAGAGTTATAGCTTATTTCACCCTAGGCTATAAGCTCTGGGGTGTGGGCAGTGGCCGGCCGAAGTGGCCGTGCGGTTAAAGGCGCTGCAGTCTGGAACCGCAAGACCGCTACGGTCGCAGGTTCGAATCCTGCCTCGGGCATGGATGTTTGTGATGTCCTTAGGTCAGTTAGGTTTAACTAGTTCTAAGTTCTAGGGGACTAATGACCTCAGCAGTTGAGTCCCATAGTGCTCAGAGCCATTTGAACCATTTTGTGGGCAGTGTGTCTTGGACAAATGCACTCTATGAGACAGCGCTCACCAGGGATACATCGTACGTGCCAAGGCAGAGTCTGCTTTCATCGCTGAAGACTGTGACGAGCCATTCCATCTTCCAAGCGATCCACTGACGGCACCATGTTATTATATATTAATGACTTGCCATTCTATATTCATGAAGAGGCAAAGTTAGTTCTCTTCGCTGATGATACAAGTATAGTAATCACACCTGAGAAACAAGAATTAACTGATGAAATTGTCAATACTGTCTTTCAGAAAATTACTAAGTGGTTCCTTGTAAACGGACTCTCACTGAATTTTGATAAGACACAGTACATACAGTTCCGTACAGTGAATGGTATGACGCCATTAATAAATATAGACCTTAATCAGAAGCATATAGCTAAGGTAGAATATTCCAAATTTTTAGGTATGTCCATTGATGAGAGATTAAATTGGAAGAAACACATTGATGATCTGCTGAAACGTTTGAGTTCAGCTACTTATGCAATAAGGGTCATTGCAAATTTTGGTGATAAACATCTTAGTAAATTAGCTTACTACGCCTATTTTCACTCATTGCTTTCATATGGCATGATATTTTGGGGTAATTCATCACTGAGGAATAAAGTATTTATTGCACAAAAGCGTGTAATCAGAATAATAGCTGGAGTCCACCCAAGATCATCCTGCAGACATTTATTTAAGGATCTAGGGATATTCACAGTAGCTTCTCAGTATATATACTCTCTTATGAAATTTGTTATTAACAACCAAACCCAATTCAAAAGTAATAGCAGTGTGCATAACTACAATACTAGGAGAAAGGACGACCTTCACTATTCAATATTAAATCTAACTTTGGCACAGAAAGGGGTGAATTATACTGGCACTAAAGTATTTGGTCACTTACCAAATAGTATCAAAAGTCTGACAGATAACCAACAAGTATTTAAGAAGAAATTAAAAGAATTTCTGAATGACAACTCCTTCTACTCCATAGAGGAATTTTTAGATATAAATTAAGAAAAAAAAGAAAAACAAACAAAAATATTAAAAAAATAAAAAAAATAAAAAATAAAGAAAAACAAAAGAAACACAAAAAATAAAGTTGTTATATTAACTTAAGTATGTTGTTAAATTAACCTAATTATGTCATGTATTGGAAAATTCGACTCGTTCCATATCATTACGAAATATCGTATTCATGATCCATGGAACTAGTATTAATCTAATCTAATCTAATCTAATCCAGTAGAGTCACACGCTCCGTCACTGTAGCTTGAGTGGAAGATGGGCTGCAGGTGTCCGTGCCCATATTCCCACTGCTAATAACTAGTTCGCAACAATTCCTGTTGACACACCTGGGCACACAAGGCCTCTTATCTGTGCTGTGGTAGCTGTACGATCTGCCACTGCTGCCCTCACAATATGACGATCCCTGCAAGCGTCTGTGCTGTGTAGAGGTCGAGAACTTCATCTACGGGTGTGAGAATGTTCACGTAACGACAGATACCAGGATCATTGCACAACTGCTGCAGCACGTCCAACTTGTCTGGGAATTCCCCGAAAGGACCATCCCACCACTCAGGAGATCACAATCTGACCGCCTTCAGACTCGCTCAATTGGCTGTAGGCAGCGCAAGTGCGTCTCCGTGACACGGTTGCCTCCTTGCCTCACACGTTGCACCACGCTGCGCCTTCTGTCTGTGAGCATTCTTATTAAAGGGTGGACACGGACGGCGCTCTGGTAGCTACGCCACTACACTATCTGTTGGTGGACGACGTTGAAACCATTATCAGTACATCTACTATCTCCATGTGGCAAAATCGATGTCGCCTTTCCAGGTTCTAACAACCCTACCACAACAAAGGTCAAAAATTAATTACGATTGTAGTGTTGCTCACGCTGCTAAATATTGCATTTTCGGGCAACAACAAAGTTATATTATGTGGGAGGTGTCATTACAGCACAGTTAATAAAGCCATTCCTTGAAATAATGGATAAACTAGGCACTCATCTTTTCGTGTTTCCCGCGCTGGTCTCGTTGTGAACTCATGGCTCAATCGTCGAAAATCTAGGTAGTGATGATTCCAAGCTCGGATGCAAAGAGGCCTAGGTGTTATTCTGCGATATTCAAAAGTTTTATAGATGTGTTTCATAAACCATTCTTGAAGATTAAACTTTTGCAAGTTAAGACAATGGTGATGTAAAAAAGTAATCAGCACTCCGAATTTAAGTTACACTTCTTGTTTTTATTACTTTTGTTGCAACATCACTTCACAATAAAAAACATACTCAAAAATATCTTCCTCACTGTTAAAGTTCACATTTCATAAACTGACTACAATTTGCGTCTTTTCAACATGACGACCAAGACTCGAGTCTCCAATAACCGCTTACAAGCCCAAAAATCAGAGTTACAAGTACGTCAAAGATCATAGTGAAAAAATAAAGAATACACATAAGAATAATATCATTGCAATATAAACATATCGATGTATCAAAGTACCTCTAGATTAATGAAATCAAATCTGAATGTTGTCACAGAAATATGTTAACTATTTTACACATTAGAATATTGCTGGTATCGAGAGGTTCAGGTGAGATGCCGTAATGGTAACCTAATACAAGTACCATTACAAGGTGTACTAGATTTTTTTCTGGCAGTGTATGTCACTCTAGCGGAGAACTCATAGTGGTTTGTTGACTGTCAACTAGTGTTCGTAGGAATATGATAAAGGAGATTAGAATACATACAGGGACATAATTATAGACAATCATTCGGTATCCATGAATTGCAGATGTATCGCATTTTCTTTGTGCAGTCCTCGTACAGTAAAGGGGACCATTAAAAATCTGTATCTGGTTTAGTGATCATAGAGGAGATTAAAATATATGCAGAGGCATACAGACATTCACTTTTACTCGATCATTATGCATCTGACTTCAAAAAGAAGGAAGAAATCGAAAATACTGCTACAACATAGTACACGGCGTGCATTGGTTTGCAGATTACGTACACTACTGGCCATTAAAATTGCTACACCAAGAAGAAATGCAGATGATAAACGGGTATTCATTGGACAAATATATTATACTAGAACTGACATGCGATTACATTTTCACGCAATTTGGGTGCATAGATCCTGAGAAATCAGTACCCAGAACAACCACCTCTGGCCGTAATAACGGCCTTGATACGCCTGGGCATTGAGTCAAACAGAGCTTGGATGGCGTGTACAGGTACAGCTGCCCATGCAGCTTCAACACGATACCACAGTTCATCAAGAGTAGTGACTGGCGTATTGTGACGAGCCAGTTGCTCGGCCACCATTGACCAGACGTTTTCAATTGGTGAGAGATCTGGAGAATGTGCTGGCCAGGGCAGCATCGAACATTTCTGTATCCAGAAGGGCCCGTACAGGACCTGCAACATGCGGTCCTGCATTATCCTGCTGAAATGTAGGGTTTCGCAGGGATCGAATGAAGGGTAGAGCTACGGGTCGTAACACATCTGAAATGTAACGTCCACTGTTCAAAGTGCCGTCAATGCGAACAAGAGGTGACCAAGACGTGTAACCAATGGCACCCCATACCATCACGCCGGGAGATACGCCAGTATGGCGATGACGAATACACGCTTCCAATGTGCGTTCACCGCGATGTCGCCAAACACGGATGCAACCATCATAATGCTGTAAACCGAACCTGGATTCATCCATAAAATGACGTTTTGCCATTCGTGCACCCAGGTTCGTCGTTGAGTACACCATCGCAGGCGCTCCTGTCTGTTATGCAGTGTCAAGGGTAACCGCAGCCATGGTCTCCGGGCTGATAGTCCATGCTGCTGCAAACGTCGTCGAACTGGTCGTGCAGATGGTTGTTGTCTTGCAAACGTCCCCATCTCTTGACTCAGGGATCGAGACGTGGCTGCACGATCCGTTACAGCCATGCGGATAAGATGCCTGTCATCTCGACTGCTAGTGATACGAGGCCGTTGGGATCCAGCACGGCATTCCGTATTACCCTCCTGAACCCACCGATTCCATATTCTGCTAACAGTGACTGGATCTCAACCAACGCGAGCAGCAATGTCGCGATACGATAAAGCGCAATAGCGATAGGCTACAATCGTACCTTTATCAAAGTCGTAAACGTGATGGTACGCATTTCTCCTCCTTACACGAGGCATCACAACAACGATTCACCGGAATGAGATTTTCACTCTGCAGCGCACTGTGCGATGATATGAAACTTCCTGGCAGATTAAAACTGTGTACCCGACCGAGACTCGAACTCGGGACCTTTGCCTTTCGCGGGCAAGTGCTCTACCAACTGAGCTACCAAAGCACGACTCACGCCCGGTCCTCACATCTTTACTTCTGCGAGTATCTCGTCTCCTACCTTCCAAACTTTACAGAAGCTCTCCTGCGAACCTTGCAGAACTAGCACTCCTGAAAGAAAGGATACTGCGGAGACATGGCTTAGCCACAGCCTGGGGGATGTTTCCAGAATGAGATTTTCGCTCTACAGAAGGAAAGCTGTGAACCCGGGCGTGAGTCGTGCTTTGGTAGCTCAGATGGTAGAGCACTTGCCCGCGAAAGGCAAAGGTCCCGAGTTCGAGTCTCGGTCGGGCACACAGTTTTAATCTGGCAGGAAGTTTCAACGTTTCACCAGGCAACGCCGGTCAACTGCTTTTTGTGTATGAGAAATCGGTTGGAAACTTTCCTCATGTCAGCACTTTGTAGGTGTCGCCACCGGCGCCAACCTTTTGTGAATGCCTTGAAAAGCTAATCATTTGCATATCACAGCATCTTCTTCCTGTCAGTTAAATTTCGCGTCTGTAGCACGTCATCTTCGTGGTGTAGCAATTTTAATGGCCAGTAGTGTATTACAGGTGCATATTATTCATCGGTTCTGGACCGTTTGAAAACCGAGCTCCAAGAAAAACGCCGGCGACTGGACAGCAAAAAATTCCTTTTCCATCACTACAATGCACCAGCACACACCTCAACAGTTGTGGTCGCACAATTAATGGAAATAGGATTCCAACTCGTTTCACATCTCCCCTATTCTCCACACTTGGCTCCCTCAGACTACTATTTGTTCCCCAATTTGAAGAAATGGCTAGCAGGACAAAGATTTTATTCAAACGAGGAAGTGATTGTAGCAGCTAATAGCTATTTTGCAGACTTTGACAATTCCTGTTATTCAGAAGGGATCAATAAATTACAACAGCGATGAACGAAGTGTATAAGTCTAGAAGGAGACTATGTCGAAAAATAAAAAAGGTTTACCCCAAACACGTAAGTAGTTTTTATTTTTGCACGGACTTTTCAAACGCCCCTCATAAGCTATTGAGCTGTGTGTGCGATAGTGTCCGCGCACTAACCTCTCTACTTTCGTAATTGTGTGGATGATATTTTTCCGGGAGTCAAAACACCGTACGCGATTCATTGTGGTAGCTGCACTGCTAATAGCACTTAGGATCTCACGAGCGCTTCATTCCGCTGATTTCATGCGAGTTTCTAGAAGCGCCCTCCGGAATGTTCGAAGGCCCCTGTTCGTCAGTACGTGAGGTGTACCTGGTACTGGTTCAACTGTGGTTGTTCCTTCGCGTTTCCACTTAACGTTCACATCACCCACAGTCGACGTCTGCAGCTTTAGAACACTTCAAGTGGCTGTGACGGATTTGTTACTCAGATGAGATCCGATGGATGGTAACCGTTCGAGGCCACTCAGCTACGCCCGGGTTCCCGGGTTCGATTCCCGGCGGGGTCAGGGATTTTCTCTGCCTCGTGATGACTGGGTGTTGTGTGCTGTCCTTAGGTTAGTTAGGTTTAAGTAGTTCTAAGTTCTAGGGGACTGCTGACCATAGATGTTAAGTCCCATAGTGCTCAGAGCCATTTGAACCATTTTAGCCACTCAGCTCTCCCGAACGACCCATTTTGCTGTCACTGTTTCTCAAATGGCTCTGAGCATGGACATCCATGCCCGAGGCAGGATTCGAACCTGCGACCATAGCGGTCGCGCGGTTCCAGACTGTAGAGCCTTTAACCGCTTGGCCACCTCGGCCGCCCACTGTTTCTCCACTCCCAACACAACTCTCCCCGCCTCGTCTTACACGCTACCGGTGGCCGTCCCTAAAGACCTAGTTATCGACGGTACGCTAAACACCAGTCTTCCTTCTTTCTTATACTTGTGTGTTTGTCTCTCGTAGCTTCTATTCGTCAGTTCCACATTACATACAGTGTCTGTGTATTTTTGATCAGTTAGTGCAGGTGTAGTCATACCAGAAGAATATTTTTCACTTTTCTAAAATCCATACTGCAATTAAGTAAGGGCAAATTTTCATTCGATGTGGAAAATGCGTATATTGGATATTGTTGTTGTTGTGGTCTTCAGTCCAGAGACTAGTTTGATGCAGCTCTCCAAGCTACTCTATCCTGTGCAAGCTTCTTCATCTCCCAGTAACTACTGCAACCTACAGCCATCTGAATCTGCTTAGTGTATTCATGTCTTGGTCTCCCTCTACGATTTTTACCCTCCATGCTGCCCTCCAATACTAAATTGGTGATCCCTTCATACCTCAGAACGTGTCCTACCAACCGATCCCTTCTTCTAGTCAACTTGTGCCACTAATTACTCTTCTCCCCAATTCTATTCAATACCTCCTCATTAGTTATGTGATCTACCCATCTAATTTTCAGCATTCTTCTGTAGCACCACATTTCGAAAGCTTCTATTCTGTTCCTTTACTACTTTAAGTGTCTCATTTCCTAATCTAATTCCCTCAGCATCACCCGATTTAAATCGACTACATTCCATTATCCTCGTTTTGCTTTTGTTGATGTTCATCTTATATCCTCCTTTCAAGACACTGTCCATTCCGTTCAACTGCTCTTACAGGTCCTTTGCTGTCTCTGACAGAATTACAATGTCATCGGCGAACCTCAAAGTTTTTATTTCTTCTGCATGGATTTTAATTCCTACTCCGAATGTTTCTTTTGTTTCTTTTACTGCTTGCTCAATATACCGACTGAATAACATCGGGTATAGGCTACAAACCCGTCTCACTCCCTTCCGAACCACTGCTTCGCTTTCACGCCTCTCGACTCTTATAACTGCCGTCTGGTTTCAGTACAAATTGTAAATAGCCTTTCGCTCCCTGTATTTGACCCCTGCCACCTTTAGAATTTGAAATAGAGTATTCCAGTCAACATTGTCAAAAGCTTTCTCTAAGTCTACAAATGCTAGAAACATAGGTTTGCCTTCCCTTAATCTAAGATAAGTCGTAGGACCAGTATTGCCTCACGTGTTCCAACATTTCTACGGAATCCGTATATTGGAATGCGGATATGCTGGCGGAAAATGATGTAGGCCAATGTGAAAAATTTTTTTTGCGTATTGGCTGAGAATCGACCACAGACTGCGAACGCGTTCCGATGGATTAAACACGTTTAAAACAGTTACTGATTGCTGACATACACACACACACACACACACAAATTCTTCCCTCCATCATCAAATCCATTGTTCCTTGATGCCTCAGGATATGCCCGCCTCAGGATATGCCCATCAGATCGACCCTTTCTTCTTATAAATCAATTTTTTTTCCGAAATTAGTTCACCAAAGAGGACGAAGCAAACATTCCAGAATTCGAATCTATAACAACTGCCAACATGAGTAACTTAGAAGTAGATATCCTCGGTGTAGTGAATCAGCTTAAATCACTTATAGAAGCAAGGCTTCCGGTCTAGATTGCATACCAGTCAGGTTCCTTTCATAGTATGCTGATAACAATAGCTCCATAACTAACAATGATATATAACCGCTCGCTCACAGAAATATCTGTACCTAAAGACTGGAAAGTTGCACAAGTCTCGCCAACACCCAAGACCGGAAACAGAAGTGATCCGCTAACGTCGTTTTGCAGTAGGGTTTTGCAACAAACACTGTGCTCGAACATTATGAATTACCTCGAAGAAAATGGTTTATTTACAAATAGTCACCACGGGTTCAGAAAATATCGTTCCTGCGAAACACAACTCGCTGTTTATTCTAACGAAATACACTCCTGGAAATGGAAAAAAGAACACATTGACACCGGTGTGTCAGACACACCATACTTGCTCCGGACACTGCGAGAGGGCTGTACAAGCAATGATCACACGCACGGCACAGCGGACACACCAGGAACCGCGGTGTTGGCCGTCGAATGGCGCTAGCTGCGCAGCATTTGTGCACCGCCGCCGTCAGTGTCAGGCAGTTTGCCGTGGCATACGGAGCTCCATCGCAGTCTTTAACACTGGTAGCATGCCGCGACAGCGTGGACGTGAACCGTATGTGCAGTTGACGGACTTTGAGCGAGGGCGTATAGTGGGCATGCGGGAGGCCGGGTGGACGTACCGCCGAATTGCTCAACACGTGGGGCGTGAGGTCTCCACAGTACATCGATGTTGTCGCCAGTGGTCGGCGGAAGGTGCACGTGCCAGTCGACCTGGGACCGGACCGCAGCGACGCACGGATGCACGCCAAGACCGTAGGATCCTACGCAGTGCCGTAGGGAACCGCACCGCCACTTCCCAGCAAATTAGGGACACTGTTGCTCCTGGGGTATCGGCGAGGACCATTCGCAACCGTCTCCATGAAGCTGGGCTACGGTCCCGCACACCTTTAGGCCGTCTTCCGCTCACGCCCCAACATCGTGCAGCCCGCCTCCAGTGGTGTCGCGACAGGCGTGAATGGAGGGACGAATGGAGACGTGTCGTCTTCAGCGATGAGAGTCGCTTCTGCCTTGGTGCCAATGATGGTCGTATGCGTGTTTGGCGCCGTGCAGGTGAGCGCCACAATCAGGACTGCATACGACCGAGGCACACAGGGCCAACACCCGGCATCATGGTGTGGGGAGCGATCTCCTACACTGGCCGTACACCACTGGTGATCGTCGAGGGGACACTGAATAGTGCACAGTACATCCAAACCGTCATCGAACCCATCGTTCTACCATTCCTAGACGGGCAAGGGAACTTGCTGTTCCAACAGGACAATGCACGTCCGCATGTATCCCGTGCCACCCAACGTGCTCTAGAAGGTGTAAGTCAACTACCCTGGCCAGCAAGATCTCCGGATCTGTCCCCCATTGAGCATGTTTGGGACTGGATGAAGCGTCGTCTCACGCGGTCTGCACGTCCAGCACGAACGCTGGTCCAACTGAGGCGCCAGGTGGAAATGGCATGGCAAGCCGTTCCACAGGACTACATCCAGCATCTCTACGATCGTCTCCATGGGAGAATAGCAGCCTGCATTGCTGCGAAAGGTGGATATACACTGTACTAGTGCCGACATTGTGCATGCTCTGTTGCCTGTGTCTATGTGCCTGTGGTTCTGTCAGTGTGATCATGTGATGTATCTGACCCCAGGAATGTGTCAATAAAGTTTACCCTTCCTGGGACAATGAATTCACGGTGTTCTTATTTCAATTTCCAGGAGTGTAATTAGTACTATCGACAGGGGATCTCAAATTGATTCCATATTTTTAGGTTTGCAGAAGCCTTTTGACAGAGCTCCTCACAAGCGACTTTTAATTAAATAGCGAGCCTATGTTGTATCGTCTCAGTTGTGCGACTGGATTCGTATGTTCCTGTCAGAGAGGTCACAGTTCGTAGTAATTGTCGGAAAGTCATCGAGTAAAACACTAGTGATTTCTGGCGCTCTCGCCGGCCGCGGTGGTCTCGCGGTTCTAGGCGCGCAGTCCGGAACCGTGCGACTGCTACGGTCGCAGGTTCGAATCCTGCCTCGGGCATGGATGTGTGTGATGTCCTTAGGTTAGTTAGCTTTAAGTAGTTCTAAGTTCTAGGGGACTAATGACCACAGCAGTTGAGTCCCATAGTGCTCAGAGCCATTTGAACCTGGCGCTCTCCAAAGAAGTTCAAATTCAAATGGCTCTGAGCACTATGGGACTTCACATCTGAGGTCATCAGTCCCCTAGAACTTAAAACTACTTAAACCTAACTAACCTAAGGACATTACACACATCCATGCCCGAGGCAGGATTCGATCCTGCGACCGTAGCGGTCGTGCGGTTCCAGACGGCAGCGCCTAGAACCGCTCTGTCACCCCGGCCGGCCATTAGAAGGCTCCGAATTGTAGCGTGTAACATGGCGGAGTGTCACGTCACTACGTCTGAGCGCGAGTCACAGCTTGCTGTAATCGAGTTCGAGTTCCCTCCCCTTCAGGATGCCAATGCCGGACCACATGCGGGTGCTTCAACATCTGCAACGGTCCGTCGCCTTGGGTTCACTATCATCGATCATCCGCCATACAGATCCGACTTGGCGTCATCCGATTTGCAGCTGTTTCCAAAACTTAAAAAACACCTTCGTGCATTTCAAATGATTCAAATGGCTCTGAGCACTATGGGACTTAACAGCTACGGTCATCAGTCCCCTAGAACTTAGAACTACTTAAACCTAACTAACCTAAGGACAGCACACAACACCCAGTCATCACGAGGCAGAGAAACTCCCTGACCCCGCCGGGAATCGGACCCGGGAACTCGGGCGTGGGAAGCGAGAACGCTACCGCACGACCACGAGCTGCGGACTCGTGGATTTCACTTTGATAGTGATGAAGCGGTGCAAACAGAGGTGAGGTTGTGGATCTGTCAACAGAACTCTACAGTGAAGATATCAACAAACTGGTCTCTCGATTACAAAACTGTGTTTGTCACCAGAGTGACTATGTTGAGAAATAAATATGTCGACATGAAGAATAAATATGTAGGATGTTAATAATGTTTGTTTTATTTAAAAAGCGTCAATAGTTTTCACATAAAGAGTTCGGAGACATTATTTTTCAGCACACCCTCGTAAAACGACGATGCACGATTCCTGCGTCTCCCCTCCTACTCTCATTTCCTGACTATGGGCCAACTTTGCTTTTTTAAAATTATATCATGGAAAAAGGTAGGCACGAGAGGACAGGAACAAACTTTTCTGTATCAGAGAGACAACGGGACTCCTCCAGAGCGGCGTCCGCGCGCCTCCGCTATCTCCGGAAGTCCGCTGGAACGATGCCCGGGCATCTGGGCTCCTGTTACCAAGCGGGAGATAGCTGGCGACCGTTCTGGACTCGTCTCAGACGGCACTTTTAACCGAAACAGCCCACCAGCTGGGAAAATATCCCAGCTTCCACTGATCCATTTAGAAGTCAGATAGCACTAAAATAGTTAATCCAGACTGAACAAACAAAGGACAAGGTAAGGAAGGAAATGGTGCTGAAAGTTTACAAGACTGTGGCTGTAGCCGTAGCCGTGTTAGATACTGGGTCATGATGTACTACAGTCGTTGTTGTTGTTGTGATCTTCGGTCCGAATACTGATGTAGCTCCCCATGCTAGTCAATCCTGTGCAGGCCTCTTCATATTTGCATAACCTCTTCATATTTGCATAACAACTGCAATCTGCAACCGTTTGAACTTGTCTATTGCATAGTCAAGCCTTTGCTTCCCTTTACCACCGATAACTCCCACAATTCCGTTCACTATTAAACGGTCGATTCGGTGATGCCACAGGATGTTTTCTATCGATAGACTCGTTCTTTTAGTGAAGTTGTGCCATAAATTTCCTTTTTACCAAGGAAAATCGCCAAACAGCCGTATGTTTGAGGAGTTATTTTATTTAGACGATCAGCTTCGGCATCTCATTAATGCCATCTTCGGGGCCTCATGCACTCCATGTACAAACAATCAGATTTATCGATACTTGTGTCACTTGAGCCATCACTATCTGGATTTCGCGAATTCCTTTTTGGAGTGGTTTACTTCGAAGACCTGACAACAACTATTGTCGAGACTTCTAAGTAAATAACAACTGTTGTCAAGTCTTCGAAGTAAACACTCCCAAAACGAGTTCACCGAACCCAGATATTGACGGCTTCAGTTATGCAAGTACCGATAAATCTGATTGTCCATACACGGAGTGCATAGGGGCCTGAAGATGGCACTAATGAGAAGCCGAAACTGCTTGTCTAAATAAAATAACTTCTCAAAACATACGGCTGTTTGGCGATATTGCTTGGTAAATATCGACCTCCCGCTGTCGCGTACTCACAGTGGATCAACAGAGATAAATTTCTTTCTTTCCCATTGCGATTCAGTAACTCTTCATTAATTATTCGATCTCCCCATCTGGTCTTCAGGACTAGCCTGTAACACCACATTTCAAAAGCGTCTTTTATCTTCTTGTCTGAACCGTTTATTGTTCATGTTTCATTTCAGTACAAGGCTGCAGTCGAGGCGAATACTTTCAGAAAGAAGGAAGGAAGGATGATTAGGGTTTAGCGTTCTGTCGACAACCAGATCAATGGAGCCTTGGAACGTTGCAAGGATGGGCAAGGAAGTCGGTCAGCCGTGCCCCATCCCGTATATTTTTTTTAAAGTTTATTGGCTTTCAGAGCTTGTCCGTACAGCCCACCTTAACACTGGTAATGTTACACAACAGTTGGGTCTGACAATTCATAGCATACAAGTTTAAGTCGTACCCTGGTACGAAGTTACATAGACTTTACAAAATATAGATACCGACATAAAACAAAATTTACGTACATAGCATAGTGAAACAAGTAAACAAGACGAAAATGCACCACAGGGTACACAGAGGTAGTAAACTATAAAAATCCTACTGGTAACATAAAAAGAAATGATAAATCGAGTTGGTACACATTTGAGATATTTCCTTTCCAATCAGTATGTATCTAAACTGACTATAGAATGATCTGTTGTATGCCCTGTATGTATTGTTTCAAAAGCTATGAATATAGAACTGGATATTTGTGCAGGTCTATATGTACATGTAGACAGAACATGGGAACAGTATACGAGCACCAGATTTGAGTACTACAGCCATACATACAGGAGGTACATAGTGAGAACCATGTACAAGCTGAGCGTTGCGTATCCTGCCGAGTATCACGTGGTCAGTTAATTGTGCTTTGGTCTCCCCCTGAAGTTCTAATACCAAGAGCGTTAGGTTAGCAGCACAGGAAGCTATATCGATATGTTGGCACTGTTGACGAACTCGTACAGAATTTTAAGGCTTGGTACATCGTCGGATGCCAACAAGGTTTTGAGGCTGCTCGGTAACTGATGACCCAGAGCTCGGAAGATTACTTGCAAGTATGTTTATGTGGTGTGTGCTCCGAAGACATTGCAGCAATACGTGGTTCGGATCTTCTTCCTCTACGTAAATTAGTGCGTAGTGGCAGCCTTTGATATTAGATGTCCTCAACCATTCCTCTTGCCAATACGATGACAACTCCTTTCTGAGCATGGGTATACAATCAGTGAGAGGGAATTTATCACAACTAATAACTCCTTGTAGAGAAGCTTGCTTTGCTAGGACATCAACCTGTTCATTTCCAGGTACGCCGGAGTGTCTTTACGTCCATACCAACGCGATGATGCGATATTTCCTCTGCACCCGAAACAAAAAATCGGTAAGTGCTACCGCTATGGGGAATGAGGATTTTAACCAGTTGTAGGGCTGACATAGTACCATAGATGATGACTGTCTTGTCTGATTTGGTTGTCTGTGCGAATAGTAGGGCTTCCAAATGGCAATCAGCTCGGCTGCCATGACAGAGGAGTGTGGACGCAGCTAGTATAGGACTGGTCGTTGGCTTCGGGTTACCCAATAGACACTACCAGCGCCGTCTCTGGACTTGGACCCATGTTCTGTGTACACTACGCATGCAGGTGATAGCGAGACAAGAATTCAATTCATCCCGGCGTTTGCCTGGAACGATTAAAGGAAATCATCGAGAACTAAATCGGGATGACCGGATGCGGATTTGAAGCGTAATCCTCGCGAACGCAAATCTACTCTGTTAACCACTGCGACACCTCAGAAAAGACTGCATAATATTTAAATAAATATTCGTTGTTAATAAATTTCTCACTACCAGAAATACTTTTCTTGCTACTGCCGGTCTGCCTTTTATAACCTGTCTTCTACGGCCAACATGACTTATTTTCCCCGCCAGCCGAAGTGGCCGTGCGGTTCTAGGCGCTGCAGTACGGAACCGCGAGACAGCTGCGGTCGCAGGTTCGAATCCTACCTCGGGCATGGATGTGTGTGATGTCCTTAGGTTAGTTAGGTTTAACTAGTTCTAAGTTCTAGGGGACTAATGGCCTCAGAAGTTGAGTTCCATAGTGCTCAGAACCATTTGAACCATTTTTTTGAACTTATTTTCCAGCTCAAATAGCGGAACTCATCTACTACTTTTCGTGTATCGTTTCCTAATCCAATTCCCTCAGCTTCGCCTCCTTTAATAACACAGCACTTCATTACTCTTGTTTCACTTTTGTCGATGTTCATCCTATAATCGCTCTTCTCGACACTACCTATCTGTTCTGTTCAACTGCTCTTTCTTGACCTTCTCTGACCGAATTACAACGCCATCGGCTAATATCATAGTTGTTTTTGGGTCTCCCTCAACTTTAATTCCGTTTCCAAATTTCTCCTTGCTTCGCTTTATAGCTTGCTACCCACATCTACATCCGACTCTGCAAACTACCTTACGGCTGTGACGTAGGGTACTTCGTGTGTCACTCTTACTTTACGTGACGTGACGTCCGGGCTTCATCAGGGGAACCCCGACCCCTGGGTAGGCGGGTTCCTAGTACGCTGACCCTACTTTGCCTCCAGGTCTTCTGTAGATTGGTGTGTGGTGTTTTCTTCTCGTTGTCTTCTTGTCTTCACGTTGCCCTTCTTCAGTCTCACTTCTCGTCATGATTGGTGTCCTGGAAGGACTGACGGTAAGCCTCCGGGCGAACTTTATTCTTTCTAATTTTACCTTCACAATCTTTCCGCAAGAAGGGAAAGCGTTATATTGGTTGGCTCTTCTAGGTAAGTCCGCTCTCGGAAAATTAACAGTACAGCACACCGCAAAGCACATCGCCTCTCCCTAGGCTGTATTCCAATGGTTCAAATGTCTCTGAGCACTAAGGGACTTAACATCTGAGGTCATCAGTCCCCTAGAACTTAGAACTACTTAAACCTAACTAACCTAAGGACATCACACACATCCATGCCCGAGGCAGGATTCGAACCTACGACCGTAGCAGCAGCGCGGTTCCGGACTGAAGCGCCTAGGACCGCTCGGCCACAACGGCCGGCTACTCTGTATTCATTCTTGCTAAATGGATCTGCGACGAAACGCACTGCTCTTCCTTTGATCTTCTCTGTTTCCTGTATCAATCCCTTCTAGTGCGGCTCCCGGACTGACGAGCAATATTCACTTGTTGGTAGAACGAGGCTTTGTAAACTACAAAACCTTTGAGCGTTCAAACTGCATTTAGTCTGGAATAGGATACAACCCTGCCGCACTCTCTTCTCAAGCACTCCTTCTCTTTCAAGCACGTTGACAACCACAACGGCAGTCTGGTTTCCGCACATGTTGTAGATAACCTTTTGCTCCTTGTATTTTACCTTTGTTACGTTAACAACTTTAGATTTATTCCAATCAACATTGTCAAAAGCTTTCCGTAAATCTACAAATGCTAAGAATTTAGGTTTGCCTTTCTTTAGTCTAACTTCTAAGATAAATCGTAGGGTCACGTGTTCGTACTTTTTGTCTAGAATCCAAATGCTAAAAACTTAAGTTTGCCTTTGTTCAGTCTGTCCTTTAGAATAAGTCGTAGGCTCTGTATTGCTTCGCGCATTCCTACGTTTCTCTGTGATCCAAGCACCTTCCCCGAAATCAGCTTCTACCGGTTTTTCCATTCTTTCTATAATTGCGACAGTAAACGAAATCTGAAGTTCGCAACATCGAAAAACATTACGATTTCAGAGAATCTACATTTTCGGATAGTGAACAAGTGATCGTTGAAGGATGGAATTTTAAAAACCTGTGGACTAAATTCAGTTGAATCTGAAGTAGCTTTATCCACTAGTACGCTAAATCTAGTAGTAGATGTGTTCTTCACAATCAAAAAGTTTAATCTCTTCAGAAAAAAAATATGTTAAGCTGCATGATACTAAGTCGTACAATAGTGTAAGTCTGATAAGTATTTATTTTTTCTCATTCAATGAGTAGTTCCAAGTTAGTGCATCTTAAAGGGCATGTTGTTGCTGTGGTCTTCAGTCCTGAGACTGGTTTGATGCAGCTCTCCATGCTACTCTATCCTGTGCAAGCTTCTTCATCTCCCAGTACCTACTGCAGCCTACATCCTTCTGAATCTGCTTACTGTATTCATTTTTTGGTCTCCCTCTACGATTTTTACCCTCCACGCTGCACTCCAGTACCAAATTGGTGATCCCTTGATGCCTCAGAACGTGTCCTACCAACCAATCCCTTCTTCTAGTCAATTTGTGCCACAAACTCCTCTTCTCCCCAATTTTATTCAATACCTCCTCATTAGTTATGTGATCTACCCATCTAATCTTCAGCATTCTTCTGTATCGTCATGTTTCACTTCCATACATGGCTACACTCCATACAAATACTTTCAGAAATGACTTCCTGACACTTAAATCTATACTCGATGTTAACAAATTTCTCTTCTTCAGAAACGCTTTCCTTGCCATTCCCAGTCTACATTTTATATCCTCTCTACTTCGACCATCATCAGTTATTTTGCTCCCCAAATAGCAAAACTCCTTTACTACTTTAAGTGCCTCATTTCCTAATCTAATTCCTTCAGCATCACCCGACTTAATTCGACTACATTCCATTATCCTCGTTTTGCTTTTGTTGATGTTCATCTTATACCCTCCTTTCAAGACCCTGTCCATTCCGTTCAACTGCTCTTCCAGGTCCTGTGCTGTCTCTGACAGAATTACAATGTCATCGGCGAACCTCAAAGTATTTATTTCTGCTCTATGGATTTTAATTCCTACTCCGAACTTTTCTTTTGTTTCCTTTACAGCTTGCTCAATACACAGATTTAATAGCCTCAGGGAGAGGCTACAACCCTGTCTCACTCCCTTCCCAACCATTGCTTCCCTTTCATGTCCCTCGACTCTTGTAACTGCTATCTGGTTTCTGTACAAATTGTAAATAGCCTTTCGCTCCCTGTATTTTACCCCTGCCACCTTCAGAATTTGAAAGAGAGTATTCCACTCAACACTGTCAAATGCTTTCTCTAAGTCTACAAATGCTAGAAACGTAGGTTTGCCTTTCCTTAAACTTTCTTCTAAGATAAGTCGTAGGGTCAGTATTGCCTCACGTGTTCCAACATTTCTACGGAATCCAAACTGATCTTCCCCGAGGTTAGCTTCTACCAGTTTTTCCATTCGTTTGTAAAGTATTCGCGTTAGTATTTTGCAGCTGTGACTTATTAAACTGATAGTTCGGTAATTTTCACATCTGTCAACACCTGCTTTCTTTGGGATTGGAATTACTATATTCTTCTTGAAGTATGAGGCAATTTCGCCTGTCTCATATATCTTGCTCACCAGATAGTATAGTTTTGTGAGGCCTGGCTCTCCCAAGGCTGTCAGTAGTTCTAATGGAATGTTGTCTACTCCCGGGGCCTTGTTTAGTCTCAGGTCTTTCAGTGCTCTGTCAAACTCTTCACGCAGTATCATATCTCCCATTTCATCTTCATCTACCTCCTCTTCCATTTCCATAATATTGTCCTCAAGTACATCGCCTTTGTATAGACCCTCTATATACTCCTTCCACCGTTCTGCTTTCCCTTCTTTGCTTATAACTGGGTTTCCATCTGAGCTCTTGATATTCATGCAAGTGGTTCTCTTTTCTCCAAAGGTCTCTTTAATTTTCCTGTAGGCAGTATCTATCTTACCCCTCGTGAGATAAGCCTCTACATCCTTACATTTGTCCTCTAGCCATCCCTGCTTAGCCATTTTGCACTTCCTGTCGATCTCAGTTTTGGGACGTTTGTATTCCTTTTTGCCTGCTTCATTTACTGCATTTTTGTATTTTCTCCTTTCATCAATTAAATTCAGTATCTCTTTTGTTACCCAAGGATTACTACTAGCCCTCGTCTTTTTACCTACTTGATCCTCTGCTGCCTTGACTATTTCATTCCTCAAAGCTACCCATTCTTCTTCTACTGTATTTCTTTCCCCCATTCCTGTCAATTGTTCCCTTATGCTCTCCCTGAAACTCTGTACAACCTCTGGTTCTTTCAGTTTATCCAGGTCCCATCTCCTTAAATTCCCACCTTTTTGCAGTTTGAACCTAAAATCAAATAAAAATGTAAAGTGAACAGGATACATACTGATTTCCATTAGCGAATGAAATGAGAGTTGGTATATCCCCTTTCCAGGTATTCATTACTACTTCCGTCTACACAGAACAGTTCCCTGGTATACATATTGTTAAATAACTACGAGGGCAAGTTCATAAGTAAAGGCTTTTTTTTTTCTCCATAGCTTAATAGAGCTGGATCAACAACGACACACCATAATCACACTGTTTTTCTTGCGTGTCAGCTGTGATAGTTTGGTATTTGATGAATAGCTCTAAGAGTAGTGATGCAAGGTGGTGTTCTATCTGTGCCATGTACTGCAAGTGCTAGGCTCACATTATCCGCCAATATTTTTATTACTGAATTGAGGGTTGCCCTGGCAACCAGCAAAGTGTGGAGATCAATGTTAAGGGTTCAGCACGCATAATTATAACTATCACATGTCTATTAAACGCACAGTGAGCACAAGCTGCATTACAGCAAAAATCGCGTATTATTAAGGACTTTTCCGTGGGAGGGTTCTCTGCCGGAAACCACTCGAAGAGGGCTCGGTGCTGAGCAGTCAGTGTGAGAGTCTGCAACACCCACAGAGAGAGCCGCCCAGGTCGGCATCCTGTGCGGAAGCAGCCCTTTGATCAATATCGGCAGAGGGGCCTTCCGCGAATTCTGGAAACGGCGCCGGTGCAGCACTCAACCACTGACCTCAGACAACGCGCGCCTCCCAAAAGCAACGCTGATTGGACAGCCGCTGGTGATTGGGTACTTCATGAGAAAATTGTTGATGTGGGACGGGTCCTAACGCGGAACGCCAAGTTCATCTGATAGCTATAGGAATTAACGACTTGCGTTTTGGTTTCGTAGATAAGCGGTCGCTTTTACTCCGGTTCGTGCGAAGGAATGATAGCGAAGTTTTGTATTTCGTCCGGCAGCCCGCCTGCTATGATTTCGATGTTGCAGAGAACATCACAGGGTAAAAATCAGCAGCTCCGGCCGTATTCAAATCGCTTTTGCCGCGATACGTACAGAAGCGCCAGTTGTGGGCCAGATATGCAGTGCAGTGGGTGTTCAAAGTGTAGTTTTCTTCTGTATGTCAATAACTTTCGTGCTGATGGTAAATCAACTACAATCTCGTGCGCTCTGTCGGTGGTAGGGGAGGTGCCAATCCGTATCGAAAGTTGATAAAAAAATAGAACTTTTGTGTTAGTTGTCATTCTTATTTGTGCACACTGTGCCATAATAAATCAGGAGACACCATCTCATCCTGCATTTTGAGATGTTACTGCAAAAACCTAGTAGTCATAAAAATTTGTCTCATTCTGCTCAGTATTTCTGGCTTTCAGTTAAAATTAACCTGCCAGTTCCCACAACCCACTCATTCTTTTGAGTGATTATTTTTTATTTTATTTTATTGAACTGATTCTTCTTCTATGTGCGGCGTGGGGCCTCGCATGGCGTGATTCTTCAACAGGGCCTAGGGATTAAATGTCAGATGTTGCGTATAGGAGTCATGTCAGGCGCATTATTTGTAGAATTCCGAGTTACCATAACGCACACGGTCTGCATACCACCTCACGGTGAAATGAACTCTGAGGACGCCTCTGATTAATTTCAGAGCATTTTATTCCTACTGCCCCGTTGTCCGTATCCACCACGGAAGAGATAAGAGGAGTGATTCGTTTCCCGTACTCTGAAGGGTCTAATGCTGGTGAAATTATTTCCACAATACGGTCGCATTATGGTGATAGTTCTCTAGAGAAGGAAGAATTTACACATGGATACATCGCTTTGAAGTGAACATATGTCTCCGACTAAGAGCGTTCCGGTAAGCCACGCACATCACAAAGGTACAGGAACGTAATGAATCTGAGTAAATGTCCGTCATGCCAGGATTGATGATACTAACCGTGATATGAACATTACGCACGTTTCAGCATTTGTAGTCGTCTGTGAACCTCTAAACTACCGCTAAGTTTGTGCTTGTTGGGTACCAGCCAACTGAGACACAAACACAAATAAGAAAACTTGCAAATATCGACACCACACATTTACGGCATTTTGAAGAGGAATGAGACGCTTTCTCAGCAGTCGATGATTAGAAGTGGGTCCCTAGTAACTGACACAGCAAGAGAGCTCAAAAGCCAAACTTCTCCAGAAAATTCATCCTGAGGTTGAAGCTCACATTTTTTTGTCCACGTTTCCTTACAAATAAATTTGCTTATGGATAGGTTTCACATTCGGCAAACACGATGTACCTTCTTTTCTATCCAGAAATGTTTCGTTGAAGTTATAACATCTTCAGTGGGGCTTTTGATCTGCTTTCTATGAAATAGCAGTAATAATTGCTTTTTACTATACTTACATACATTATTTCAGTTTTTAAGTAAAGTATTGAAAAACTGAACAAAAATTATATCTTGTCAACACAGGCTGTGCTTTCTGTATTTTGCTGTATATCTGATACCAGTAAACCTCACAATTCTTTCAAAGAATCGAACACCAATGCATAAAACAGCATCAAGCTTCTGATTATTTTGCAAATGAGTTAATGTGTTAAATGTTTGACGGTAAGCATGTAAGCAAGAAAAAGTTTAGAAAACGTTTGAAAATTTGTTTAACGTTTGCTGGAAGTCGCTAAGTGCTCCATTTTCGAATGCTGGATGAACAAAGTCCGGGTATTTGCGCGCAATGAGTTACGCTGCCCCAAGATTGGTTTTACTGTGTTAAATCTGGAACATGAGACCATAGCTCCACGTAGCAGACTAAAACAACATTTTAAATTTTTAAATTCCTTGAGTAATTATATGACACTCTGAAAGTAAATTTTTCGTTGCCCCTGGAAGCTGTTATACAAGTAACCTTGAAACGTCCTCTAAGAAAATTATGAATGACTGTGCTGGTAAACTACGTTATTTGATTTTCAAACAGCTGAGCAAAACTCAACGTACTCAAACAGTTTTATCTTTACTTATTCTGATCATCACTAAACTGACATACAATATTTTTCGCGCGACGCAATCTGACTTTCAAACATCCCTACAAAAGAATGGCTCTGACTAACAATAACCTATACCTTTCATGAATCACTTATCTCACAAAAATCTTCGTTACTAGAACTACTGCAATACAGCGAGCAACAATACTGCCAGCTAAATAAAAGATTCTAACTACTGAAGTTACTAACTACGGATAGGCATAGTTAGCAAATGAAATGATTTTGATAGAGAACAAACAATGTATTTACCTTAATAGTGCTCAAAAGTCATCATATATATATCTATCAATTCATGACATACATCTTTACAAATTTCCTTTTTCTGGCGGACACAAGTCCAGATCGTCCGCTTATAGTAACCTCTCAAAACTCTGGCATCTCTCTCTCTCTCTCTCTCTCTCTCTCTCTCTCCACATCCTCCACTGCTGGCAGCTCACCTCCAACTGCCCAATGCTACATGCTGTTCGCATCCAACAGCCCAACACTACACAAGCCAATATTCCAACAATGAGTCCAACCAGCCACAGACTGCACACGGAGCAGTCAGTGCTTTTTATACAGAGCGCTACGTGGCGCTACCTAAACAGCCTACTTACAACATGCAAATGGGATCGAGTTAAAGTGCCCCGCGCTACACTCTTAGTAATATATATTGACTGCAACACCAAGAAGGAGATGCGAGACATAAACGAAAGTTGGTAGGCGTGTTTCAACATCTGGAACGTTTCGCGCCAGTCGCATAAGGCGGCGCTAGTGGAGCCACTATGCAGATGCAAATCAGGTTTGCTTTAAATACACCCTGTAACAGCCGTGAGCGCTAATCAAGTCTGACATTAGACGTAGTGAGTTGATCTTAGTCAAGAACGCCTTTAAGGCGACAAAGACGCCATTATTAACATCCCACTGATTTTGAACGAGGTCGTGTAACAGCTCTTCCTTCTGCGCTACCGCGGGAAGACTAAACAGAAATGTAGCCACTGTACATGATTTCTGGCAGCGATGATCAAGAGAATGTATCGTCGCAAGAAGACTGGACACCGGACGGCCACGGGGAGCTATCGAGAGTGATCACCATCATAAAAAATGATTCAAATGGCTCTGAGCACTATGGGACTTAACTTCTGAGGTCATCAGTCCCCTAGAACTTAGAACTACTTAAACCTAACTAACCTAAAGACATCACACACATCCATGCCCGAGGCAGGATTCGAACCTTCGACCGTAGCAGTCCCGCGGTTCCGGACTGCAGCGCCTAGAACCGCACGGCCACCGCGGCCGGCAAACAACACCACAATATTCGGTGTATGGGTGTGGCGTTTTGTACTGCATCTGCAATATGAGCAGCAGCTGACACCACAGTTACACAACGAACTGCCAGATCGGTTACTTCGAGGACAGCTTCAAGCCAGACGCTCAGTAGCCTGCATTCCACTGACTCCAAACCACAGCCATTTGAGACTTCAGTGATGTCAAGCGAGAGCTCATTGGAGGGCAGGTTGGAGGTCTGTTGCGTTTTCTGATGAAAGCTGGTTCTGCCTCGGTGTCAGTGATCGCCGTGTGTCGGTTAGGAGGAGGGCACTTTGTAAGGTGTCAGGCAAATCCAACACCTTCCATGAAAACCCTGACATGATAAGCAAATCCAGTCGTATGTCACATAGCTCCGAATAAATCGTGACATTAAATTAACCAAAGTAATACGAGTAACGAGTGAGCAAATGTAATACCACAGACTAACACAAGAATGCCTAAATGCATGTCATACCTTCCCACCGTGAGACAGACGCAGCTCCGAGGGGAGAAACGAGAACAGAAGCCGAGAGCAGAACCGTGTCAAGCTGGAAGGCCCTACGATAAGGGACGGACGGACACCCACGTCGCCAGCTAACCGCTAGGACCACACCACCCGCAAGTTTTAGCGTGAGACTTTTTCGCGTCTCTGTTACGTTAGGACCACCCCCCAGCCCATGTTAAAAGATAGAGCCCTCCAGAAGAACAGTATAGATCTTACGATAACACTAAGGGACCACACCAGCTGCAAGTTTTAGCGTGAGACTTTTTCGCGTCTCTGTTATGTTGCAAACTTTAAAAACATTGCCCCTCCACGATAAGTATAACGTTTCTCATTGGATAGACAGAATTTTTGTAGGCGGAGCTTAAGGTTAACATTGAGACCCTGATTGGTCACATGAAAACACAGCCAGATAGTTTTTTTTAAACCAACTTCGGTAAATTGTAGTAAGAGGAAGTTAGAGAAAGAGTTGCTTCCGAGACGGAGAGGTGAGCGGAGCTGTGCTGCCAGCCGCCCCCTGACGAACACCGACAAGGTAATGAACGCACGCGATGCTGCATAACAGCGCACAAAGCTTCACTCAGAACTGCAGAAGTCTCATCTGTTACACCCCCTTTTTGCGTAATACTAGTGTCGATCGTCAATTAAAGCTCATGGTGTTCACATTTGCCACTTGAAGTAAAAATCTGAAACGCGATGATTTTTCTGTTATATAGTTATTGAGAAGCCACATCAGCCACTGTAATTTACGACAAGTTAGATAAGTAATTAAAGATAATTGAGGGTCACTGTAGACCATTTTGATAATTTGCTTTTTGTGAAACTTAATTTAAACCTAGATTATAGATGTGATATGGCATAGGTCATCCTTCGATCCATTGTAGAACTTGGAAACCCATTCAGGGAATATTCCACTAAATTTAGTTAGTATTAAGATTTTTTTTTTACAGGGAGTGCAGTGGAGCTGACGCTGAAATCATTAAGTATTTGGTTATATCATCGCTAGTCTCACTGAACTCTTCTGAATTCTACATGTCATGTGTGGTCTGGCGTCTCCTTACCAGCAATAGGTCCCAGGTTCAAACTAGTCAATTCCCTAAAAAACACGCTCAGAGCGTCGTTGCGCGAAAGTGGTAGGGAGACACGATATAGAACAAACAGACACCACGCAGAATGTTAGAACTTTAGGGCCTGTAACCAACCTGTCTACGTGTTAGACACGCTGGACGAAACCTGTAGTTAACAACGAGCATCAAAACCGATATAGGGATTGGTGAACACAGGGTTGTCGTAGCGAGACTGAATATTCTAATCCCCAAATCCTCGAAAAATATATCTATTCAAAAAAGCAGATAAAAATTCACTCGACGCCTTCCTGAGAGACAATCTCCATTCACTCCAAATGAATAATATAAGTGTAGACCAGATGTGGCTTAAATTCAAAGAATTAGTTTCGGCAGCAATTGAGAGATTTATACCAAACAAACTAACAAACGACGTAGCTGGTCCTCCTTGGTACACAAAAATCGGGTTAGGACACTTTTGCAGAAACAATGAAACAAGCATGCGACATTTAAACAGACGCAAAATCCCCAAGATTGGCGATCTTTTACAGAAACACGAAATTTAGCGCGGAGTTCAATGCGAGACGTCTATAACAGTTTCCACAACGAAACTTTGTCTCAAAACCTGGCAGATAATCCAAAGAGATTCTGGTCGTACGTGAAGTATGATAGCGGTAACAAACAATCAATGCCTTCTCTGCGCGATAACAATGGAGATACTATCGAAGACAGTGCTTCCAAAGCAGAGTTACTAAACACAGTCTTCCGAAATGCCTTCACAAAAGAAGACGAAGTAAATATTCCAAAATTCTAATCGAGAACAGCTGCCAACATGAGTAACGTAGAAGTGAATATCCTCGGAGTAGTGAAGCAACTCAAATTATTTATACCAATTAGGTTCCTTTCCGGATATGCTGATGAGTCATATACAACCGTTCGCTCGACGGAAGATCGGTACCCAAAGACTGGAAAGTTGCACAGCTCACACTAATATTCAAGGAAGGTAGTGGGAGTAATCCACTAAATTATAGGCCCATATCGTTGAGCAGGAGGATAGAAGATGGCTCAGATGGCTCTGAGCGCTATGGAACTTAACTTCTGAGGTCATCAGTCCCCCAGAACTTAGAACTACTTAAACCTAACTAACCTAAGGACATCACACACATCCATGCCCACGGCAGGATTCGAACCTGCGAACCTAGCGGTCGCGCGGTTCCAGATGTAGCGCCTAGAACCGCTCGGCCACTCCGGCCGGCGAGGATAGAACATATATTGTATTCGAACATTATGAATTACGCCCGCATCTCGTGGTCGTGCGGTAGCGTTCTCGCTTCCCACGCCCGGGTTCCCGGGTTCGATTCCCGGCGGGGTCAGGGATTTTCTCTGCCTCGTGATGGCTGGGTGTTGTGTGCTGTCCTTAGGTTAGTTAGGTTTAAGTAGTTCTAAGTTCTAGGGGACTTATGACCGCAGCAGTTGAGTCCCATAGTGCTCAGAGCCATTTGAACCATTATGAATTACCTCGAAGGAAACGGTATATTGACACACAGTCTACATGGATTTAGAAAATATCGTTCCTGTGAAACACAACTAGCTCTTTATTCACATAAAGTGCTGAATGCTATTGAAAGGGAATTCAGATCGATTCCGTATTCCTGGATTTCCGGAAGGCTTTTGACACTATACCACACAAGCGGCTCGTATTGAAATTGCGTGCTTATGGAATATCGTCTCAGTTATGTGACTGGATTTGTGATTTCCTGTCAGAGAGGTCACAGTTCGTAGTAACTGACGTAAAGTCATCGAGTAAAACAGAAATGATTTTAGGTGTTCCCGAAGGTAGTGTTACAGGCCCTTTGCTGTTCCTTATCTATATAAACGTTTTGGGAGACAATGTGAGCAGCCGTCTTCGCTTGTTTGCAGATGACGCTGTCGTTCATCGACTAATAAAGTCATCAGAAAATAAAAAAAAACTGCAAAATGATTTAGAAAAATTATCTGAATGGTGCGGAAAGTGGCAGTTGACCCTAAATAACGAAAAGTGTGAGGTCATCCACATGAATACTAAAAGGAACTCATTAAACTTCGATTACACGATAAATCAGTCTAATCTAAAAGCCGTAAATTCAACTAAATACCTAAGTATTGCAATTACGAACAACTTAAATTGGAAAGAAGACATAGAAAATGTTTTGGGGAAGGCTAACCAAAAGCTACGTTTTATTGGCAGGACACTTAGAAAATGTAACAGACCTACTAAGGAGACTGCCTACACTACGCTTGTCCGTCCTCTTTTAGAATACTGCTGCGCGGTGTGCGTGTGGGATCCTTACCAGATAGGACTGAGTACATCGAAAAAGTTCAAAGAAAGGCAGCACGTTTTGTATTATGGCGAAATATTGGAGAGAGTGTCACAGAAATGATACAGGATTTGGGCTGGAAATCATTAAAAGAAAGGCGTTTTTCGTTGCAACGGAATCTTCTCACGAAATTCCAATCACCAACTTTCTCCTCCGAATGCGAAAATATTTTGTTGACACCGACCTACATAGGGAGGAACGATCACCACGATAAAATAAGGGAAATCAAAGCTCGTGCGGAAAGATGTAGGTGTTCATTCTTTCCGCGCTATACGAGATTGGAATAATAGAGAATTGTGAAGGTGGTTCGATGAACCCTCTGCCAGGCACTTAAATGTGATTTGCAGAGTATCCATGTAGATGCAGATGTAGGAGTACAGTTTCATATGACAGCAGGGGCACTCTCGTGCTTATCCCAGTCACTCTTGACTGCAAATTTGTACGCAGTCTGGTGATTCGACCTGGTGTGCTGCCACTCACGAACAGCAGTGCAGGGGGTGCTCGACCACCAGATCTGTATTCAGTCGAGCAGATATGGGGCATCATCGGACGAGAACTCCAGTGTCATCCACAGACAGCGTTAACCGTCGCTGTATTGACCGACCAAGTGCAAAAGGCATGGAACTCCCAGCCGCAAACTGACAACCGTGACCTGTACAACACAATGCATGCACGTTTGCACGCTTGCATCCAACATTAATGCACTAGGATTTCACATTTACAATGGCGTATCTCGCGACTTGTGATCTAGTAACGTTAATCAGTTGAATATGTTAACGAGACAAATGTATTCCGGAAATTTCATTATTCTGCATTAATTATTTTTTCGTAATGCCATTTTCTCCGTCAGTGTAGATTCCTTGGTAGTTTGTCGTCTTCAGCGACAGAGAAGTTAAAATAGAAAATTTATTTACATCGAAAATTACGCCTAGAATGTTAAGCTTTCGCGGTTGCATTATTTTTCTCCAAGTCAAAGACTGTGTCTGTGTATGTATTTGTATGCAACACGTTTACACGTACTTTTATAAGTTTTCACCCTTGTCTTTATTTAAAAAATGAAGCTATATATGTACAAACACTTTTTCTTTTATTTAACAGAAAGCAAAATTGCAACAAAAAAAACACTAAAGATTCCATAACTTCAGCGAAGCATGTTTCAATAAAAAATTTAAAAAAGTGGTTCAAATGGCTCTGAGCACAATGGGACTTCACATCGGAGGTCATCAGTCCCCTAGAACTTAGAAATACTTAAACCTAACTAACCTAAGGGCATCACACACATCCATGCCCGAGGCAGGATTGGAACCTGCGACCGTAGCGGTCGCGCGGTTCCAGACTGTAGCGCCTAGAACCGCTCGGTCACTCCGGCCGGCAGTAAAAAAGAAGAAAAATTGTATTTTCCGATGGCGGAACCTGTCCAGAAACAAATTTATTTTCTGGGGGAACGTTGATGACGATAGTGATTTGGGATATGAAAGGTCACCTGGTGATTCATTACACTGTAAAGGTCAACTGGTGAATAGTGACAGCTATTATGAAATACTGTGAGATCTGAAATCCAAAATCAAGACGAAGAGCAAAGGTGAAATTTTTCTTCCTGGTAAAGCTTGTCCTCACTGAGTGCATTCAAAATCTTGTGGACCCCACCGTACAGCCTTGACGCAGCTCCACGTTTCTGTTGTGGACGTGACGCAGAGAAGTTGTGGACGGCGCCACAAAGCACCTTCCAGGACGGAATCGGGAAGTTTCACAACCGATGGATCAAGTGTATAGAACTCGCCAGGTTAGCCGAGAGCGCTAATGCGCTGCTTCCTGCACTCGGGTAGGCGCACCCGGCCCAGATCGAATCGGCCCAGCGGATTACCGTCGGGGTCGGTGTGCCGGCCAGCCTGGATATGGTTTTTAGGCGGTTTTCCACATCCCGTTAGGTGAATACCGGGCTGGTCCCCACGTTCGGCCTCAGTTACACGACTCGCAGACATCTGAACACGCTCGCACTATTCCATTAATTACACTCAACGCAGACAGCAGGGGTACACTACCTCCGTCCCAGGGGGTACGGGGTGGCGGCAGGAAGGGAATCCGGCCACCCCTTTCCACTAACCTTGCCAAATCCGTTCCTAACAATGCCGACCCTGCGTCAGCGCGGGACATGGCACCAGTAAAAGAAAGGAAGGATCAAATATATAGATATCGAGGGAGACTATGTAAAAAATTTATATCCCTCGCAACATTGTTTTCGCGATAAAATACACTGATGAATCGCCCAAGTAAGTGCTTTGTAAGCCACTAATTTAATATCCTTAGGATTCTTGTAATAAATCTCACTCTGACACTTGATTTTTCTACAGATAATTTTTGTTCCACTTTAGATTGCTCCACACTAATAGTCCTAGATATTTTGCTGTTGATATTATTTCCAATGACTTACCGGTAATAATATAATCGACCAGTAATGAGCCTTGCTGCGTATTAATGCCAATATGTTTATTTCTGTTCTTGGTCGTCTGGCAGCCCCTGCAACAAGCGTCCATCCTTTGCTGGGGTTTCCTGCATTTTGGAACAGTTGTCTGGCGTTGCGACTACCCTGGAAACAACAATGCCATCCGTGAACAACCACACTGAGATTCCGACATTATCCACTACACTAGGAAATTAATATGCAAAGCGAACAGTAAACAAAAAAATGATCTGGTGCGCAAGTGCTTGTACATTTCCTCCCAAAGTTTTCGATTTTGGCCGTGTCGGTCTTCACACAAGAGTTCGGGTCCCACTTCCTAATTTGACATGACTACATCAGGCGTCTGTGTAATCACCTCCCGGTCACGGAATCGGTAGACAGTGTTACTGACGGTCAGCTTCTTATGCGTGATAACGAAAGTAGATACGCAGGGTGGTCGGAAAAACCCGTTACAAACTTCTAGGACATGTAGAGTGTAGTCAGTACAGAACATTTTGAATAGGAACCCATTTCCGGAATCGTATCGTTTCCGTTCTACGACAGTTTCAATTCACATGTGTACCTCGTCAACAGCTGCTTAGGGCAAAAGAAACGTCCCTGTCCTGGTATGCAACAGGTTAGACACGATGACTTGTACTACGTCAAACGATCCCCAGATGTCACTTATTGTCTGCTTTGCTCTGAGACCGAGGCAATACCTTTGCATCACCGATAGAGGAAACTTGGTGCAGAACACGTTTGCGGAATACACAGACATGCTCCTTCTGTATGGCGAAGCTGGATGTAACGGAAGAGCTGCTAGTCGGCTGTATCACGAACGTTTTCCACACCGTCACACTCCATCGCACAAACTGTTTGCCCAAGTGACACAACGGCTACGAGAAACGGGTACCTTCACCGTCAGGAGTCTGGACTGGTGCTCCACGGCGACGGCGCACTCCCGAATTTGAAGAAGGTGTACTGCGTCGCATTGAAGACAGCCTGTCAACGAGTTCGCGAACAACTGCGCGTGCAATGGCTGTTAGTCACAGTACCGTCTTGGATGTCCTGCATGAGCTACAATTACATCCGTACCACTTACAAAGGGTACACGCTATGGGTCCAGCAGACTTTCCACAACGCGTCGCCTTCTGCACACGGTTCCTGCACCGTTGCATCGACGCGCCCCTGTTTCCACATCGAGTTGTCTTCACAGATGAATGTAGGTTCACAAGGAATTCTGTTCCGAATGCTCGAAATAGCCATGTCTGGGAGGACGAAAACCCTCATGTCGCGTATGTTCAGGGATTTCAAGACAGGTTTGGAATTAACGTGTGGGCAGGTATTCTGGACGGTCATGTGATTGGACCATACCTCCTTCCATCCAAGCTCACGGGTCCCGCATACTTAGTCTTCCTACGACACGTAATTTGACCCGTTCTTGGAAGCCGTGCCATTGAATGTCCGTCAGGAATGGGGTTTCAGCCTAATGGAGCACCACCTCACTTTTCACTGGCTGTCCGGAGACATCTCAACAGACGGTATGGTGAATGATGGATAGGCTGTGGTGGTCCAACTGCGTGGCCGCCACGATCGCCGGATTTGACCCCTATGGACTACTTCTTGTGGGGCGGTATGAAGAGCCTAATTTATGAGACACCTGTAGAGACGGAGGAAGACCTGCTGGCACGAGTTCTGACCGCTGCACAAGACGCTGAAGAGACACCAGGTGGGATGGAGAGAGTGTGCCAGAACGTGCTTCGGAGGTACAGTGTGTGTAACAACGTTGGTGATCGCCACATCGAGCTTCTGTTGTAATGAATCGGTACGTTGCGGCTGGTGCCGTAGATGCTGGGTTCGTGTTGTTGTCGACTAATGTAAACCATAAGGTGTAAGTTGTAATGCAAATACGTAAGTAATAAAGGAACTAGTCAGTATTCTTTTCAAATGGATTGCAACAATTGTACTGGGTCACGCCTAAGTACATTCCTCTCGTGGGTGTGAATGAGATAATCATCTGCATTGAAACTGTCGTAGAACGGAAACGATACGTTTCCGGACATGGGTTCCTGTTCAAAATGTTATGTACTCACTACCCTCTACATGTCCTAGAAGTTTGTAACGGGAATTTCCGACCACCCAGTATGTGGGGGAGTTCCAAGTGAAAATAGAAATGAAAAGAAAACCTCGAGTACATCAATTTGTTGCAAGTTGCAAGGGGTTGGGTTGGGTTGTTTGGGAGAGGAGACGAGACAGCGAGGTCATCGGTCTCATCGGACTAGGGAAGGATGGGGAAGGAATTCGGCGATGCCCTTTCAAAGGAACCATTCCGGCATTTGCCTGGAGCGATTTAGGGAAAGCCGGCCGGCGTGGCCACGCGGTTAAAGGCGCTACAGTCTGGAACCGCGCGACCACTACGGCCGCAGGTTCGAATCCTGCCTCGGGCATGGATGTGTGTGATGTCCTTAGGTTAGTTAGGTTTAAGTAGTTCTAAGTTCTAGGGGACTGATGACCTCAGATGTTAAGTCCCATAGTGCTCAGAACCATTTGAACCATTTGATTTAGGGAAATCTCGGAAAACGTAGATCAAGATGGCCAGATGCGGGATGCAGATTGTAAGGATTTCACTGCTTCACAGGGCATTGCACTTTTCAGCTACAATAGGCGTAGAAGCTCTGATTCAGAAAGACTAAAGTGGAGTAGTAGTTCTTTCTGCGGCACCGACAGCATTTCCGTTGACTGCACAGCTACGCGAGAGACGGCACTTTTGACCCTCCCGCCAGCGCGCTATCTACCGCTCGCTCTTCTCCGTCGGCTGGCGCCACACATGCGCAACAGCAGAGGAGGCGCAAGTGATACGACCTCAGTGCACGCAGCTCTGGTTGGTCGGCGCATCCTTTTAAGTAGCCGCAACTCAGAGCGTGGCCAAAGATCAAGTGCATCTATAGACCTATGACCACTAATGAGGAAGACTGCAGTGGGGAATTATATATCGACGTAGCACGTCGCCACTGAACATTACCAATATTCAGGGTCTTATATAGCGGTGGATCACCTAAAACATGCACGGCAAATATAGCGGTAATGGAAAGGGCTATCGATGTGCGGTTTTCACAGAATGGATTGGTAGTCACGACCTCGTATTGTTAGGGAATAAAGAGATTGCAATAATACTTATAAAGTGTATTTTTTGTGCAAACGTACTATAATATAATATGAAAAATAAAGTTTAGATATATGGAGAAAATAAGATTAATTTCTCGGCGTGTCGGACACGCATAATAAGCTGAGCTATGCCTGTAAATGGGTAAAGAATGTAATAAAAGTTTCTCGCGCTTCCAGCCGCGTCAACTGGTTTAAAATCCACGAGCTTTCGGCCGAGTACTGTCTTCTGCCTGCTGCTGCCGTCCCTATAAAGCCGCGCTGCCTTCCGTGACGTCACTGGTACCCGCTCCAGCACCATATATGGTAATGTTTGGGTAATGCTGTCGCCGCGCCCGCTTCAACCTTCCGATGGCCGTGCTTAGCTGCAGGCCGCCGTCTTTATTGAGCGTGTTGTCACAAATTTTTATTTGGATCACTTCTTTTTTATGCTACCCACAAAACTCTTAGTCAAAAAAAAAAAAAAAAAAATGGCTCTGAGCGCTATGGGACTCAACATCTTAGGTCATAAGTCCCCTACAACTTAGAACTACTTAAACCTAACTAACCTAAGGACATCACACACACCCATGCCCGAGGCAGGATTCGAACCTGCGACCGTAGCGGTCTTGCGGTTCCAGACTGCAGCGCCTTTAACCGCACGGCCACTTCGGCCGGCACTCTTAGTCCTTGTGATACTACACTACTGGCCATTAAAATTGCTACACTACGAAGATTACGTGCAACACACGCGAAATTTAACCGACAGGAAGAACATGCTGTGATATGCAAATGAAGCTTTCTAGAGCATTCACACGGGATTGGCGCCGGTGGCGACACCTACAATGTGCTGGTATGAGGAAAGTTTCCAACCGATTTCTCATACACAAACAGCAGTTACCGGCGTTTCCTGGTGAAACGTTGTTGTGATCCCTCGTGTAAGGAGGAGAAATGCGTACCATCACGTTTCCGACTTTGATAAAGGTACGATTGTAGCCTATCGCGATTGCGGTTTATCGTATCGCGACATTGCTGCTCGCATTGGTCTAGATCCAATGTCTGTTAGCAGAACATGGAATCGGTGGGTTCAGGAGGGTCATACGGAACGCTGTGCTGGATCCCAACGGCCTCGTATCACTAGCAGTCGAGATGACAGGCATCCGCATGGCTGTAACGGATCGTGCAGCCACGTCTCGATCCCTGAGTCAAGAGATGGGGACGTTTGCAAGACAACAACCATCTGCACGAACAGTTGGACGACGTTTGCAGCAGCATGGACTATCATCTCGGAGACCATGGCTGCGGTTACCCTTGCCGCTGCATCACAGACAGGAGCGCCTGTGATGGTGTACTCAACGACAAACCTGGGTGCACGAAACGGCAAAACGTCATTTTTTCGGATGAATCCAGGTTCTGTTTACAGCATCATGATGGTCGCATCCGTGTTTGGCCACATCGCGGTGAACGGACATTGGAAGTCTGTATTCGTCATCGCCATACTGGCGTATCACCCGGCGTGATGGTGTGGGGTGCCATTGGTTACACGTCTCGGTCACCTCTTGTTCGCAATGACGGCACTTTGAACAGTGGACGTTATATTTCAGATGTGTTACGACCCGTGGCTCTACCCTTCATTCGATCCCTGCGAAACCCTACATTTCAGCAGGATAATGCACGACCGAATGTTGCAGGTCCTGTACGGATCTTTCTAGATACAGAAAATGTTCGATTGCTGCCCTGGCCAGCCCATTCTCCAGATCTCTCACCAATTGAAAACGTCTGGTCAATGGTGGCCGAGCAACTGGCTCCTCACAATGCGCCAGTCACTACTCTTGATGAACTGTGGTATCGTGTTGAAGCTGCATGGGCAGCTCTACCTGTACACGCCATCCAAGCTCTGTCCAGGTGTATCAAGGCCGTTATTACGGCCAGAGGCGATTGTTCTGGGTACTGATTTCTCAGGATCTATGCACCCTAATTGCGTGAAAATGTAGCAATTTTAAAGACCAGTAGTGTAGATGTCTCGTCGAATGCAATACGATGACCGTTTTCTAATGCATGCTCTGCTAGCGCTGAGTTCTTTGGGTACCGTAGACGAAAACGTCTCTCGTGTTCTACACCGCGGTGTTCAATGGTACGCACAGCCTGTCCGATATAGAACTGTCCACACCCACATGGTATTTTATATTCTCCTGGCGTACTGAGGCCTACGTCGTCTTTCACAGGTCTCAAGAGTTGTCGAATTTTTTATGGAGCCCTGAAGACCGAATCGATTTTATGCCTCTTTAGGAGCCGGCTTATCTTTCCTGTTATAGAGCCACAGAACGGCAAGAACACAAACTTCTCCGAGTCCTCATTGGAGTCTTTCTGCTTACGTATTTTCGGAAAGATAGCTTGCGAAATCTGGCGGTTGCTGTAGCTGTTTTCCTTGAATACTTCCCGTAAGTGGCTCAGTTCCTTCGGCAAGTCTTCAGAATCTCATACGGTTTCGGCTCGATGTACTAAGGTCCTCAGAACAGAACGTTTCTGCGACGATGGTGATAGCTGTTAGCGTGTTAGCGTGCAGATATCGGTCTGTGTGGATGGTTTTCCGGTAAACGCTGTGGCTGAGACACCAATTTGCTTTGCGGCGGACGAGCACGTCAAGGAACGGCAAGGCACCATCTGTCTCTATCTCCATCGTGAACTTGATGTTGTCATGGATGTTGTTGATGTGGTCCACATAAACGAAATAGTCTTTCTCTTGTTGTAGATTTACGCTTACCAATTAATAATACTACGTCCGATCGCCGTATCCACCTACAAAATCTTGACCATTGTCGATAATGCTGTAATCGGATCTGCGTGATAACTCCGAAGTACACACGTGGTCTTCTTGGATTTTTATATATTACAATACTACTTGGGATAATGACTCATACAACTTCATTGGTAAAATAATGCTATATTCTTCCTTTGCACACCAAAAATACACAAAACCAAAATGGCTAACGCAGATTACGTTCTAAAATAAACTACGTTTACCTTCGTTCATTAGCAGAGAGCAAGTCCTTCCTCTTACAGAGGAACAGAAAAAACATCTTATGTATTTGACATTTGAAAATCAAAAATACATGAAGGTAGGCGCAGGCTCTACGTTGGGCTACCACTTCACCTTTCCTCTTAGCGTTTGAAGGAAACGAAAACATAACAGCAAGAAATGCAAAAGGTACATCACAATACACTCTTGTAAATGGAACAAAGCTTATTGACACTAACAAACTAAAAATAGGGCAAATTACCGGCAGTGGCGTTTGTTGCTGGATTCTAGTGCGAGTCGCTTAAGGGATATTGTATTGTACAAAGTTTCCACACCGTCATTTGTTTGCGCCATTCAACCTGCGTAGTTACTGGTTTCGACGTTGTTATGTTCGCTTACAGTGTACTTGTGTGTTCCCAGAGTGCACTGCGACTTGGTGGTCAGTGCGTGGCAGTCCAAGCAGTAAGTCGCGAGTGGACAATGGGATCTGCATGCGCAGATAAAGTCGATATGCTCGTGTTGCATGGAGAGTGTAGGAAGAATGGAGTTCATTCCTGTATGGTGCATGCAGCAAGATACCACAATAGACGTCAATCATCACGCAATTATTTATCAAACTCTTCAACCATTAACAACATAGCAGAAGCAAACAAGTGACGACAGAAGAGGGGCAAACTAATTATCCTGCTGCTGTTGCAGTTGATCCGCACGTTAGCTCCCGTGCAATCGTACGAGGAAGTGGCATGAGTGTGAGAAGTGTCTCACGTATTCTCTTCATCGACATAGGTTGCATCCACATCACACCTCTCTCCATCAAGAGCTGAATGGAAACGATTATGAGAATAATCGTGTTAAGTTCTGTACATAGGCATTAAGACAGGATACTCTAGATGTATCATGTATCTGGTTTGGCGATGAAGCCACATTTAGCAATCGTGGCCACATAAAATGCCGAAACATACAGTATTCGTCTGTCGACAATCTACGTTGGCTTCGCCAGGTGGAACGTCAGCGTCCATGGAGAGTAAACGTGTGGTGTGAGCTAGTGAACCATCATCCCATAGACCCGTTTTTCAAAGGCGCAAGACTGAACGCGCCCAAGTATCGCAGCCTCCTAAAAAACCATCTTCCACATATATAAGCACTACAGCATATGTTTCAGAATAGTTTCCAAAGTGTTGGACATGACGCAGAGCACCTGTACCTTGGCCGGCAAGTTCCCTGGCTTTGACGCTTGAAGACTCTTTTCTGTGCGGAAAGCTTAAAGGCGCTGTCTACAAAGACATAACAACGACACCCGACGATATGCAACGACGTCTTACTGCAGCCTGCTCGGACATCTCCGCTGAAACGCTAGCAGGTGTGCAGCAGTCGTTCCATACCAGACTGCAAGCGTGTATTTCGGTCGCCTGTGGTCATTTGGAACACAACCTGTGATGGTCCGTTGTCTCGTTGCCGGTCAGAATCCACATACGAAACTAGTGTATGCATTTGTGTTGTTCTTTACTGTGTGCTGCCACCGGTACTACACATGTGTCGATGTGGGGACTTCTCAAAATACGATACCTCGTAAAGGATCGCACTAGAATCCTGCAACGAACACCACAAGCTCTGCTGTGCATCTGTTCCTAATCAGTGCAGAATCCTTTACACATGGCAACGAATAAGGAACCCACTTGACACTCCTTGGAGATTTTCAATTTTTTGATATCCTAATTGTATTTCCCCCCCCCCCCCCCCCCCCCCCCCCCCGTGAACCATGGACCTTGCCGTTGGTGGGGAGGCTTGCGTGCCTCAGCGATACAGATAGCCGTACCGTAGGTGCAACCACAACGGAGGGATATCTGTTGAGAGGCCAGACAAACGTGTGGTTCCTGAAGAGGGGCAGCAGCCTTTTCAGTAGTTGCAAGGGCAACAGTCTGGATGATTGACTGATCTGGCCTTGTAACAATAGCCAAAACGGCCTTGCTGTGCTGGTACTGCGAACGGCTGAAAGCAAGGGGAAACTACAGCCGTAATTTTTCCCGAGGGCATGCAGCTTTACTGTATGATTTAATTCTTTACAGACGAATGGAAAAACTAGTAGAAGCCAACCTCGGGGAAGATCAGTTTGGATTCCGTAGAAACACTGGAACACGTGAGGCAATACTCACCTTACGACTAATCTTAGAAGAAAGATTAAGGAAAGGCAAACCTAGGTTTCTAGCATTTGTAGACTTAGAGAAAGCTTTTGACAATGTTGACTGGAATACTCTCTTTCAATTTCTAAAGGTGGCAGGGGTAAAATACAGGGAGCGAAAAGCTATTTACAATTTGTACAGAAACCAGATGGCAGTTATAAGAGTCGAGGGACATGAAAGGGAAGCAGTGGTTGGGAAGGGAGTAAGACAGGGTTGTAGCCTCTCCCCGATGTTGTTCAATCTGTATATTGAGCAAGCAGTAAAGGAAACAATAGAAAAATTTGGAGTAGGTATTAGAATTCATGGAGAAGAAATAAAAACTTTGAGGTTCGCCGATGACCTTGTAATTTTGTCAGAGACGGCAAACGACTTGGAAGAGCAGTTGAATGGAATGGACAGTGTCTTGAAAGGAGGATATAAGATGAACATCAACAAAAGCAAAACAAGGATAATGGAATGTAATCTAATTAAGTCGGGTGATGCTGAGGGAATTAGATTAGGAAATGAGACACTTAAAGTAGTAAAGGAGTTTTGCTATTTGGGGAGCAAAATAACTGATGATGGTCGAAGTAGAGAGGATATAAAATGTAGACTGGCAATGACAAGGAAAGCGTTTCTGAAGAAGAGAAATTTGTTAACATCGAGTATAGATTTAAGTGTCAGGAAGTCGTTTCTGAAAGTATTTGTATGCATTGTAGCCATGTATGGAAGTGAAACATGGACTTGGAAAAGAAGAGAATAGAAGCTTTCGAAATGTGGTGCTACAGAAGAATGATGAAGATAGAAGGGTAGATCACGCAACTAATGAGGAAGTATTGAATAGGACTGGGGAGAAGAGAAATTTGTGGCACAACTTGACTAGAAGAAGGGATCGGTTGGTAGGACATGTTCTGAGGCATCAAGGGATCACCAATTTAGTATTGGAGGGCAGCGTGGAGGGTAAAAATCGTAGAGGGAGACTAAGAGATGAATACACCAAGCAGATTCAGAAGGATGTAGGTTGCAGTAGGTACTGGGAGATGAAAAAGCTTGCACAGGATAGAGTAGCATGGAGAGCTGCATCAAACCAGTCTCAGGACTGAAGACCACAACAACAACAACAACAATCGTATTTTGCCGATGTATTCGCATGGTGTAATCAAATTTATAGACGACATGCGCCGGGACCAGTTTCTCTAATCTGAAGATGCCCATCACAGGCGAAACGGTTCATTGAAATTTGAAAAATAAAGACCTCCGCAACCAATGCTGTATCAATATCTCACATTAAAAATACGTGATACTTGTTATATACTTCACGAGGTTCAAATTAGCACTACGCGGCGCTACGCTTTCTTGTCACGGCGATTGCGCGCTAGGCGGGAAGGACTGTACACACCGCTCTCAGAAGCGATTCTTCGTGCGACAAAAACGAGTAACAATTTAAAAAAAGTTTGCATTGCGTCTTAGCACTTAAAACTGTGACACTCCATTTTTTCGCTGTATTCTTACTACGTAAAGAATTTCATGGTGGGTGTCGGCGTGTTGGGTTGGACCATTCCCTTGTAAGTATGTTGTATTCGAATGTACTGTATGTTTCGGTTGCTTTGAGTCTTGTATCTTGGATGCAGCAAAATGTCTGTGGTCTGTGGCAGTAGTAAGAAAAAGCTGTGGTGTTTGTCTTTTCCTCACAGTCGTTACGAAATGCGCCAAGTTACTCCAAGCAGGCAGCTAATGTGTTTGTCTGCCTGGTGGAAGCTGCTAGTCTTATTAACAGGCAGGTAAATAGCGATGCTTTACGTCCAGGTTCTCTGGTTTAGAACACTCGTGCAGGGCAGCAACACAAACAATACTTGTCATTATGTTGTCAGGTCTTTCTTTATTTTTCTGTTAATATGGAATACCTCTTATTTAAAACAGTCTACAGTGTTATGATAGCGCCGGCCGAAGTGGCCGCGCGGTTTGGCGCTGCAGTCTGGAACCGCGAGACCGCTACGGTCGCAGGTTCGAATCCTGCCTCGGGCATGGATGTGTGTGATGTCCTTAGGTTAGTTAGGTTTAACTAGTTCTAAGTTGTAGGGGACTAATGACCTAAGCAGTCGAGTCCCATAGTGCTCAGAGCCATTTTTTTAATGATAGCTTTCGGATAAGTTGAAGAAACTAAAAACTTGGAAGAAAGTGGGACAAAAGAAGTGATGGCAGTTGAAGGAGTTACCGGTCAGGTTTGACGGCATGGCTCTCAACAATGTGTTGTACGTGCAGCTTAAAAACGTACTGGGATGGAGACGGAATAAAAGTGGCAACCAGGGGCAACAGATGAGACACTAGAATTAATCAGGAATCAACTGCAACGCAAAAAAGTTCAAATTGGACAATAGCGATACAGATGACTCAGAAACGAAATTTTCCGTAAATATAGAAAAAGCTAAGAAAGAACGGATGGAGGAAAGATACTGTGAGATGGATATACGGGGTTTTCAAAAAGTCTCTCCGCAGTGCCTTCTTATTGTTAGTCGCGCGTGCCGTATGCCGCAGTGAATATGCCGAAATGGAACTCAGTGACATACAAGTTGTTAATTTATTGAATATTCATTTTTACTTGCATATTTTCACATTAAATGTTGAAAGTGTCCCCACTGTTGGTGAATACATAATTCAATTCGTCTAATCATGTTTCCAACTACAAGCAGTAACATTTCCTCTGTAACAGAAGCTGTGAAAGTGGATATTACAGTTTTCAATTCATCGATGGATTTTGGACGGTTTTTACAGACAGCTGCTTTCGCTGCACCCCAGAAGAAAGAGTCAGGTGGTGTTACGTCACGCGATCGTGGAGGCCAAATTCCCTGTGAAATTATGCGATCACCAAAAACATCAGCAAGCAGTGACACTGAAACGCGAGCTGTATACGCGGTTGCACCATCTTGTTGAAAACAACCGTCCAGTATTTCACTTAACATAAGTTCTCCTATGAATGGGTACGGAATATCACTGCAGTATCGTTGTGCGTTTATTGTTTCGTTAAAATACATGGGACCCACAATCCGGCGTCTAGAAATTGCAATTCAAACTCCTATTTTCACAGAATGAAGTGGTTCCTCATGAATATACAATGGATTTGCAGTACCCCACATACGAGAATTCTGCGAGTTCATGTACCCGGATAAATGAAACCACTCCTCATCAATGAAAACTGTTTCGTTAAGAATATCCCTTCCATTTTGTTGAACGAAATTTTTTAACCATTGACAACAGTGCAGTCTCTTGCCATAATCAATATTTTTCAGTTCTTGTACGACTGTCACTCTGTATGGGAAAAGTTTTAATTTTTTCCTTACAGCTGTATGGGCCGTTCCGACACTAACATCGATTTCCTGGGGGAGTTTTCTTACTGACTTGTTGGGACTCATGGACATTTTATCGGAAATATCGAGTAGTTCATGCTCAGACAAAACGCTAGGACGACCACTTCTCGGTGCATCTGACAGTGAACCCGTACTTCGAAATTTGTTAATCAGATCTCGCACAGTATCGCGATGTGAGAGTGTTGTCTCCGGAAAAACTGAATTAAATGTTTGACGAACTGGAACTGTGTATTTACCGCCAGCTTTGAACACTTGTTCGACTAAAAACACACTTCCTTCAATGGTTAGCATTTGAACAGTGACAAAAACGAACAAAGGAACTAAACTTGAACGTTCAGGTCAACACGCAACGACACACACTAACGATACTACTGACGCTGGCTGAGATAAAAAAAACAGTGGAATGTTGGGAGCGTCCACTTGAAGGGAAGTAACCCAGGCAGGCGAACAATCATACGCCACGCGCGGCTAACAATCATACGGCACTGCAGAGAGACTTTTTGAACACTCCGCATAAATGGAACGCGCTTGCGTAGATGTTGCACATAGGCTAAAAGAATGCACTTTACTGAGTATAGAACTTGGAGCACGATAATTAGAGACGAAAATGGTACATGGGTCACGGAAGCACAAAATGAGAGCCGAAAATGGAAACAATACTTGGAGAACATAGTTTTCCCAAAAGGAACTGACGCCAACTGAAAATGATGACACGGTGGGATAATATGATGGTGGGATTGAATACTTACTTTTCCGGATTTTAAAAAGCTTTTCACGAATTTGGAAAAAGCAAATGACAAAGTATTGGTGAAATATCTGCGGAACTATTTCAGTCATCAGGGCAAAGGAGGGAGCAAAAACTACAAGCTTGTCCGTGAAGTACGTGTAACTGACGAAGTTCCATCGGGTTTTCAAAATAGTGTAATTACTACGCTTCTGAAGAAAGCAAGAATGGATATATGTCTTCATTACTAGTGACATACACAACGAAAATACTCGTCTGCATTATCGGCGAATGGAAGAGAAAATTAAAAATAGAGCAGGAAAAGATCAGTTTGCTAGTAGGAGAATTAGGTGTACTCGACACACGATTTTTGTACCGTAGGTAATAACGGGGAGAAGTAATTTTTGAGATACCGTAACATCCAAATGCACCAAAAATAAACGCAAAGTTCATCTGTTTAAAAAAGCACATAAAAATACGCTTGACGCCTAAACTAAGAGACAGTTTCCACTCCTCCCGATCGGTTTATGTGAACGCAGACAATCTGCGGTCTCAATTCAGAGAGATAGTATCGACGGCAGTTCAGAGACATACGCGACATAAATCAATAAGAGATGTTACAGATCCCCCCGTGGTTCACAGAACGGGTCAGAATACTGTTGCAGAAGAAAAGAAAAGGGCACGCCGACTTTAAAACATCGCAAAATCCTCAAGATCGGCTAAATTTTACAGAATCTCGAAATTTAGCGCGAACTTCAGTGCGAGAGGCTCTTAATGGTTTCTACGATGAAACTCTGTCTCGAAATCTGGCAGATCAAAAGAGATTCTGATCGTATGTAAAGTAGACGTAGTGGCTGTATGCAAGCAAGACCTTCACTGCGCGATAACAATGGTGGTGTCACTGATGGCAGTGCCCACTGAAGCAGAGTTTCTAAACAACTGAAGCAGAGTTGCTAAACACGGTTTTCCGAAACTCCTTCAGGAAAGAAGACGAAGTAAATATTCCAGAATTCGAATCTAGAACAACTGCCAACTTGCAAGGGGAGGCCGCCAATTGTGAAATTCAGATTCGATTCATACTGCGCATAATAAAAGCTCATGGCCAGAGGTGTAATGTGGCAAAGCACTAAGATGCACTTCTCAGCCGTTGTCGAGAAAACCGACAGTTAAAAAGAAACCGTTGCGGTGAAAATACTCTCTACGATTTACACTTTTCTACAGCGTTGTGGCGCAGCGGTAAATGCTCGGGTTTGTAATCCGAAAGTCGCCGGATCGAATCTCGCGCCATGCAACTTTTTTTTTTCTTTAGTATTTGTTTTTTGTAATTTAAATGTGTATATATATACACGCACATATATATAATTCCCGGCAATCAGTTGCAACAATTATGCATATAATAAGTTGTTGAAAGTCGTTTGTCGTGGAAAAACTGGCGACTTCGAACATCATTATGTTTTCCGCAAACAAAGTTGTGTTTCACAAATGTTATTGATTGTCTTCATAATGTTTACCACGTATAGTTAACGGAAGACGTAGAAACGATATTCCGAAACGAATACGTATAGCGTAAGTCAAACGTTCGAATTAGAATAGAGACCCCACGAACACAAATTTGCTGAGGCAGGTATGAAATATAAACTCCGTTACTCGCTCGTTACACTTGATGGACAGATGTTGAATGGGCCGAAACGAGCCGCCGCATAACAGCTTAGCTGCCTGCTAACTTCGAAAGAAGGTAGATGCGGTCCCTAGCGCAACTTATAACATCGTCGAAAATCAGTGCGGGCGTGAGAGCTTTGGTACACCCTGTTAAACAAACGGAAAAATGGAGGCGGTACAATTGGAGAGCGATCCGCCTTCACCAACATGCATAAGCAATTCATTAATTCGCGGCATGCAAATTTTTTTTATTATTAGTTTTTTGTAATTCAAATATATATATATATATATATATTCATTAATTCGCGGCATGCAACTTTTTTTATTATTAGTTTTTTGTAATTCAAATATATATTTTATATATATATATATATATATATATATATATATATATATATATATATATATATATATATAGTTGCATGCCTCGAATTAATGAATTGCTTATGCATGTTGGTGAAGGCGGATCGCTCTCCAATTGTACCGCCTCCATTTTTTTTATTATTAGTTTTTTGTAATTCGTGGCGCAGCGGTAAGCGCTCGGGTTCGTAATCCGAACCTGACGACCTTCGGATTACAAACCCGAGCGCTTACCGCTGCGCCACGACGCTGTAGAAAAGTATTAATCGTAGAGAGTATTTCACCGCAACGGTTTCTTTTAACTGTCGGTTTTCTCGACAACGGCTGAGAAGTGCATCTTAGTGCTTTGCCACATTACACCTCTGGCCATGAGCTTTTATTATGCGCAGTATGAATCGAATCTGAATTTCACAATTGGCGGCTTCCCCTTGTTAGAAGTAGATATCCTCCGTGTAGCGAAGCAGCTTAAATCACTATAAAGGCACGTCCTCCAGTCCAGATTGTATACCAGTCAGGTTCCTTTCAGAGTAAGCTGATACACTAGCTCCATACTTAGCAATCATATACAGGTAAAACTGCTCGCTCAACAAAAGATTCGTATTTACAACTTGAAAATTGCGCAAGTCACACCGGTACCCAAGAAAGGAAATAGGAGTAATCCGCTGAATTTCAGACTCTTCGCTAACGTCGATTTTCAATAGGGTTTTGAAACATATTCACTGTTCGAACATCATGAATTACCTCGAAGAAAACGATTTATTGACAAACAGTTAGCAATAATTCAGAAAATATCGTACTTGTGGAACGCAACTAGCTCTTTTTTCTCACGAACTGATGACTGCCATCGACAGGGGATATCAGATTGGTTCCATATTTTTAGACCTCCAGAAGGCTTTTGACACCGTTCCTGACAAGCGACTTTTAATCAAACTGAGTGCCTTTGGATTATCGTCTCAGTTATGCGACTGGATTCGTGATTTCCTATCTGAAAGGTCACAATGCGTAGTTCAAAATGGTTCAAATGGCTCTGAGCACTATGGGACTCAACTGCTGTGGTCATAAGTCCCCTAGAACTTAGAACTACTTAAACCTAACTAACCTAAGGACATCACACACATCCATGCCCGAGGCAGGATTCGAACCTGCGACCGTAGCGGTCGTGCGGTTCCAGACTGTAGCGCCTTTAACCGCTCGGCCACTCCGGCCGGCCACAATGCGTAGTAACTGACTGTCATCGAGTAAAACAGAAGTAATATCTGGCGTTCCACTAGGAAGTGTTATAGGCCCTCTGCTGTTCCTGATCTACATAAACAACATAAGAGGCAATTTGACCCGCCCTTTTAGACTGTTCGCAGATGATGCTATCATTCACCGTGTTATAAAGTCATCAGATGACAAAACAAATTACAAAACGATTTAGACAGGATATCCGTAAAGTGCGAAAAGTGGCAATGAACTCTAAATAATGAAAAGTGTGAAGTCATCAACATGAGTACGGAAAGAAACCGGCTGAATTTCGGATTCATTACAAAAACCACAAATCTAAAGGCTGTAAATTCAACTAAAGACTTAGTAATTACGATTACATATAACTTAAATTGGAACGGTAATGTTGAAGCTGAAGTAAACCAAAGACTGCGATTTGTTGGCAGAACACACAGAAAGTGCAACAAATCTACTAGAGAGACTGCTTACACCAGGCTCGTCTGCCGTCTTCTGGAGTACTCCTGTGCGGTCTAGAATCCGCATCACATGGGACTGTCGGAGGAGAACGAAAAATTTAAAGAAGGGCAGGTCGTTTTGCGCTATTAGGGAGAGAGCGCTACTGTCATGATACGTGAACTGGGGTCCAATCATTACAACAAAGCCGTTTTTCGTTGCGACAGGACCTTATCGTGAAATTTCGATCACCATCTTTCTCATCCGATGGCGAAAATATTCTGTTAGCGCCCACCTACATGGAGAGAGAATAAGAGAAATCAGAGCTCACGCAGAAAGATTTAAGTGCTCGTTTTTCCCACGCGCCGTTCGAGAATGGAACGGTAGGGAAATAGCTTGAAGATGCTAGAATGAGATTTTCACTCTGCAGCGGAGTGTGCGCTGATATGAAACTTCCTGGCAGATTAAAACTGTGTGCCGGACCGAGACTCGAACTCGGGACCTTTGCCTCTCGCGGGCAAGTGCTCTACCAACTGAGCTACCCAAGCACGACTCACGCCCCGTCCTCACAGCTTTACTTCTACCAGTCCCAGTGGTAGAGCACTTACTCGCGAAAGGCAAAGGTCCCGAGTTCGAATCTCGGTCCGGCACACAGTTTTAATCTGCCAGGAAGTATCAGCTTGAAGATGGTTCGATGAACCCTCTGCCAGACACTTAATTGTGAACTGCAAAATAATTATGTAGACGTAGATGTAGATAATGCAAAACTGCATGCTGCCCATGCTGTCCTGGCATACCTTGATACGGACCGTCTTCGACTGTTGCTTTGGTCATTACGTTCTCCATTATCTCTCACCCACTGAAAACACCTGGTCGTGGGTTTCTGGCAGACTGGCCACCACCACTGCCAGTCACAGCAGTTAATGGACTGTGGCACAAAGATGAAGCAGGACAGGGGGACGTACTTGGATCTGTAGCCCCAGCTCAGCTCGACACAATATACATCCAAGGTAGAGCCACAGTTGCTGCCACAGGTGGCAACCCTGTGTACTATGTTTCACATCCTGTATGACTCCTTAATCACCTACAAATTTAACAATGTATTCTTCTACTATTCTATACACCAGCGGTTCCCAACATTTCTAAGGCCAGCACCCCTCACTGCAATCTGATATTAGCTAGCAATCCCCTCCCCCCCTTTCTCCATCTTCATCAACAATGGCGCTTAATTAACTTTATAATGAAAGACAACTTTCTTTTAACATTTTCATTTTTAAAATAACTGAATATAAGTGACATGTAGTTTTTCCAGTTGTTTTCTTGAGGACTACACCACTGTAGAACTGTCAAAAAATCATTTCCTTATTAGCTTAGAAGATGCTTCGACTCTTCTAAAACACGAAGCAAAAAGTCTAATCCCTCAAAAAAATTATTCCATGGAATACCGAGCTCCTCCTCTAGAGCTTAAGATGACCCGGAACGTCCTATCTACGTCAACTCAGTATACCTGTAGCGTCTGGGTAGTCAAAAGCATTAGGTTGACGACGTATAGAAGTTTGGGTGTGGCTGAGGGACGCGCACGGGTAGCCAAATGGTAAAACGACTACTCGGGATAAGCAGGCAATCTGGGTTCGAGTCCCGCTTATGCTCACAATTTTATTGTAGTTGGGGATTCTACAGCTGATGGTTGTCCATATTCGCAACTGCGCATACATTTGATATAATAATATATTAGCTTGGCGTATCCAAGAGTCAGGACGTGTACGAAAAAGACAATTACGCTTCGAATCTCGGTTTTTGTGTGTGTTAACTTTTGATAGTTTATTCGCGATGTTACAAGAAGGCGGTGTTTTGGAACTAACATCGGCTCTACGAGTGCATCCTGGGCTGACAAGGTAACTTGTCCTTTTCCCCGACACGCCAGATCAAGTGCTGCAGGGAACCCCTTGAAACTAGCAACCACCTTGGTGAATCAACTGTGTGCATGAGGGGAACGCCAGGTATCCTACTAGATTTAATGGAGAAGGAACCCGTTGCAATAAATGTAAAAAGGTTTCCCTTACAACTATCAAAGGAATTTTAGATCTGGCAAGGCATAATTTATTCAGTAAGACAATAGTGAAATTAATGATCGACAGGAAAACAAAAATTATACAATAATAATGGGTCTAGCAACTTCTGCTGTACAATTAAAGTTTATAAACTGACAATTGAGTACAAAACAAAAACAGAAGACAAAACCCACAACAGAGGTGCTATGGAAGAGGACACCTACATTTAGCATCAGTAACTTCGCGGCTATTTCAACCATTAATTAATGACATGAGTGAGACTTCCTGGCAGATTAAAACTGTGGGCCTGACCGAGACTCGAACTCGGCACCTTTGCCTTTCGCGGGCAAGTGCTCTACCAACTCAGCTACCCAAGCACGACTCACGCCCCGTCCTCACAGCTTTACTTCTGCCAGTACCTCATCTCCTACCTTCCAAACTTTACAGAAGCTCTCCTGCGAACCTTGCAAAACTAGCACTCCTGAAAGAAAGGATATTGCGGAGACATGGTTTAGCCACAGCCTGGGGGATGTTTCCAGAGTGAGATTTTCACTCTGCAGCGGAGTGTGCGCTGATATGAAACTTCGTGGCAGATTAAAACTGAGTGCCGGACCGAGACTCGAACTCGGGACCTTTGCCTTTCGCGGGCAAGTGTTCTACCAACTCAGCTACCCAAGCACGACTCACTCCCCGTCCTCACAGTTTTACTTCCGCCAGTAGCTCGTCTCCTACCTTCCAAACTTTACAGAAGCTCTTCTGCGAACCTTGCAGAACTAGCACTCCTGAAAGAAAGAATATTGCGGAGACATGGTTTAACCACAGCCTGGGCGATGTTTCCAGAATGAGATTTTCAGTCTGCAGCGGAGTGTGCGCTGATATGAAACTTCGTGGCAGATTAAAACTGTGTGCCTGACCGAGATTGGAACTCGGGACCTTTGCCTTTCGCGGGCAAGTGCTCTACCAACTCAGCTACCCAAGCACGACTCACTCCCCGTCCTCACAGCTTTACTTCTGTCAGTACCTCGTCTCCTACCTTCCAAACTTTACAGAAGCTCTCCTGCGAACCTTGCAGAACTAGCACTTCTGAAAGAAAGGATATTGCGGAGACATGGCTTAGTCACAGCCTGGGGGATGTTTCCAGAATGAGATTTTGACTCTGCAGCGGAGTATGCGCTGGTATAAAACTTCCTAGCAAAGGTCCCGAGTTCGAGTCTCGGTCCGGCACACAGTTTTAATCTGCCAGGAAGATTCATATCAGCGCACACTCCGCTGCAGAGTTAAAATCTCATTCTGGAATGACATGAGTGATTATTCGAACTGTTACCCCTCACAAGAAGAAAAACTGAACAAGAATGCTCGTTCTGCACCTTTGAACTTGCACACTGGGTAGATAGAAGGAATTCCCATGAATTTAACCGTTCTAACAAAAAGATTCCTCTCCAAACTACTCCACGCTTCTGTACTAATCTCTCGCACTGCAGCGCCGTCTCAACCACCGTTGTATTGCGTTCGTGGTGACCGACGGCGCGGCTTTGAGCTCCGCCGGGTGACGCATTAGGCGTGGGCAGCGCGGTCCCTACAGTGGCGGTGCTTGCAGGCGCCGCCCTCCACCGTAGCACCTGCTTTCCCGAAAGAAAAACTTAAATATTCTAACACGAATGGCCACGTCACTTGCCGTCCCGGAAAAAGGCTGCCAGTCCTCGCCTGTCTTGCTTCCCATCTAACCTTGCAGCAGTATTCACGTCCCTCCCTCGCGGCCAATCGTAGGGCCTACCAACGAAGTGTTAACTGTGACCAACCAATCAGCAGCTTCTGCACGAACCAGCGGGCGGCTGGTCCGAATCTCACGGTGCAGCGGTTGTTCCACCTGCTCGTAAGATTTCTGGAAACGGGAACGGAAATTTTAAGCGTCTACATTCCAACAGAAGACTCCGAGCCTGTATTTCCCTGAGTATTCACGAGACGATATAATTTTGCCCAGCAAGTCGTGCAACAGAATCAGACTACCTTCCATTCAGAAGTCTTTTGTTGCACGCAGCGACTGTTATATTGTTTTGTAAATTATAGATTGCAGCGATCAGTCTTCCTTTTTAAATGTTATTGGCAGATCTAAATTTCAGCTAGAAACTAGCCATTCTCAATGCACTATCACTTTCGATCAATGCATGTAATGCCTGTTGGTCGGGCTTCATCCACAGTTCCTAGCCATTCTCAAAGTACTATCATTTTTGATCAATTCATGTAATGGCTTTTGGTCTGGCTTCATCCACAGTTCCTAGCCATTCTCAAAGTATTACAATTTTTTATCAATGCATGTAATCCCTGTTGGTTGGGCTTCATCCACAGTTCCTAGCCATTCTCAAAGTACTACCATTTTTGATCAATGCATGTAATGCCTGTTGGTCAGGCTTCATCCACAGTTCCTAGCCATTCTCAAAGTACTATCATTTTTGATCAATGCATGTAATGCCTGTTGGTCAGGCTTCATCCACAGTTCCTAGCCATTCTCAAAGTACTACCATTTTTGATCAATGCATGTAATGCCTGTTGGTCGGGCTTCATCCACAGTTCCTAGCCATTCTCAAAGCACTACCATTTTTGATCAATGCATGTATTCCCTGTTGGTTGGGCTTCATCCACAGTTCCTAGCCATTCTCAAAGTACTATCATTTTTGATCAATGCATGTAATGCCTGTTGGTCAGGTTTCATCCACAGTTCCTAGCCATTCTCAAAGTACTACAATTTTTGATCAATGCATGTAATGCCTGTTGGTCGGGCTTCATCCACAGTTCCTAGCCATTCTCAAAGTACTATCATTTTTGATCAATTCATGTAATGGCTTTTGGTCTGGCTTCATTCACAGTTCCTAGCCATTCTCAAAGTATTACAATTTTTTATCAATGCATGTAATCCCTGTTGGTTGGGCTTCATCCACAGTTCCTAGCCATTCTCAAAGTACTATCATTTTTGATCAATGCATGTAATGCCTGTTGGTCGGGCTTCATCCACAGTTCCTAGCCATTCTCAAAGTACTATCATTTTTGATCAATTCATGTAATGGCTTTTGGTCTGGCTTCATCCACAGTTCCTAGCCATTCTCAAAGTATTACAATTTTTTATCAATGCATGTAATCCCTGTTGGTTGGGCTTCATCCACAGTTCCTAGCCATTCTCAAAGTACTACCATTTTTGATCAATGCATGTAATGCCTGTTGGTCGGGCTTCATCCACAGTTCCTAGCCATTCTCAAAGTACTATCATTTTTGATCAATTCATGTAATGGCTTTTGGTCTGGCTTCATCCACAGTTCCTAGCCATTCTCAAAGCACTACCATTTTTTATCAATGCATGTAATCCCTGTTGGTTGGGCTTCATCCACAGTTCCTAGCCATTCTCAAAGTATTACAATTTTTTATCAATGCATGTAATCCCTGTTGGTCGGGCTTCATCCACAGTTCCTAGCCATTCTCAAAGTATTACAATTTTTTATCAATGCATGTAATCCCTGTTGGTCGGGCTTCATCCACAGTTCCTAGCCATTCTCAAAGCACTACCATTTTTGATCAATGCATGTAATCCCTGTTGGTTGGGCTTCATCCACAGTTCCTAGCCATTCTCAAAGCACTACCATTTTTGATCAATGCATGTAATCCCTGTTGGTCGGGCTTCATCCACAGTTCCTAGCCATTCTCAAAGCACTACCATTTTTGATCAATGCATGTAATGCCTGTTGGTCAGGCTTCATCCACAGTTCCTAGCCATTCTCAAAGTACTACCATTTTTGATCAATGCATGTAATGCCTGTTGGTTGGGCTTCATCCACAGTTCCTAGCCATTCTCAAAGTATTACAATTTTTTATCAATGCATGTAATCCCTGTTGGTCGAGCTTCATCCACAGTTCCTAGCCATTCTCAAAGCACTACCATTTTTGATCAATGCATGTAATCCCTGTTGGTTGGGCTTCATCCACAGTTCCTAGCCATTCTCAAAGCACTACCATTTTTGATCAATGCATGTAATCCCTGTTGGTCGGGCTTCATCCACAGTTCCTAGCCATTCTCAAAGCACTACCATTTTTGATCAATGCATGTAATGCCTGTTGGTCAGGCTTCATCCACAGTTCCTAGCCATTCTCAAAGTACTACCATTTTTGATCAATGCATGTAATGCCTGTTGGTCAGGCTTCATCCACAGTTCCTAGCCATTCTCAAAGCACTACCATTTTTGATCAATGCATGTAATGCCTGTTCGTTGGGCTTCATCCACAGTTCCTAGCCATTCTCAAAGCACTACCATTTTTGATCAATGCATGTAATCCCTGTTGGTCGGGCTTCATCCACAGTTCCTAGCCATTCTCAAAGCACTACCATTTTTGATCAATGCATGTAATGCCTGTTGGTTGGGCTCCATCCACAGTTCCTAGCCATTCTCAAAGCACTACCATTTTTGATCAATGCATGTAATCCCTGTTGGTCGGGCTTCATCCACAGTTCCTAGCCATTCTCAAAGCACTACCATTTTTGATCAATGCATGTAATGCCTGTTGGTCAGGCTTCATCCACAGTTCCTAGCCATTCTCAAAGTACTACCATTTTTGATCAATGCATGTAATGACTGTTGGTTGGGCTTCATCCACAGTTCCTAGCCATTCTCAAAGTATTACAATTTTTTATCAATGCATGCAATCCCTGTTGGTCGGGCTTCATCCACAGTTCCTAGCCATTCTCAAAGCACTACCATTTTTGATCAATGCATGTAATGCCTGTTGGTTGGGCTTCATCCACAGTTCCTAGCCATTCTCAAAGCACTACCATTTTTGATCAATGCATGTAATCCCTGTTGGTCGGGCTTCATCCACAGTTCCTAGCCATTCTCAAAGCACTACCATTTTTGATCAATGCATGTAATGCCTGTTGGTCAGGCTTCATCCACAGTTCCTAGCCATTCTCAAAGTACTACCATTTTTGATCAATGCATGTAATGCCTGTTGGTTGGGCTTCATCCACAGTTCCTAGCCATTCTCAAAGTATTACAATTTTTTATCAATGCATGTAATCCCTGTTGGTTGGGCTTCATCCACAGTTCCTAGCCATTCTCAAAGCACTACCATTTTTGATCAATGCATGTAATCCCTGTTGGTTGGGCTTCATCCACAGTTCCTAGCCATTCTCAAAGTACTATCATTTTTGATCAATGCATGTAATGCCTGTTGGTCAGGCTTCATCCACAGTTCCTAGCCATTCTCAAAGTATTACCATTTTTGATCAATGCATGTAATCCCTGTTGGTTGGGCTTCATCCACAGTTCCTAGCCATTCTCAAAGTACTATCATTTTTGATCAATGCATGTAATGCCTGTTGGTTGGGCTTCATCCACAGTTCCTAGCCATTCTCAAAGTATTACAATTTTTTATCAATGCATGTAATCCCTGTTGGTTGGGCTTCATCCACAGTTCCTAGCCATTCGCAAAGTACTATCATTTTTGATCAATGCATGTAATGCCTGTTGGTTGGGCTTCATCCACAGTTCCTAGCCATTCTCAAAGCACTACCATTTTTGATCAATGCATGTAATCCCTGTTGGTCGGCCTTCATCCACAGTTCCTAGCCATTCTCAAAGCACTACCATTTTTGATCAATGCATGTAATCCCTGTTGGTTGGGCTTCATCCACAGTTCCTAGCCATTCTCAAAGTACTATCACTTTTGATCAATGCATGTAATGCCTGTTGGTCAGGCTTCATCCACAGTTCCTAGCCATTCTCAAAGTACTACCATTTTTGATCAATGCATGTAATGCCTGTTGGTTGGGCTTCATCCACAGTTCCTAGCCATTCTCAAAGCACTACCATTTTTGATCAATGCATGTAATGCCTGTTGGTTGGGCTTCATCCACAGTTCCTAGCCATTCTCAAAGCACTACCATTTTTGATCAATGCATGTAATCCCTGTTGGTCGGGCTTCATCCACAGTTCCTAGCCATTCTCAAAGCACTACCATTTTTGATCAATGCATGTAATCCCAGTTGGTTGGGCTTCATCCAAAGTTCCTAGCCATTCTCAAAGTACTATCATTTTTGATCAATGCATGTAATGCCTGTTGGTCAGGCTTCATCCACAGATCCTAGCCATTCTCAAAGTACTACCATTGCTGATCAATGCATGTAATGCCTGTTGGTTGGGCTTCATCCACAGTTCCTAGCCATTCTCAAAGTATTACAATTTTTTATCAATGCATGTAATCCCTGTTGGTCGGGCTTCATCCACAGTTCCTAGCCATTCTCAAAGCACTATCATTTTTGATCAATGCATGTAATCCCTGTTGGTTCGGCTTCATCCACAGTTCCTAGCCATTCTCAAAGTACTATCATTTTTGATCAATGCATGTAATGCCTGTTGGTCAGGCTTCATCCACAGTTCCTAGCCATTCTCAAAGTACTACCATTTTTGATCAATGCATGTAATGCCTGTTGGTTGGGCTTCATCCACAGTTCCTAGCCATTCTCAAAGTATTACAATTTTTGATCAATGCATGTAATGCCTGTTGGTTGGGCTTCATCCACAGTTCCTAGCCATTCTCAAAGCACTACCATTTTTGATCAATGCATGTAATCCCTTTTGGTCGGGCTTCATCCACAGTTCCTAGCCATTCTCAAAGCACTACCATTTTTGATCAATGCATGTAATGCCTGTTGGTCAGGCTTCATCCACAGTTCCTAGACATTCTCAAAGTACTACCATTTTTGATCAATGCATGTAATGCCTGTTGGTTGGGCTTCATCCACAGTTCCTAGCCATTCTCAAAGTATTACAATTTTTTATCAATGCATGCAATCCCTGTTGGTCGGGCTTCATCCACAGTTCCTAGCCATTCTCAAAGCACTACCATTTTTGATCAATGCATGTAATGCCTGTTGGTTGGGCTTCATCCACAGTTCCTAGCCATTCTCAAAGCACTACCATTTTTGATCAATGCATGTAATCCCTGTTGGTCGGGCTTCATCCACAGTTCCTAGCCATTCTCAAAGCACTACCATTTTTGATCAATGCATGAAATGCCTGTTGGTCAGGCTTCATCCACAGTTCCTAGCCATTCTCAAAGTACTACCATTTTTGATCAATGCATGTAATGCCTGTTGGTTGGGCTTCATCCACAGTTCCTAGCCATTCTCAAAGTATTACAATTTTTTATCAATGCATGTAATCCCTGTTGGTTGGGCTTCATCCACAGTTCCTAGCCATTCTCAAAGCACTACCATTTTTGATCAATGCATGTAATCCCTGTTGGTTGGGCTTCATCCACAGTTCCTAGCCATTCTCAAAGTACTATCATTTTTGATCAATGCATGTAATGCCTGTTGGTCAGGCTTCATCCACAGTTCCTAGCCATTCTCAAAGTATTACCATTTTTGATCAATGCATGTAATCCCTGTTGGTTGGGCTTCATCCACAGTTCCTAGCCATTCTCAAAGTACTATCATTTTTGATCAATGCATGTAATGCCTGTTGGTTGGGCTTCATCCACAGTTCCTAGCCATTCTCAAAGTATTACAATTTTTTATCAATGCATGTAATCCCTGTTGGTTGGGCTTCATCCACAGTTCCTAGCCATTCGCAAAGTACTATCATTTTTGATCAATGCATGTAATGCCTGTTGGTTGGGCTTCATCCACAGTTCCTAGCCATTCTCAAAGCACTACCATTTTTGATCAATGCATGTAATCCCTGTTGGTCAGGCTTCATCCACAGTTCCTAGCCATTCTCAAAGCACTACCATTTTTGATCAATGCATGTAATCCCTGTAGGTTGGGCTTCATCCACAGTTCCTAGCCATTCTCAAAGTACTATCACTTTTGATCAATGCATGTAATGCCTGTTGGTCAGGCTTCATCCACAGTTCCTAGCCATTCTCAAAGTACTACCATTTTTGATCAATGCATGTAATGCCTGTTGGTTGGGCTTCATCCACAGTTCCTAGCCATTCTCAAAGCACTACCATTTTTGATCAATGCATGTAATGCCTGTTGGTTGGGCTTCATCCACAGTTCCTAGCCATTCTCAAAGCACTACCATTTTTGATCAATGCATGTAATCCCTGTTGGTCGGGCTTCATCCACAGTTCCTAGCCATTCTCAAAGCACTACCATTTTTGATCAATGCATGTAATCCCAGTTGGTTGGGCTTCATCCAAAGTTCCTAGCCATTCTCAAAGTACTATCATTTTTGATCAATGCTTGTAATGCCTGTTGGTCAGGCTTCATCCACAGATCCTAGCCATTCTCAAAGTACTACCATTGTTGATCAATGCATGTAATGCCTGTTGGTTGGGCTTCATCCACAGTTCCTAGCCATTCTCAAAGTATTACAATTTTTTATCAATGCATGTAATCCCTGTTGGTCGGGCTTCATCCACAGTTCCTAGCCATTCTCAAAGCACTACCATTTTTGATCAATGCATGTAATCCCTGTTGGTTGGGCTTCATCCACAGTTCCTAGCCATTCTCACAGTACTCTCATTTTTGATCAATGCATGTAATGCCTGTTGGTCAGGCTTCATCCACAGTTCCTAGCCATTCTCAAAGTACTACCATTTTTGATCAATGCATGTAATGCCTGTTGGTTGGGCTTCATCCACAGTTCCTAGCCATTCTCAAAGTATTACAATTTTTTATCAATGCATGTAATCCCTGTTGGTCGGGCTTCATCCACAGTTCCTAGCCATTCTCAAAGCACTACCATTTTTGATCAATGCATGTAATGCCTGTTGGTTGGGCTTCATCCACAGTTCCTAGCCATTCTCAAAGCACTACCATTTTTGATCAATGCATGTAATCCCTGTTGGTCGGGCTTCATCCACAGTTCCTAGCCATTCTCAAAGCACTACCATTTTTGATCAATGCATGTAATCCCTGTTGGTTCGGCTTCATCCACAGTTCCTAGCCATTCTCAAAGTACTATCATTTTTGATCAATGCATGTAATGCCTGTTGGTCAGGCTTCATCCACAGTTCCTAGCCATTCTCAAAGTACTACCATTTTTGATCAATGCATGTAATGCCTGTTGGTTGGGCTTCATCCACAGTTCCTAGCCATTCTCAAAGTATTACAATTTTTGATCAATGCATGTAATCCCTGTTGGTCGGACTTCATCCACAGTTCCTAGCCATTCTCAAAGCACTACCATTTTTGATCAATGCATGTAATCCCTGTTGGTTGGGCTTCATCCACAGTTCCTAGCCATTCTCAAAGTACTACCATTTTTGATCAATGTATGTAATGCCTGTTGGTCGGGCTTCATCCACAGTTCCTAGCCATTCTCAAAGTATTACAATTTTTTATCAATGCATGTAATCCCTGTTGGTCGGGCTTCATCCACAGTTCCTAGCCATTCTCAAAGCACTACCATTTTTGATCAATGCATGTAATCCCTGTTGGTTGGGCTTCATCCACAGTTCCTAGCCATTCTCAAAGTACTATCATTTTTGATCAATGCATGTAATGCCTGTTATTCAGGCTTCATCCACAGTTCCTAGCCATTCTCAAAGTACTATCATTTTTGATCAATGGATGTAATGCCTGTTGGTCAGGCTTCATCCACAGTTCCTAGCCATTCTCAAAGTACTACCATTTTTGATCAATGCATGTAATGCCTGTTGGTTGGGCTTCATCCACAGTTCCTAGCCATTCTCAAAGTATTACAATTTTTTATCAATGCATGTAATCCCTGTTGGTCGGACTTCATCCACAGTTCCTAGCCATTCTCAAAGCACTACCATTTTTGATCAATGCATGTAATCCCTGTTGGTTGTGCTTCATCCACAGTTCCTAGCCATTCTCAAAGCACTACCATTTTTTATCAATGCATGTAATGCCTGTTGGTTGGCTTCATCCACAGTTCCTAGTCATTCTCAAAGCACTACCATTTTTGATCAATGCATGTAATCCCTGTTGGTTGGGCTTCATCCACAGTTCGTAGCCATTCGCAAAGTACTATCATTTTTGATCAATGCATGTAATGCCTGTTGGTTGGGCTTCATCCACAGTTCCTAGCCATTCTCAAAGCACTACCATTTTTGATCAATGCATGTAATCCCTGTTGGTCAGGCTTCATCCACAGTTCCTAGCCATTCTCAAAGCACTACCATTTTTGATCAATGCATGTAATCCCTGTAGGTTGGGCTTCATCCACAGTTCCTAGCCATTCTCAAAGTACTATCACTTTTGATCAATGCATGTAATGCCTGTTGGTCAGGCTTCATCCACAGTTCCTAGCCATTCTCAAAGTACTACCATTTTTGATCAATGCATGTAATGCCTGTTGGTTGGGCTTCATCCACAGTTCCTAGCCATTCTCAAAGCACTACCATTTTTGATCAATGCATGTAATGCCTGTTGGTTGGGCTTCATCCACAGTTCCTAGCCATTCTCAAAGCACTACCATTTTTGATCAATGCATGTAATCCCTGTTGGTCGGGCTTCATCCACAGTTCCTAGCCATTCTCAAAGCACTACCATTTTTGATCAATGCATGTAATCCCAGTTGGTTGGGCTTCATCCAAAGTTCCTAGCCATTCTCAAAGTACTATCATTTTTGATCAATGCTTGTAATGCCTGTTGGTCAGGCTTCATCCACAGATCCTAGCCATTCTCAAAGTACTACCATTGTTGATCAATGCATGTAATGCCTGTTGGTTGGGCTTCATCCACAGTTCCTAGCCATTCTCAAAGTATTACAATTTTTTATCAATGCATGTAATCCCTGTTGGTCGGGCTTCATCCACAGTTCCTAGCCATTCTCAAAGCACTACCATTTTTGATCAATGCATGTAATCCCTGTTGGTTGGGCTTCATCCACAGTTCCTAGCCATTCTCACAGTACTCTCATTTTTGATCAATGCATGTAATGCCTGTTGGTCAGGCTTCATCCACAGTTCCTAGCCATTCTCAAAGTACTACCATTTTTGATCAATGCATGTAATGCCTGTTGGTTGGGCTTCATCCACAGTTCCTAGCCATTCTCAAAGTATTACAATTTTTTATCAATGCATGTAATCCCTGTTGGTCGGGCTTCATCCACAGTTCCTAGCCATTCTCAAAGCACTACCATTTTTGATCAATGCATGTAATGCCTGTTGGTTGGGCTTCATCCACAGTTCCTAGCCATTCTCAAAGCACTACCATTTTTGATCAATGCATGTAATCCCTGTTGGTCGGGCTTCATCCACAGTTCCTAGCCATTCTCAAAGCAATACCATTTTTGATCAATGCATGTAATCCCTGTTGGTTCGGCTTCATCCACAGTTCCTAGCCATTCTCAAAGTACTATCATTTTTGATCAATGCATGTAATGCCTGTTGGTCAGGCTTCATCCACAGTTCCTAGCCATTCTCAAAGTACTACCATTTTTGATCAATGCATGTAATGCCTGTTGGTTGGGCTTCATCCACAGTTCCTAGCCATTCTCAAAGTATTACAATTTTTGATCAATGCATGTAATCCCTGTTGGTCGGACTTCATCCACAGTTCCTAGCCATTCTCAAAGCACTACCATTTTTGATCAATGCATGTAATCCCTGTTGGTTGGGCTTCATCCACAGTTCCTAGCCATTCTCAAAGTACTACCATTTTTGATCAATGTATGTAATGCCTGTTGGTCGGGCTTCATCCACAGTTCCTAGCCATTCTCAAAGTATTACAATTTTTTATCAATGCATGTAATCCCTGTTGGTCGGGCTTCATCCACAGTTCCTAGCCATTCTCAAAGCACTACCATTTTTGATCAATGCATGTAATCCCTGTTGGTTGGGCTTCATCCACAGTTCCTAGCCATTCTCAAAGTACTATCATTTTTGATCAATGCATGTAATGCCTGTTATTCAGGCTTCATCCACAGTTCCTAGCCATTCTCAAAGTACTATCATTTTTGATCAATGGATGTAATGCCTGTTGGTCAGGCTTCATCCACAGTTCCTAGCCATTCTCAAAGTACTACCATTTTTGATCAATGCATGTAATGCCTGTTGGTTGGGCTTCATCCACAGTTCCTAGCCATTCTCAAAGTATTACAATTTTTTATCAATGCATGTAATCCCTGTTGGTCGGACTTCATCCACAGTTCCTAGCCATTCTCAAAGCACTACCATTTTTGATCAATGCATGTAATCCCTGTTGGTTGTGCTTCATCCACAGTTCCTAGCCATTCTCAAAGCACTACCATTTTTTATCAATGCATGTAATGCCTGTTGGTTGGCTTCATCCACAGTTCCTAGTCATTCTCAAAGCACTACCATTTTTGATCAATGCATGTAATCCCTGTTGGTTGGGCTTCATCCACAGTTCCTAGCCATTCTCAAAGTACTACCATTTTTGATCAATGCATGTAATGCCTGTTGGTTGGGCTTCATCCACAGTTCCTAGCCATTCTCAAAGTATTACAATTTTTTATCAATGCATGTAATCCCTGTTGGTCGGGCTTCATCCACAGTTCCTAGCCATTCTCAAAGCACTACCATTTTTGATCAATGCATGTAATCCCTGTTGGTTGGGCTTCATCCACAGTTCCTAGCCATTCTCAAAGTACTATCATTTTTGATCAATGCATGTAATGCCTGTTGGTCAGGCTTCATCCACAGTTCCTAGCCATTCTCAAAGTACTACCATTTTTGATCAATGCATGTAATGCCCGTTGGTTGGGCTTCATCCACAGTTCCTAGCCATTCTCAAAGTATTACAATTTTTTATCAATGCATGTAATCCCTGTTGGTCGGGCTTCATCCACAGTTCCTAGCCATTCTCAAAGCACTACCATTTTTGATCAATGCATGTAATCCCTGTTGGTTGGGCTTCATCCACAGTTCCTAGCCATTCTCAAAGTACTATCATTTTTGATCAATGCATGTAATGCCTGTTAGTCAGGCTTCATCCACAGTTCCTAGCCATTCTCAATGTATTACAATTTTTTATCAATGCATGTAATCCCTGTTGGTCGGGCTTCATCCACATTTCCTAGCCATTCTCAAAGCACTACCATTTTTGATCAATGCATGTAATCCCTGTTGGTTGGGCTTCATCCACAGTTCCTAGCCATTCTCAAAGTACTATCATTTTTGATCAATGCATGTAATGCCTGTTAGTCAGGCTTCATCCACAGTTCCTAGCCATTCTCAATGTATTACAATTTTTTATCAATGCATGTAATCCCTGTTGGTCGGGCTTCATCCACATTTCCTAGCCATTGTCAAAGCACTACCATTTTTGATCAATGCATGTAATCCCTGTTGGTTGGGCTTCATCCACAGTTCCTAGCCATTCTCAAAGCACTACCATTTTTTATCAATGCATGTAATGCCTGTTGGTTGGCTTCATCCACAGTTCCTAGCCATTCTCAAAGCACTACCATTTTTGATCAACGCATGTAATCCCTGTTGGTTGGGCTTCATCCACAGTTCCTAGCCATTCTCAAAGTACTATCATTTTTGATCAATGCATGTAATGTCTGTTGGTCAGGCTTCATCCACAGTTCCTAGCCATTCTCAATGTATTACAATTTTTTATCAATGCATGTAATCCCTGTTGGTCGGGCTTCATCCACATTTCCTAGCCATTCTCAAAGCACTACCATTTTTGATCAATGCATGTAATCCCTGTTGGTTGGGCTTCATCCACAGTTCCTAGCCATTCTCAAAGCACTACCATTTTTTATCAATGCATGTAATCCCTGTTGGTTGGGCTTCATCCACAGTTCCTAGCCATTCTCAAAGTACTATCATTTTTGATCAATGCATGTAATGCCTGTTAGTCAGGCTTCATCCACAGTTCCTAGCCATTCTCAATGTATTACAATTTTTTATCAATGCATGTAATCCCTGTTGGTCGGGCTTTATCCACATTTCCTAGCCATTCTCAAAGCACTACCATTTTTGATCAATGCATGTAATCCCTGTTGGTTGGGCTTCATCCACAGTTCCTAGCCATTCTCAAAGTACTACCATTTTTGATCAATGCATGTAATGCCTGTTGGTTGGGCTTCATCCACAGTTCCTAGCCATTCTCAAAGTATTACAATTTTTTATCAATGCATGTAATCCCTGTTGGTCGGGCTACATCCACAGTTCCTAGCCATTCTCAAAGCACTACCATTTTTGATCAATGCATGTAATCCCTGTTGGTTGGGCTTCATCCACAGTTCCTAGCCATTCTCAAAGTACTATCATTTTTGATCAATGGATGTAATGCCTGTTGGTCAGGCTTCATCCACAGTTCCTAGCCATTCTCAAAGTACTACCATTTTTGATCAATGCATGTAATGCCTGTTGGTTGGGCTTCATCCACAGTTCCTAGCCATTCTCAAAGTATTACAATTTTTTATCAATGCATGTAATCCCTGTTGGTCGGACTTCATCCACAGTTCCTAGCCATTCTCAAAGCACTACCATTTTTGATCAATGCATGTAATCCCTGTTGGTTGTGCTTCATCCACAGTTCCTAGCCATTCTCAAAGCACTACCATTTTTTATCAATGCATGTAATGCCTGTTGGTTGGCTTCATCCACAGTTCCTAGTCATTCTCAAAGCACTACCATTTTTGATCAATGCATGTAATCCCTGTTGGTTGGGCTTCATCCACAGTTCCTAGCCATTCGCAAAGTACTATCATTTTTGATCAATGCATGTAATGCCTGTTGGTTGGGCTTCATCCACAGTTCCTAGCCATTCTCAAAGCACTACCATTTTTGATCAATGCATGTAATCCCTGTTGGTCAGGCTTCATCCACAGTTCCTAGCCATTCTCAAAGCACTACCATTTTTGATCAATGCATGTAATCCCTGTAGGTTGGGCTTCATCCACAGTTCCTAGCCATTCTCAAAGTACTATCACTTTTGATCAATGCATGTAATGCCTGTTGGTCAGGCTTCATCCACAGTTCCTAGCCATTCTCAAAGTACTACCATTTTTGATCAATGCATGTAATGCCTGTTGGTTGGGCTTCATCCACAGTTCCTAGCCATTCTCAAAGCACTACCATTTTTGATCAATGCATGTAATGCCTGTTGGTTGGGCTTCATCCACAGTTCCTAGCCATTCTCAAAGCACTACCATTTTTGATCAATGCATGTAATCCCTGTTGGTCGGGCTTCATCCACAGTTCCTAGCCATTCTCAAAGCACTACCATTTTTGATCAATGCATGTAATCCCAGTTGGTTGGGCTTCATCCAAAGTTCCTAGCCATTCTCAAAGTACTATCATTTTTGATCAATGCTTGTAATGAATGTTGGTCAGGCTTCATCCACAGATCCTAGCCATTCTCAAAGTACTACCATTTTTGATCAATGCATGTAATGCCTGTTGGTTGGGCTTCATCCACAGTTCCTAGCCATTCTCAAAGTATTACAATTTTTTATCAATGCATGTAATCCCTGTTGGTCGGGCTTCATCCACAGTTCCTAGCCATTCTCAAAGCACTACCATTTTTGATCAATGCATGTAATCCCTGTTGGTTGGGCTTCATCCACAGTTCCTAGCCATTCTCACAGTACTCTCATTTTTGATCAATGCATGTAATGCCTGTTGGTCAGGCTTCATCCACAGTTCCTAGCCATTCTCAAAGTACTACCATTTTTGATCAATGCATGTAATGCCTGTTGGTTGGGCTTCATCCACAGTTCCTAGCCATTCTCAAAGTATTACAATTTTTTATCAATGCATGTAATCCCTGTTGGTCGGGCTTCATCCACAGTTCCTAGCCATTCTCAAAGCACTACCATTTTTGATCAATGCATGTAATGCCTGTTGGTTGGGCTTCATCCACAGTTCCTAGCCATTCTCAAAGCACTACCATTTTTGATCAATGCATGTAATCCCTGTTGGTCGGGCTTCATCCACAGTTCCTAGCCATTCTCAAAGCACTACCATTTTTGATCAATGCATGTAATCCCTGTTGGTTCGGCTTCATCCACAGTTCCTAGCCATTCTCAAAGTACTATCATTTTTGATCAATGCATGTAATGCCTGTTGGTCAGGCTTCATCCACAGTTCCTAGCCATTCTCAAAGTACTACCATTTTTGATCAATGCATGTAATGCCTGTTGGTTGGGCTTCATCCACAGTTCCTAGCCATTCTCAAAGTATTACAATTTTTGATCAATGCATGTAATCCCTGTTGGTCGGACTTCATCCACAGTTCCTAGCCATTCTCAAAGCACTACCATTTTTGATCAATGCATGTAATCCCTGTTGGTTGGGCTTCATCCACAGTTCCTAGCCATTCTCAAAGTACTACCATTTTTGATCAATGTATGTAATGCCTGTTGGTCGGGCTTCATCCACAGTTCCTAGCCATTCTCAAAGTATTACAATTTTTTATCAATGCATGTAATCCCTGTTGGTCGGGCTTCATCCACAGTTCCTAGCCATTCTCAAAGCACTACCATTTTTGATCAATGCATGTAATCCCTGTTGGTTGGGCTTCATCCACAGTTCCTAGCCATTCTCAAAGTACTATCATTTTTGATCAATGCATGTAATGCCTGTTATTCAGGCTTCATCCACAGTTCCTAGCCATTCTCAAAGTACTATCATTTTTGATCAATGGATGTAATGCCTGTTGGTCAGGCTTCATCCACAGTTCCTAGCCATTCTCAAAGTACTACCATTTTTGATCAATGCATGTAATGCCTGTTGGTTGGGCTTCATCCACAGTTCCTAGCCATTCTCAAAGTATTACAATTTTTTATCAATGCATGTAATCCCTGTTGGTCGGACTTCATCCACAGTTCCTAGCCATTCTCAAAGCACTACCATTTTTGATCAATGCATGTAATCCCTGTTGGTTGTGCTTCATCCACAGTTCCTAGCCATTCTCAAAGCACTACCATTTTTTATCAATGCATGTAATGCCTGTTGGTTGGCTTCATCCACAGTTCCTAGTCATTCTCAAAGCACTACCATTTTTGATCAATGCATGTAATCCCTGTTGGTTGGGCTTCATCCACAGTTCCTAGCCATTCTCAAAGTACTACCATTTTTGATCAATGCATGTAATGCCTGTTGGTTGGGCTTCATCCACAGTTCCTAGCCATTCTCAAAGTATTACAATTTTTTATCAATGCATGTAATCCCTGTTGGTCGGGCTTCATCCACAGTTCCTAGCCATTCTCAAAGCACTACCATTTTTGATCAATGCATGTAATCCCTGTTGGTTGGGCTTCATCCACAGTTCCTAGCCATTCTCAAAGTACTATCATTTTTGATCAATGCATGTAATGCCTGTTGGTCAGGCTTCATCCACAGTTCCTAGCCATTCTCAAAGTACTACCATTTTTGATCAATGCATGTAATGCCTGTTGGTTGGGCTTCATCCACAGTTCCTAGCCATTCTCAAAGTATTACAATTTTTTATCAATGCATGTAATCCCTGTTGGTCGGGCTTCATCCACAGTTCCTAGCCATTCTCAAAGCACTACCATTTTTGATCAATGCATGTAATCCCTGTTGGTTGGGCTTCATCCACAGTTCCTAGCCATTCTCAAAGTACTATCATTTTTGATCAATGCATGTAATGCCTGTTAGTCAGGCTTCATCCACAGTTCCTAGCCATTCTCAATGTATTACAATTTTTTATCAATGCATGTAATCCCTGTTGGTCGGGCTTCATCCACATTTCCTAGCCATTCTCAAAGCACTACCATTTTTGATCAATGCATGTAATCCCTGTTGGTTGGGCTTCATCCACAGTTCCTAGCCATTCTCAAAGTACTATCATTTTTGATCAATGCATGTAATGCCTGTTAGTCAGGCTTCATCCACAGTTCCTAGCCATTCTCAATGTATTACAATTTTTTATCAATGCATGTAATCCCTGTTGGTCGGGCTTCATCCACATTTCCTAGCCATTGTCAAAGCACTACCATTTTTGATCAATGCATGTAATCCCTGTTGGTTGGGCTTCATCCACAGTTCCTAGCCATTCTCAAAGCACTACCATTTTTTATCAATGCATGTAATGCCTGTTGGTTGGCTTCATCCACAGTTCCTAGCCATTCTCAAAGCACTACCATTTTTGATCAACGCATGTAATCCCTGTTGGTTGGGCTTCATCCACAGTTCCTAGCCATTCTCAAAGTACTATCATTTTTGATCAATGCATGTAATGTCTGTTGGTCAGGCTTCATCCACAGTTCCTAGCCATTCTCAATGTATTACAATTTTTTATCAATGCATGTAATCCCTGTTGGTCGGGCTTCATCCACATTTCCTAGCCATTCTCAAAGCACTACCATTTTTGATCAATGCATGTAATCCCTGTTGGTTGGGCTTCATCCACAGTTCCTAGCCATTCTCAAAGCACTACCATTTTTTATCAATGCATGTAATCCCTGTTGGTTGGGCTTCATCCACAGTTCCTAGCCATTCTCAAAGTACTATCATTTTTGATCAATGCATGTAATGCCTGTTAGTCAGGCTTCATCCACAGTTCCTAGCCATTCTCAATGTATTACAATTTTTTATCAATGCATGTAATCCCTGTTGGTCGGGCTTTATCCACATTTCCTAGCCATTCTCAAAGCACTACCATTTTTGATCAATGCATGTAATCCCTGTTGGTTGGGCTTCATCCACAGTTCCTAGCCATTCTCAAAGTACTACCATTTTTGATCAATGCATGTAATGCCTGTTGGTTGGGCTTCATCCACAGTTCCTAGCCATTCTCAAAGTATTACAATTTTTTATCAATGCATGTAATCCCTGTTGGTCGGGCTACATCCACAGTTCCTAGCCATTCTCAAAGCACTACCATTTTTGATCAATGCATGTAATCCCTGTTGGTTGGGCTTCATCCACAGTTCCTAGCCATTCTCAAAGTACTATCATTTTTGATCAATGCATGTAATGACTGTTGGTCAGGCTTCATCCACAGTTCCTAGCCATTCTCAAAGTACTACCACTTTTGATCAATGCATGTAATGCCTGTTGGTTGGGCTTCATCCACAGTTCCTAGCCATTCTCAAAGTATTACAATTTTTTATCAATGCATGTAATCCCTGTTGGTCGGGCTTCATCCACAGTTCCTAGCCATTCTCAAAGCACTACCATTTTTGATCAATGCATGTAATCCCTGTTGGTTGGACTTCATCCACAGTTCCTAGCCATTCTCAAAGTACTATCATTTTTGATCAATGGATGTAATGCCTGTTGGTCAGGCTTCATCCACAGTTCCTAGCCATTCTCAAAGTACTACCATTTTTGATCAATGCATGTAATGCCTGTTGGTTGGGCTTCATCCACAGTTCCTAGCCATTCTCAGAGTATTACAATTTTTTATCAATGCATGTAATCCCTGTTGGTCGGGCTACATCCACAGTTCCTAGCCATTCTCAAAGCACTACCATTTTTGATCAATGCATGTAATCCCTGTTGGTTGGGCTTCATCCACAGTTCCTAGCCATTCTCAAAGTACTATCATTTTTGATCAATGCATGTAATGACTGTTGGTCAGGCTTCATCCACAGTTCCTAGCCATTCTCAAAGTACTACCACTTTTGATCAATGCATGTAATGCCTGTTGGTTGGGCTTCATCCACAGTTCCTAGCCATTCTCAAAGTATTACAATTTTTTATCAATGCATGTAATCCCTGTTGGTCGGGCTTCATCCACAGTTCCTAGCCATTCTCAAAGCACTACCATTTTTGATCAATGCATGTAATCCCTGTTGGTTGGACTTCATCCACAGTTCCTAGCCATTCTCAAAGTACTATCATTTTTGATCAATGGATGTAATGCCTGTTGGTCAGGCTTCATCCACAGTTCCTAGCCATTCTCAAAGTACTACCATTTTTGATCAATGCATGTAATGCCTGTTGGTTGGGCTTCATCCACAGTTCCTAGCCATTCTCAGAGTATTACAATTTTTTATCAATGCATGTAATCCCTGTTGGTCGGACTTCATCCACAGTTCCTAGCCATTCTCAAAGCACTACCATTTTTGATCAATGCATGTAATCCCTGTTGGTTGTGCTTCATCCACAGTTCCTAGCCATTCTCAAAGCACTACCATTTTTTATCAATGCATGTAATGCCTGTTGGTTGGCTTCATCCACAGTTCCTAGTCATTCTCAAAGTACTATCATTTTTGATCAATGCATGTAATGCCTGTTAGTTAGGCTTCATCCACAGTTCCTAGCCATTCTCAAAGTACTACCATTTTTGATCAATGCATGTAATGCCTGTTGGTTGGGCTTCATCCACAGTTCCTAGCCATTCTCAAAGTGTTACAATTTTTTATCAATGCATGTAATCCCTGTTGGTCGGGCTTCATCCACAGTTCCTAGCCATTCTCAAAGCACTACCATTTTTGATCAATGCATGTAATCCCTGTTGGTTGGGCTTCATCCACAGTTCCTAGCCATTCTCAAAGTACTATCATTTTTGATCAATGCATGTAATGCCTGTTGGTCAGGCTTCATCCACAGTTCCTAGCCATTCTCAAAGTACTACCATTTTTGATCAATGCATGTAATGCCTGTTGGTTGGGCTTCATCCACAGTTCCTAGCCATTCTCAAAGTATTACAATTTTTTATCAATGCATGTAATCCCTGTTGGTCGGGCTTCATCCACAGTTCCTAGCCATTCTCAAAGCACTACCATTTTTGATCAATGCATGTAATCCCTGTTGGTTGGGCTTCATCCACAGTTCCTAGCCATTCTCAAAGTACTATCATTTTTGATCAATGCATGTAATGCCTGTTAGTCAGGCTTCATCCACAGTTCCTAGCCATTCTCAATGTATTACAATTTTTTATCAATGCATGTAATCCCTGTTGGTCGGGCTTCATCCACATTTCCTAGCCATTCTCAAAGCACTACCATTTTTGATCAATGCATGTAATCCCTGTTGGTTGGGCTTCATCCACAGTTCCTAGCCATTCTCAAAGTATTACAATTTTTTATCAATGCATGTAATCCCTGTTGGTCGGGCTTCATCCACAGTTCCTAGCCATTCTCAAAGCACTACCATTTTTGATCAATGCATGTAATCCCTGTTGGTTGGGCTTCATCCACAGTTCCTAGCCATTCTCAAAGTACTATCATTTTTGATCAATGCATGTAATGCCTGTTAGTCAGGCTTCATCCACAGTTCCTAGCCATTCTCAAAGTACTACCATGTTTGATCAATGCATGTAATGCCTGTTGGTTGGGCTTCATCCACAGTTCCTAGCCATTCTCAAAGTATTACAATTTTTTATCAATGCATGTAATCCCTGTTGGTCGGGCTACATCCACAGTTCCTAGCCATTCTCAAAGCACTACCATTTTTGATCAATGCATGTAATCCCTGTTGGTTGGGCTTCATCCACAGTTCCTAGCCATTCTCAAAGTACTATCATTTTTGATCAATGCATGTAATGACTGTTGGTCAGGCTTCATCCACAGTTCCTAGCCATTCTCAAAGTACTACCACTTTTGATCAATGCATGTAATGCCTGTTGGTTGGGCTTCATCCACAGTTCCTAGCCATTCTCAAAGTATTACAATTTTTTATCAATGCATGTAATCCCTGTTGGTCGGGCTTCATCCACAGTTCCTAGCCATTCTCAAAGCACTACCATTTTTGATCAATGCATGTAATCCCTGTTGGTTGGACTTCATCCACAGTTCCTAGCCATTCTCAAAGTACTATCATTTTTGATCAATGGATGTAATGCCTGTTGGTCAGGCTTCATCCACAGTTCCTAGCCATTCTCAAAGTACTACCATTTTTGATCAATGCATGTAATGCCTGTTGGTTGGGCTTCATCCACAGTTCCTAGCCATTCTCAAAGTATTACAATTTTTTATCAATGCATGTAATCCCTGTTGGTCGGGCTACATCCACAGTTCCTAGCCATTCTCAAAGCACTACCATTTTTGATCAATGCATGTAATCCCTGTTGGTTGGGCTTCATCCACAGTTCCTAGCCATTCTCAAAGTACTATCATTTTTGATCAATGCATGTAATGACTGTTGGTCAGGCTTCATCCACAGTTCCTAGCCATTCTCAAAGTACTACCACTTTTGATCAATGCATGTAATGCCTGTTGGTTGGGCTTCATCCACAGTTCCTAGCCATTCTCAAAATATTACAATTTTTTATCAATGCATGTAATCCCTGTTGGTCGGGCTTCATCCACAGTTCCTAGCCATTCTCAAAGCACTACCATTTTTGATCAATGCATGTAATCCCTGTTGGTTGGACTTCATCCACAGTTCCTAGCCATTCTCAAAGTACTATCATTTTTGATCAATGGATGTAATGCCTGTTGGTCAGGCTTCATCCACAGTTCCTAGCCATTCTCAAAGTACTACCATTTTTGATCAATGCATGTAATGCCTGTTGGTTGGGCTTCATCCACAGTTCCTAGCCATTCTCAGAGTATTACAATTTTTTATCAATGCATGTAATCCCTGTTGGTCGGACTTCATCCACAGTTCCTAGCCATTCTCAAAGCACTACCATTTTTGATCAATGCATGTAATCCCTGTTGGTTGTGCTTCATCCACAGTTCCTAGCCATTCTCAAAGCACTACCATTTTTTATCAATGCATGTAATGCCTGTTGGTTGGCTTCATCCACAGTTCCTAGTCATTCTCAAAGCACAACCATTTTTGATCAATGCATGTAATCCCTGTTGGTTGGGCTTCATCCACAGTTCCTAGCCATTCTCAAAGTACTACCATTTTTGATCAATGCATGTAATGCCTGTTGGTTGGGCTTCATCCACAGTTCCTAGCCATTCTCAAAGTATTACAATTTTTTATCAATGCATGTAATCCCTGTTGGTCGGGCTTCATCCACAGTTCCTAGCCATTCTCAAAGCACTACCATTTTTGATCAATGCATGTAATCCCTGTTGGTTGGGCTTCATCCACAGTTCCTAGCCATTCTCAAAGTACTATCATTTTTGATCAATGCATGTAATGCCTGTTGGTCAGGCTTCATCCACAGTTCCTAGCCATTCTCAAAGTACTACCATTTTTGATCAATGCATGTAATGCCTGTTGGTTGGGCTTCATCCACAGTTCCTAGCCATTCTCAAAGTATTACAATTTTTTATCAATGCATGTAATCCCTGTTGGTCGGGCTTCATCCACAGTTCCTAGCCATTCTCAAAGCACTACCATTTTTGATCAATGCATGTAATCCCTGTTGGTTGGGCTTCATCCACAGTTCCTAGCCATTCTCAAAGTACTATCATTTTTGATCAATGCATGTAATGCCTGTTAGTCAGGCTTCATCCACAGTTCCTAGCCATTCTCAATGTATTACAATTTTTTATCAATGCATGTAATCCCTGTTGGTCGGGCTTCATCCACATTTCCTAGCCATTCTCAAAGCACTACCATTTTTGATCAATGCATGTAATCCCTGTTGGTTGGGCTTCATCCACAGTTCCTAGCCATTCTCAAAGCACTACCATTTTTTATCAATGCATGTAATGCCTGTTGGTTGGCTTCATCCACAGTTCCTAGCCATTCTCAAAGCACTACCATTTTTGATCAACGCATGTAATCCCTGTTGGTTGGGCTTCATCCACAGTTCCTAGCCATTCTCAAAGTACTATCATTTTTGATCAATGCATGTAATGTCTGTTGGTCAGGCTTCATCCACAGTTCCTAGCCATTCTCAATGTATTACAATTTTTTATCAATGCATGTAATCCCTGTTGGTCGGGCTTCATCCACATTTCCTAGCCATTCTCAAAGCACTACCATTTTTGATCAATGCATGTAATCCCTGTTGGTTGGGCTTCATCCACAGTTCCTAGCCATTCTCAAAGCACTACCATTTTTGATCAATGCATGTAATCCCTGTTGGTTGGGCTTCATCCACAGTTCCTAGCCATTCTCAAAGTACTATCATTTTTGATCAATGCATGTAATGCCTGTTAGTCAGGCTTCATCCACAGTTCCTAGCCATTCTCAATGTATTACAATTTTTTATCAATGCATGTAATCCCTGTTGGTCGGGCTTCATCCACATTTCCTAGCCATTCTCAAAGCACTACCATTTTTGATCAATGCATGTAATCCCTGTTGGTTGGGCTTCATCCACAGTTCCTAGCCATTCTCAAAGTACTACCATTTTTGATCAATGCATGTAATGCCTGTTGGTTGGGCTTCATCCACAGTTCCTAGCCATTCTCAAAGTATTACAATTTTTTATCAATGCATGTAATCCCTGTTGGTCGGGCTACATCCACAGTTCCTAGCCATTCTCAAAGCACTACCATTTTTGATCAATGCATGTAATCCCTGTTGGTTGGGCTTCATCCACAGTTCCTAGCCATTCTCAAAGTACTATCATTTTTGATCAATGCATGTAATGACTGTTGGTCAGGCTTCATCCACAGTTCCTAGCCATTCTCAAAGTACTACCACTTTTGATCAATGCATGTAATGCCTGTTGGTTGGGCTTCATCCACAGTTCCTAGCCATTCTCAAAGTATTACAATTTTTTATCAATGCATGTAATCCCTGTTGGTCGGGCTTCATCCACAGTTCCTAGCCATTCTCAAAGCACTACCATTTTTGATCAATGCATGTAATCCCTGTTGGTTGGACTTCATCCACAGTTCCTAGCCATTCTCAAAGTACTATCATTTTTGATCAATGGATGTAATGCCTGTTGGTCAGGCTTCATCCACAGTTCCTAGCCATTCTCAAAGTACTACCATTTTTGATCAATGCATGTAATGCCTGTTGGTTGGGCTTCATCCACAGTTCCTAGCCATTCTCAGAGTATTACAATTTTTTATCAATGCATGTAATCCCTGTTGGTCGGACTTCATCCACAGTTCCTAGCCATTCTCAAAGCACTACCATTTTTGATCAATGCATGTAATCCCTGTTGGTTGTGCTTCATCCACAGTTCCTAGCCATTCTCAAAGCACTACCATTTTTTATCAATGCATGTAATGCCTGTTGGTTGGCTTCATCCACGGTTCCTAGCCATTCTCAAAGCACTACCATTTTTGATCAATGCATGTAATCCCTGTTGGTTGGGCTTCTTCCACAGTTCCTAGCCATTCTCAAAGTACTACCATTTTTGATCAATGGATGTAATGCCTGTTGGTTGGGCTTCATCCACAGTTCCTAGCCATTCTCAAAGTATTACAATTTTTTATCAATGCATGTAATCCCTGTTGGTCGGGCTTCATCCACAGTTCCTAGCCATTCTCAAAGCACTACCATTTTTGATCAATGCATGTAGTCCCTGTTGGTTGGGCTTCATCCACAGTTCCTAGCCATTCTCAAAGTACTATCATTTTTGATCAATGCATGTAATGCCTGTTGGTCAGGCTTCATCCACAGTTCCTAGCCATTCTCAAAGTACTACCATTTTTGATCAATGCATGTGTTGCCTGTTGGTTGGGCTTCATCCACAGTTCCTAGCCATTCTCAAAGTATTACAATTTTTTATCAATGCATGTAATCCCTGTTGGTCGGGCTTCATCCACAGTTCCTAGCCATTCTCAAAGCACTACCATTTTTGATCAATGCATGTAATCCCTGTTGGTTGGGCTTCATCCACAGTTCCTAGCCATTCTCAAAGTACTATCATTTTTGATCAATGCATGTAATGCCTGTTAGTTAGGCTTCATCCACAGTTCCTAGCCATTCTCAATGTATTACAATTTTTTATCAATGCATGTAATCCTTGTTGGTCGGGCTTCATCCACATTTCCTAGCCATTCTCAAAGCACTACCATTTTTGATCAATGCATGTAATCCCTGTTGGTTGGGCTTCATCCACAGTTCCTAGCCATTCTCAAAGTACTATCATTTTTGATCAATGCATGTAATGCCTGTTAGTCAGGCTTCATCCACAGTTCCTAGCCATTCTCAATGTATTACAATTTTTTATCAATGCATGTAATCCCTGTTGGTCGGGCTTCATCCACATTTCCTAGCCATTCTCAAAGCACTACCATTTTTGATCAATGCATGTAATCCCTGTTGGTTGGGCTTCATCCACAGTTCCTAGCCATTCTCAAAGCACTACCATTTTTTATCAATGCATGTAATGCCTGTTGGTTGGCTTCATCCACAGTTCCTAGCCATTCTCAAAGCACTACCATTTTTGATCAATGCATGTAATCCCTGTTGGTTGGGCTTCATCCACAGTTCCTAGCCATTCTCAAAGTACTATCATTTTTGATCAATGCATGTAATGCCTGTTAGTCAGGCTTCATCCACAGTTCCTAGCCATTCTCAATGTATTACAATTTTTTATCAATGCATGTAATCCCTGTTGGTCGGGCTTCATCCACATTTCCTAGCCATTCTCAAAGCACTACCATTTTTGATCAATGCATGTAATCCCTGTTGGTTGGGCTTCATCCACAGTTCCTAGCCATTCTCAAAGCACTACCATTTTTTATCAATGCATGTAATGCCTGTTGGTTGGCTTCATCCACAGTTCCTAGCCATTCTCAAAGCACTACGATTTTTGATCAATGCATGTAATCCCTGTTGGTTGGGCTTCATCCACAGTTCCTAGCCATTCTCAAAGTACTATCATTTTTGATCAATGCATGTAATGTCTGTTGGTCAGGCTTCATCCACAGTTCCTAGCCATTCTCAAAGTACTATCATTTTCGATCAATGAATGTAATTACTGTTGGTCGTGCTTCATCCACATTTCCTAGCTAGTCTCAAAGTACTACCATTTTTGATCAATGCATGTAATGCCTGTTGGTTGGCTTCATCCACAGTTCCTAGCCATTCTCAAAGTACTATCATTTTTGATCAATGCATGTAATGACTGTTGGTCAGGCTTCATCCACAGTTCCTAGCCATTCTCAAAGTACTACCACTTTTGATCAATGCATGTAATGCCTGTTGGTTGGGCTTCATCCACAGTTCCTAGCCATTCTCAAAGTTTTACAATTTTTTATCAATGCATGTAATCCCTGTTGGTCGGGCTTCATCCACAGTTCCTAGCCATTCTCAAAGCACTACCATTTTTGATCAATGCATGTAATCCCTGTTGGTTGGACTTCATCCACAGTTCCTAGCCATTCTCAAAGTACTATCATTTTTGATCAATGGATGTAATGCCTGTTGGTCAGGCTTCATCCACAGTTCCTAGCCATTCTCAAAGTACTACCATTTTTGATCAATGCATGTAATGCCTGTTGGTTGGGCTTCATCCACAGTTCCTAGCCATTCTCAGAGTATTACAATTTTTTATCAATGCATGTAATCCCTGTTGGTCGGACTTCATCCACAGTTCCTAGCCATTCTCAAAGCACTACCATTTTTGATCAATGCATGTAATCCCTGTTGGTTGTGCTTCATCCACAGTTCCTAGCCATTCTCAAAGCACTACCATTTTTTATCAATGCATGTAATGCCTGTTGGTTGGCTTCATCCACAGTTCCTAGCCATTCTCAAAGCACTACCATTTTTGATCAATGCATGTAATCCCTGTTGGTTGGGTTTCATCCACAGTTCCTAGCCATTCTCAAAGTACTACCATTTTTGATCAATGCATGTAATGCCTGTTGGTTGGGCTTCATCCACAGTTCCTAGCCATTCTCAAAGTATTACAATTTTTTATCAATGCATGTAATCCCTGTTGGTCGGGCTTCATCCACAGTTCCTAGCCATTCTCAAAGCACTACCATTTTTGATCAATGCATGTAATCCCTGTTGGTTGGGCTTCATCCACAGTTCCTAGCCATTCTCAAAGTACTATCATTTTTGATCAATGCATGTAATGCCTGTTGGTCAGGCTTCATCCACAGTTCCTAGCCATTCTTAAAGTACTACCATTTTTGATCAATGCATGTAATGCCTGTTGGTTGGGCTTCATCCACAGTTCCTAGCCATTGTCAAAGTATTACAATTTTTTATCAATGCATGTAATCCCTGTTGGTCGTGCTTCATCCACAGTTCCTAGCCATTCTCAAAGCACTACCATTTTTGATCAATGCATGTAATCCCTGTTGGTTGGGCTTCATCCACAGTTCCTAGCCATTCTCAAAGTACTATCATTTTTGATCAATGCATGTAATGCCTGTTAGTCAGGCTTCATCCACAGTTCCTAGCCATTCTCAATGTATTACAATTTTTTATCAATGCATGTAATCCCTGTTGGTCGGGCTTCATCCACATTTCCTAGCCATTCTCAAAGCACTACCATTTTTGATCAATGCATGTAATCCCTGTTGGTTGGGCTTCATCCACAGTTCCTAGCCATTCTCAAAGTACTATCATTTTTTATCAATGCATGTAATGCCTGTTAGTCAGGCTTCATCCACAGTTCCTAGCCATTCTCAATGTATTACAATTTTTTATCAATGCATGTAATCCCTGTTGGTCGGGCTTCATCCACATTTCCTAGCCATTCTCAAAGCACTACCATTTTTGATCAATGCATGTAATCCCTGTTGGTTGGGCTTCATCCACAGTTCCTAGCCATTCTCAAAGCACTACCATTTTTTATCAATGCATGTAATGCCTGTTGGTTGGCTTCATCCACAGTTCCTAGCCATTCTCAAAGCACTACCATTTTTGATCAATGCATGTAATCCCTGTTGGTTGGGCTTCATCCACAGTTCCTAGCCATTCTCAAAGTACTATCATTGTTGATCAATGCATGTAATGTCTGTTGGTCAGGCTTCATCCACAGTTCCTAGCCATTCTCAAAGTACTATCATTTTCGATCAATGAATGTAATTACTGTTGGTCGTGCTTCATCCACATTTCCTAGCTAGTCTCAAAGTACTACCATTTTTGATCAATGCATGTAATGCCTGTTGGTTGGCTTCATCCACAGTTCCTAGCCATTCTCTAAGCACTACCATTTTTGATCAATGCATGTAATCCCTGTTGGTTGGGCTTCATCCACAGTTCCTAGCCATTCTCAAAGTACTATCATTTTTGATCAATGCATGTAATGCCTGTTTTTCAGGCTTCATCCACAGTTCCTAGCTATTCTCAAGGTACTATTATTTTTGATCAATGCATGTAATGCCTGTTGGTCAGGCTTCATCCACAGTTCCTAGCCATTCTCAAAGTACTATCATTTTCGATCAATGCATGTAATGCCTGTTGGTCGTGCTTCATCCACAGTTCCTAGCTATTCTCAAAGTACTATTATTTTTGATCAATGCATGTAATGCTTGTTGGTCAGGCTTCATCCACAGTTCCTAGCCATTCTCGAAGTACTATCATTTTTTATCAATGCATGTAATGCCTGTTGGTCGGGCTTCATCCACAGTTCCTAGCCATTCTCAAAGTTCTATCATTTCAATGAACTGTGGATGAAGCCCGACCAACAGGCATTACATGCATTAATCAAAAAATGATTGTGCATTGAGAATGGCTAGTTTCTAGCTGAAATCTAGATCTGCCAATAAAATTTAAAAAGGAAGACTGATAGCTGAAATCTATTATTTACAAGTGCAGCAGTACGTTTGTTTCCTGTTCAGGTCAGCTGTCACCCACTCCACTTTCGCTCTGGCTAACGGGGATGTCGCGCCCCGCCCTGCACTCTTGCTCGAGTACACTGTTGTCCGAACAGCGCTTCACCTAAACTGGAACCACAGATCGAGTTTTGTTCCCGCTATAAGCGGCTTAGCCTTGGTCCGTTGAGCGCCAGGTCTTCCTGTCTCGCCCAGAGGTCGCCTGCCGGGAGGACGTTGTGAGAGTCCATCTTTGTCATACCACTGAGAACCGTGAGTTCAGAAGCCCGTACACACAGTTCCAGAAACTGTTCCCGCATACAAAAATGTTAAACAGAACCGAAAACAGTTAAAGATAAATACTAACTACAGCGCCCATCGAATCTCGTGGCAATTCATTCTTCATGTCCTCTTTAAAATCGGAATCCAAGATTGAACTATTTACGCCTGATACGGTTATACGTTGATTAAAAAATATGATCAAAAGGCCAAGACGATGCCGACGCCTCACATTCGTATACTATACTCTTCTGTCTTTCAAGTAAGAATGAGTGGTAAGAAAGTGTACTAGGCCAGAAAAGATACGAAAACATTGTATCCAACGTGCGTCGAAGCAGTATGTGATCAAAGCGTCTAAAGAATAGATATGAGGCTGAGAGCGGTTAGGAAGGCATCAGTGACCCTGCTAAGCAACTAAAAGGCAGTGACCAGGATTTTGATATGAATTACGGATTCACCTAAAGGACTACAATTTTCTTGCCGTTTCTCTGTCTGAGAAATGTAAAAAGCGTAATGCAGTCGTCGCGTTGCAAGAACGAATTCTTCGAGGTTTAGGCTTCACAACAATTATTGTTTGTCCAGACTGCCCAGAAGTCGTCTTACCGAGTAGTAGGTTTGCACGGAACGTGTATGAGATCAACAGGCGAATCGTCCACGCAATCCGCCTGCTTGGAGTAGGGCTAAACGGAATTGCAAAGTTTCGTACGTTCATGGAATTGACACGACCGATATTTCAAACTTTCGATGAAAAACTACTGGATTTGTTTTCGATCTCAACTTTAGCAGTACGACAGGTCAGTCCTGGGATAGCAGATTAATGGTACCAGTTTTCTAAAGGTAGAACTTTTTCACTTGTTCCTGTCTACAACAGATTTTAAAACTTCAAACGTGTTTTTCTCAGAATTTGATTTCTCAAAACGGCATGCAGCTTAACCCCAACAGTTTCCAATCTTGTTATTTGAAAATTTAACCACAACTCTGAAATAACACTTCAAAGTGAACCACGTAGGGGATTTTCGATCAGTTAATTGAAACAACATTAGCTAATGACTGTCCTTTTTTCGTAAAAAGGGAACGACTTATTTCGAATATTCGGCAGTTACATAAAAATTGATATTTCTAAAGCCCCCCAGGTGGTTCACTAGCACACTCACATAGATTACATAGATTCTGTTTCTTTTTTCCAGATTGTAACTGGCACCAGTGCCGCAGATCGCCCATATTCAACATGGCTCGGGAGATTTGCTAGAGTGTTGCCATTTTGTAATATTTTCCGACAATTTTTTTAAAAATGTGCTTCGATATATGCTCAATGAGCAATGAGTCAGTGAGACAATTTGCACTGCATATTTCTGACATCTTTGTTTTATACAATGATGAAGTAGTTGTCAGTTCTAAGAAAAGAAGGCTAAGTATCCTTATTGAGGGCAGCCACTTGTTACAGAACACGCTTCCTCTGCACCACTCCTCTCGCTACGGACTCATACTTGACCCACATCGTGCATCCCCATTCAAAGTACAAAGAAATTAAAATGCTTCACCATACTTAGGCCCAATGTTTGTAAATCACCTGAACGCTGGAAATAGTAGGAGTTAAGGCAGGCCATGTTTTGTGCCTGACCACTACCACTGATGACAACGACGTCAACAATAATAATAATAACAACAATAACAATAATGTGCAGGCCCTACGGCAGTGTAGTAACCATTTCGCGGTTACTGTTGTGCCGTAATTACTTCGTTTATCTGTTGCGAAATGAACAATGAAGCGGCCGGCCGCGGTAGCCGAGCGGTTCTAGGCGCTTCAGTCCGGAACTGCGCGACTGCTACGGTCGCAGGTTCGAATCCTGCCTCGGGCATAGATGTGTGTGATGTCCTTAGGTCAGTTAGGTTTAAGTAGTTCTAAGTTCTAGGGGACTGATGACCTCAGATGTTAAGTCCCATAGTGCTCAGAGCCATTTGAACCATATGAACAATGAAGCAGTTTCTGGTCTACTATGGGAAGTGTCTACAACTCAGAGAAGGCTTTTCCACGATATATTTAAGCATATACCGTAGATGCAAGGCACAAATTACAATGTGTGTAATGTGGGTGGACTATGTGAGGGCCGGCCGCGGTGGTCTAGCGGTTCTAGGCGCTCAGTCCGGAACCGCACGACTGCTACGGTCGCAGGTTCGAATCCTGCCTCGGGCATGGATGTGTGTGATGTCCTTAGGTTAGTTAGGTTTAAGTAGTTCTAAGTTCTAGGGGCCTGATGACCACAGATGTTAAGTCCCATAGTGCTCAGAGCCACTATGTGAGGAAGTTGTTGTTTGTTCATCCATTTCGCAAGTTCATTGTATCACGCGTTAAAGTTAGTATTTGGAAAAAAATGTAATATTGGCAACTTGCACTGATCAGCCAACATTCTGACCAGCTGCATTCTACCGATATAAATCCGTCCAGGCGATAGCAGCTTCACCTAGCGAGGAATGACTGCCACTCAGACACACGCAGGGCGCGTGTAGTATCCGTGAGCGTGCTGTCCGTGTGTAGAATGGGGAAGGCGTGCGGTCTATCTGAGTTTGACCGAGGTCAGATTGTGATGGCCCGGAGACTTGGGGCGAGTATTTCGGAAGCTGCACGACTTGTCTGGTGTTCGAGCAGTGCTGTGGTGGGCGTCTTCAGTGCGTGGCGAAACAAAGACGAAATTACGTCCGGACGTCGCAGCGTTGGGCGTCCACCCCCCATTACAGATGTCGGACGTCGCGAGCGGCAGACTGGTAAAACAGGACAGGCGGCGAACTGTGGCAGAACTAACATCGGATATTAAAGCTCGGCAGACTACAAGTGTGTCTGACCACACAGGGCACCGAACACACCTAACGATGGGCCTCCGCAGTCGACGATCCACGCATGTGCCAATATTAACACCACGGCATCGGGAACTACGAGGGAAACGAGCAAGTGACCATCGGCGCTAGACGTTGGCGCAGTGGCAGAGCGTTACATGGTCTGATGAATCACGGTATCTTCTGCGTCATGCCGACGGGAGGGCGCAAATCCGTCGTCTTCCAGCGGAACAGCTCCTACACACCCGTACTGTGGGGCTGAGACAAGCTGCCGACTGCTCCATTATGCTCTGGGGTACATTCACGTGGACATCCATGGGTCCAGCGGAACTCGTGCAAGGCACCATGACGGCCAAGGAGCATCGCACACTGGTTGCAGACCACGTACCCCCCTCCCCCTTTATGACGATCATGTTTCCCGACGGCACTTCCATTTTTCAACAAGATAATGGGCTGTGCCACAAATCCAAGAGTGTGACGGAGTGGTTCGAGGAATTCAGTAGCGAGTTCCAGTTGATGTGCTGGGCTCTCAACTCGCCAGATCTGCACCCGATCAAATACATCTGGGATGTGAATGAAGGTGGTGTCAGAGCTTATCGCCTCCCTCCCCGGAATTTACAGTAATTAGATGACTCGCGTGTGCAGATTTTGTGCCGACTGCATCCAGCGACCTACGAAGGCTCAATGCTTCCATGCTATGACGCATCGCCGCTGTTATTCGTGCCAAAGGTGGACATACCGGCTATTAGATAAGTGGTCATAATGTTCTGGCCGATCAGTGTATGTAATCAGAATTTAGTCTTAAGAAATAGTGATGTTGTTGTTGTTGTTGTTGTGGTCTTCAGTCCTGAGACTGGTTTGATGCAGCTCTCCATGCTACTCTATCCTATGCAGGCTTCATCATCTCCCAATACCTATTGCAACCTACATCCTTCTGAATCTGTTTAGTGTGTTCATCTCTTGGTATCCCTCTACGATTTTCACCCTCCACACTGCCCTCCAATACTAAATTGCTGATCCCTTGATGCCTCAAAACATGTCCTACGAACTGATCCCTACTTGTAGTCAAGGTGTGCCACCAATTTCTCTTCTCCCTAATTCTATTGAATACCTCCTCATTAGTTATATGATCTACCCATGTAATCTTCAGCATTCTTCTGTAGCACCACATTTCGAAAGCTTCTATTCTCTTCTTGTCCAAACTATTTATAGTCCACGTTTCACTTCCATACATGGCCACACTCCATACAAATACTTTCAGAAACGACTTCCTGACACTTAAATCTATACTCGATGTTAACAAATTTCTCTTCTTCAGAAACGCTTTCCTTGCCATTGCTAGTCTACATTTTGTATCCTCTCTACTTCGACCATCATCAGTTACTTTGCTCCCCAAATAGCAAAACTCATTTACTTCTTTAAGCATCTCAGTTCCTAATCTGATTCCCGCAGCATCACCCAATTTAATTCGACTACATTCCATTATCCTCGTTTTGCTTTTGTTGACGTTCATCTTATGTCCTCCTTTTAAGACACTGTCCATTCCGTTCAGCTGCTCTTCCATGTCCTTTGCTGTCTCTGACAGAGTTACAATGTCATCGGCGAACCTCAAAGTTTTTATTTTTTCTCCATGGATTTTAATTCCTACTCCGAATTTTTCTTTTGTTTCCTTTACTGCTTGCTCAATATACAGATTGAATAACATCGGGGAGAGGCTACAACCCTGTCTCACTCCCTTCCCAACCACTGCTTCCCTTTCATGTCCCTCGACTCTTATAACTGCCATCTGGTTTCTGTACAAATTGTAAATAGCCTTTCGCTCCCTGTAGTTTACCCCTGCCACCTTCAGAATTTGAAAGAAAGTATTCCAGTCAACATTGTCAAAAGCTTTCTCTAAGTCTACAAATGCTAGAAAAGAAGGTTTTCCTTTTCTTAATCTATCTTCTAAGGTGAGTTGTAAGGTCAGTATTGCCTCACGTGTTCCAACATTTCTACGGAGTCCAAACTGATTTTCCCCGAGGTCGGCTTCTACCAGTTTTTCCATTCGTCTGTAATGAATTCGTGTTAGTATTTTGCAGCCGTGGTTTATTAAACTGATACTTCGGTAATTTTCACATCTGTCAATACCTACTGTCTTCGGGATTGGAATTATCATACTCTTCTTGAAGTCTGAGGGTATTTCGCATCTCTCATACATCTTGGTCACTAGATCGTAGAGTTTTGTCAGGGCTGGCTCTCCCAAGGCTATCAGTGGTTCTAATGGATTGCTGTCTACTCCCGGGGCCTTGTTTCGGCTTATAAATACTGATAAAAACAATTATCTTTTAAGAAACGTTTAATTTCATGATCGAAACACAACTGAATGCAATTATCTTTTAAGAATCGTTTAATTTCGTGATCGAAACACAACTGAATCCTTTTGTTGTTACCGCTCAGAAAATTCCACTTTACCCCTTAGGGGTTGCTAAATTCGCGGGAGAGACCAAGAAGCGAGGACATCGGATTAGGGAAGGATGGGGAAGGGAGTTGGCCGTGACCTTTCAAAGGAACCATCCCGGCATTTGCTTGAAGCGATTTAGGGAAATCTTCCTCTGAGGAGGTAGTTTGGCCAAGGTTGTAAACCATTGCGATATAAGTACAATAAATAAAATTTGGTTATGCCCTCTCATTCTTCGTGTTACAGTTTCAACGGTCAGCGTTCTACTATTGTGTTATCTTAGTACTGTGCATATCGTAGACATTGTCGCCATTAATGACGCCATTAACGTACAGTTTTGCCGTAACACTCCTATTTGTACATTTGAGTAGCACATGGGCGCAATGGATGGCCAATACATTTCCGCAAGGAAAACGTTTTTCCTAGTTGATAGTGTAATCTGGACGAAGTAAACACTACCGAGAAGTGCGCGAGATAGCACTCGTTGTGGAAGATTAGCTCAAGGTTATCGGGAACTTCCTCGCAAGCTATTGCGTTGCTCCAGAAAGACGAAGCAGGAACCTGCCGGAGCTGCACACAGTGTAGCGCCAACAAAAGCTCCCTCGGTGTTGGCAGTTTACGAGAAGTATTAGTTACTCGGTCAAAAACTGAAGAAGTGGTTTCAGAGGAGGGTCGGCAAATTATTCCCAGAAAGCTCCGGGCTCCGTCCGACCAGGCATCGGATGGCCCAACGGTACCGACCGACCTCCGTGTCATTCTCAGCCGATAGGAGCCACCGAATGCGGATTGGAGAGCCATGTAGTGAGCACAGCGCTGCCCCGGCCGTTGTCAGTTTTCGTGACAGGGACCGCTACATCTCAGTCAAGTAGCTGCTCAACTGACATCAGAAGGGCTGAGTGCGCCCCGCTTGCCAACAGTGCTCTGCAGGCTATATGGTCACCCATCCAAGTGCTAGCCCAGTCCGACAGCGCTTAACTTCGGTGATCTGACGGCAACCGGTGTTACCACTGCGACAAGGCCGTTGGCATTTCCCGGAAGGAATATTTTTCAATGAACTCAAGAGGAAAAACAAAAAAAAAAAAAAATATCAAAGCAAAAGTTGGCAAATCTTGGAAATTAAAAGAAAAGGCAAGTTTCGTCTAAAAAAAGGAATATCTTAAACCGACAGCAGCATGATTCGCACTCAGCCATGTACAAAAACAGCTAAAATTAAAAATGTACAGAGCAAAGAGAATTTACTACAGTGAATCGGATGATGAACCACAGAAGACGAAATGTCTCTGGACAGCCGGCCGGAGTGGCCCAGCGGTTCTAGGCGCCACAGTCTGGAACCGCGCGACCGCTACGGTCGCAGGTTCGAATCCTGCCTCGGGCATGGATGTGTGTGATGTCCTTAGGTTAGTTAGGTTTAAGTAGTTCTAAGTTCTAGGGGACTGATGACCTCAGAAGTTAAGTCCCATAGTGCTCAGAGCCATTTGAACCATTTTATGTTCAACATTTGCATCTGGTGTTCAACAGCTGAATATAACATCAATGTGCACCGCTTTTTAATTGAGAGAGATCAATTCTGAATCAATTAAAGTCAACACTGCCACCGCAGTTCAATCAGGAGTCATAGGGGCTTATTACTTTCTTTGTGTTATCCGATATTGCGGCAGTTTTTGCACTCTCTGTTGATCTGTTAGTCAATTAGCTGGGGTGAACACACGCCAAAACCAGATAAGTGACAGGTGGGGGTGTTACGAGAGTAGAATATAAGTTGTTTCGAAACATCAGCAAATTGAGGATCTCACGAAAACGGGACTTTTTAGATATGATTTGTTATTTTAAAATGATAGGAAATTACATATTGATAGCTAAAGGCTTCACACGTTTGATGTTTTTAGCGTTGTAACTTGTATGCTATGAAAGTATATCACTTCAGTGCTATGGCACAATGATGACCTGTCAAAGGTGCGTCGTTTTGGTACAATTTGTCATAGTTAAATATAGAATAACACATATGGAGCCCCGGCTGCCATGTTGAACCGTATCACTGTTGGTGGTGTCCTGAGCTGTGAGCAGTTTTGCATCCACCTTGTAACCTCCCCACAAAAATATAATAAATAATATGAGTATGATTCTAATTTAGTGTAACCTCCCCACAAAATTCTTTCTCATTTGTAACCTCCCTACAAAATGTTCTCATTTAATCTAAGCTCAAAATTCATTCACATTTAGCGTAACCTCAAAACAGAAAAATTCCTAAACCTCTCAACAGTAAAAATTATAATTATGTCGTTCACATTCAGTATAACATCCCAATAAAAAAAAATTCAGTAACCTGGTAATAAAACAATGTAACTAACCTCTCAATTAAATTGTCGCTCACTCAGGACTTTTCAATAGTTCACTGTGAATGTAACCTGGTAAATTTTGGACGACAGCAGTGCTGCGTCATGGCCCTGAAAGATCATTCTGAATAAAAAAAGGAAAAATTCTTACCTCAATGAAGTCGCCGGATATATCTGCTCTTACAATAAATTTTTCCGGCACAGCTCTGTGCAATGCTGGCCGACCTATCTGTCATTTATGAAAGGAAGCAACTGATTTCTCTATTGCAATAATCGGGATGATCATGGATGGCAGAAATTAGTAAATTCTTTAAATTGAAATGAATGGTTGTTAAAAGTTACTTTTTATGAGGAAGATTATTATTACGAGAGTTTTAAAACATTTACATGGGACCTGAGATAACATTACTACATATGCGCGAGGCTGCTATTTTTACCTTATACATTAATACTCAGGCCCCAACATCGCTGCACCGCGACCGGGCCAGCCAACACGATACACCAGACCAGACCAGCGCAGACTCCAGACTAGCAAAAACTTACTGCTACAGCTACACAGTTCCTACTGCAGTCAACACTGCTCTCTGGTCAGAGATTCTCTTATACCTTGCCTATTGCAGGCAGCGCATGAGCAATACATCGATATTACATCTGCTCGGACCTCTTACAACCTCCTTCGATCTTTTTCACCATTTGTTTTCTACAAGATTCTGAGTGTTTCTTAATAACTTAATAGTATTATCTGCAACAGTCAATGTCATTTAATATAAATAATGGATTTGCTGCATTTATTACTGCATAGACTAACGACTGGAATGTTTCCCCAGAAGACAGAAATCAAAACGTGATTTCTGAGAAAGTAAACGTAAGTTTCCCCCTTGTAAGTTTTTGCTATTATGAAACTTTTTGTAAAATTCGAGTCTTGTTCAGTAAGTAATGCAAAACATTTTTTCTGGACCAGTTTCGGTTGACAAATTGCGAATTGTGTTGTGTGACATCATGGAATATTCGCGCTTCAGCCGCAATAGTTCTAGGAAGTTCCGATAGGAGGTGGAGCTACATGTATCCTTCAAAATGGCGTCTGTAACAGAGGTGCGTTGCAATCAAAGAGCTGTCACTGAATTTATTTTGGCAGAAAACAAGAGCATCGCAGATATTCGTAGGCGCTTGCAGAATGTCCACAGATATCTGGCAATGAACAAACGCACAGTCAGTCGAACCGAAACTCGAACTTGGGACCTTTGCCTTTTGCGGGCAAGTGCTCTACATTCGATGTTCGCAGGAGAACTTCTGTAAAGTTTGGAAGGTAGGAGACGAGATACTGGCAGAAGTAAAGCTGTGACGACGAGACGTGAGTCGTGCTTGGGTAGCTCAGATGGTAGAGCACTTGCCCGCGAAAGGCAAAGGTCCCGAGTGGGAGTCTCGGTCGGGCACACAGTTTTAATCTGCCAGGAAGTTTCATATCAGCGCACACTCCGCTACAGAGTGAAAACTCTCATTCTGGCGCGGTCTGTCACCATCACAAGGAGGTCGTAAAAATCTGTCCGGTCTCCCGCGTGCCGGCCGGCCGCGCACAGCTGTGTGACTCCTGGAACGCTGGAACGTGCGGACACTCTCATTTGCTCAACTGGACGTCTCTGTTGGTGGTGCTGATGCACCCACCCACCTGCTGAAGTACCCAAAGGTACGCGCGCGCTGGGCTTCCCACTGCATAACAGAAGACCATAAAGAGCATCGAAGGACCATTTGTGCGTAATTGCTTTCTCGTAACGAGATTGAACGTGAAAATATTTTGTCGAAATCGTCACAGGCGATGAAACATGAGTTCGTCATTTAGAAACAGAAACAAAACGTCAGCCCATGGAGTGGTGCCACACCACCTCTCCTCCGAAGAAAACGTTCAAAGGTGCGCCCTCAGCCAGTAAAATCATGGCGACCGTCTTCTGGGTCTCTGAAGGGGTTATTCTACTCTACTGGCCATTAAAATTGCTACACCACGAAGATGACGTGCTACAGAAGCGAAATTTAACCGACGGGAAGAAGATGCTGTGATATGCAAATGATTAGCTTTTCAGAGCACTCACACAAGGTTGGCGCCGGTGGCGACACCTACAACGTGCTGACATGAGGAAACTTTCCAACCGATTTCTCATACACAAACAGCAGTTCACCGGCGTTGCCTGGTGAAACGTTGTTGTGATGTCTCGTGTAAGGAGGAGAAATGCGTACCATCACGTTTCCGACTTTGATAAAGGTCGGATTGTAGCCTATCGCGATTGCGGTTTATCGTATCGCGACATTGCTGCCGCGTTGGTCGAGATCCATTGACTGATAGCAGAATATGGAATCGGTGGGTTCAGGAGGGTAATACGGAACGCCGTTCTGGATCCCAACGGCCTCGTATCAGTAGCAGTCGAGATGACAAGCATCTTATTCGCATAGCTGTAACGGATCGTGCAGTCACGTCTCGATCCCTGAGTCAACAGATGGGGTCGTTAGCAAGATAACAACCATCTGCACGAACAGTTCGACGACATGGACTATCAGCTCTGAGACCATGGCTGCGCTTACCCTTGACGCTGCATCACAGACAGGAGCACATGCGATGGTGTACTCAACGACGAACCAGGATTTCTCAGGATCTATGCACCCACATTACCTGAAAATGTAATCATATGTCAGTTCTAGTATAATATATTTGTCCAATGAATACCCGTTTATCATCTGCATTTTTTCTTGGTGTAGCAATCTTAATGGCCAGTAGTGTATTTTCGCTTGCTACGCCGAATCCTAATTTCGCTACAGGCGATAGCCCCCCCACTCCGAAGAAGTAGGTGCAGTGTTCCATACCATTTACTTTTTTTACCACGCAGTATAGCGGAACCGTATCGGCTGGCGTCCCAGAGGTCGACAAGCACTGCACCAAATTTAGACTCCGCTACCATCCGCGCGTAGTCTTGCCGAGAGCACTGCGCCAATTACTTCTGCTCTCGGAAGGCCGTTCTAGAACTTTCCCATTCATCTGCTTTATTCCTGGCTGCAGCTGCTGCAATAGACTCTGGCGTGCGTGAAACGGCGGTAGTTGGCAGACGTGGGACAATGCGGTGAGTTCAGAGCAAGCGGTCGCTTGGACAGAATCCCACTGGTCGGACATGCTTCTTGTATCCGTCAGCCAAGCTTAAATAGAACTGCCACCTCAGATGCGTACTTACGTAATGTTAGAACAGAATGTGGACTCCCACTTCAATTTAGATTTCCATAGCTTCCAGAAACTCGTCAAGCAAATGGATCAGGATGGTTATTTGAACGAGGTCATCGGTTACACCTTTCACCATACATTTCACCAGATGAGTTAGTGCTCCACTGAATAAAATCAATTATTTTTATTTTCCAAAAGAAAAAAATAATTACTTATTCGGGCACAAATTTTCATGTGTCACCAATACGTAATACCTTCATACCTAATGAAGCTATGTTAGAAAGACTCTGCAGCTGCGAATAAGTTTCCCAAAAAAGTAAATAATCAAGGGAATTCACAAATTTTAGGTTACAAAGTGAAGAAAATGTAATGGAATTAAGGTCAACTTCCTGGGTCTCGCGATACCATCTGTCGGAGGCCCTAACATAAATGAAGCATTTACAAACAATAAAGAAACAAATCTGGTCCAAAATCCCTGTTTTTTTTAAAAAAAATCTCCTAAAATATGCAGAAATATCATACAAAAAATAGATTAAAAAGATTATTGGTAGAATGAGAAGATTGTATAATTGATACAAGAAAAATTTCTAGTAAGGTACCGTTCATTTACCAAGTCTTGAACGGAATGCAAATCTGAGATACTAGAGTACTACGACAGGAATTTTCATACGACTGCGAATGCTAAAAACTCAGTTATATATTAAAAATCAGACAGATGTTGCAATAATGTATTAGATGTTATGCAGATAAAATATGGATGGAAATGAGAAATAATTAGGAAATTACCTAGAATAGCCGGCCGCTGTGGCCGAGCGATTCTAGGCACTTCAGTCCGGAACCGCGCTGCTGCTACGGTCGCAGGTTCGAATCCTGCCTCTAGCATGGATGTGTGTGATGCCCTTAGGTTAGTTATGTTTAAGTAGTTCTAAGACTAGGGGACTGATGACCTCATTTCTTAAGTCCCATGGTGTTTAGAGCCATTTGAATTTTTTTACCTAGACTACAAAATATATCGAAGACAACTGCAAAGCGACGGTTGCTCACTTTTGGTCAATATTACGAAGTGACTGAGAACAGACATGTTTATATAGCTGTCTGTCATTCACAGTGCAATTGATGTAATGGTAAGTTTGTCAGTTTTTTTGTTCTTTCCATTTTTCTTGCCTTTATGTAAACTGCACTTTCTATCAGCCCCTGTGTCATTGTTTATCAGATAGTCGCCTCAATAAACAGCTTTTTAGATATTCACCTTAATAAAGACTGACACAGTGCGTGCTACGAAATGCAGTTTTAGGCATGAAAAACTGGACGGAACAAAAAACGACAAACTGGACCATAATCTCAGCAGTACTGCAAGTGACACACAGCTACATGAGAAAGAAACTACATGGCGGATTAAAACACTGTGCCGGACCGAACCTCCAGCTCGGGATCTTCGTATTCCGCAGACAAGTGCTCTACCCTACCAAGCAAGCTCCCCAGTCACGATTCACAGGCGCTCCTCGCTGCTTTACTTCGGCCAGTACCTCATCTCCTACCTTCCAAACTTCACAGAAGTTCCCCTGCAAAACTCGAAGGACTAGCATCCTGGAAGAAATGATATTGCCACAGCCTGGGGGATGTTTTCCGGAATGTTTCCAGGTACTGCTGGAAAAATAGCTATGAAGAAGAGTCTTTAAGTGGAGGTTGTTTGGAGGAGGAGACTAGACAGCGTGGTCATTAGTCTCATCGGATTAGGGAAGGACGAGGAAGGAAGTCGGCCGTGCCCTTTCAAAGGAACCATTCCGGCATTTGCCTGGAACGATTTAGGGAAATCACGGAAAACCTAAATCAGGATGGCCGGACGTGGGATTGAACCGTCGTCCGCCCGAATGCGAGTCCACTGTGCTAGCTACTGCGCCACCTCGCTCGGTGTCTTTTTGTCCCGCTTGAGTTGCGTAATCGGTCGAGCACTTGCACGCGAAAGACGAAGGTTCCGAGTTCGACTCTCAGTGCGGCACAAAGTTTTAATCTCCCAGTAAGTTTCGTATCAGCAAACACTCAGCTTCAGAGTGAAAATTTCATTCTAGCTACATAAAAATAAATCTGTGATACTATAAAAATAAATGAACCCGCTGACAATGGTGAAACCTCACCGAAACATGTTTGAGTGCTAAAGAAAGAAGAATTTGTCTTTACTCAAGGCGCAAGCAAATTTCCGTAAGTATATACTCATATGTCACTTTACAATCCTCTATGATGCGCATAATTTTGACCCCAATTGTTTGGGAGATCCTGTATCTGTATTGTCAGATTTCGAGTGGCAACGCCGGATTTTTCTGAGAAGAAATCCTGGAAAGAGGTTCTGTCAGCTTCGTGAGGCCAAACGCCAAGCTGAGGGATAAACACACAGTTAAGCTGAGATGCAAGATCCTGAAGTCGCGTCACGTCGACAGGCTGATGACAGACTGGGGCTTCACTAAATTTGTGTATCTTACTGCACGTAAGGACCCTAAAGAGCACAGATAGTCCCAGTCTTCAAGAAGGGTCGTCGAGCAGATGCGCAAAACTATAGACCTATATCTCTTACGTCGATCTCTTGTAGAATTTTAGAACATGTTTTTTGCTCGCGTATCATGTCATTTCTGGAAACCCAGAATCTACTATGTAGGAATCAACATGGATTCCGGAAACAGCGATCGTGTGAGACCCAACTCGCCTTATTTGTTCATGAGACCCAGAAAATATTAGATACAGGCTCCCAGGTAGATGCTATTTTTCTTGACTTCCGGAAGGCGTTAGATACAGTTCCGCACTGTCGCCTGATAAACAAAGTAAGAGCCTACGGAATATCAGACCAGCTGTGTGGCTGGATTGAAGAGTTTTTAGCAAACAGAACACAGCATGTTGTTATCAATGGAGAGACGTCTACAGACGTTAAAGTAACCTCTGGCGTGCCACAGGGGAGTGTTATGGGACCATTGCTTTTCACAATATATATAAATGACTTAGTAGATAGTGTCGGAAGTTCCATGCGGCTTTTCGCGGATGATGCTGTAGTATACAGAGAAGTTGCAGCATTAGAAAATTGTAGCGAAATGCAGGAAGATCTGCAGCGGATAGGCACTTGGTGCAGGGAGTGGCAACTGATCCTTAACATAGACAAATGTAATGTATTGCGAATACATAGAAAGAAGGATCCTTTATTGTATGATTATATGATAGCGGAACAAACACTGGTAGCAGTTACTTCTGTAAAATATCTGGGAGTATGCGTGCGAAACGATTTGAAGTGGAATGATCATATAAAATTAATTGTTGGTAAGGCGGGTACGAGGTTGAGATTCATTGAGAGAGTGCTTAGAAAATGTAGTCCATCAACAAAGGAGGTGGCTTACAAAACACTCGTTCGACCTATACTTGAGTATTGCTCATCAGTGTGGGATCCGTACCAGATCGGGTTGACGGAGGAGATAGAGAAGATCCAAAGAAGAGCGGCGCGTTTCGTCACAGGGTTATTTGGTAACCGTGATAGCGTTACGGAGATGTTTAATAAACTCAAGTGGCAGACTCTGCAAGAGAGGTGCTCTGCATCGCGGTGTAGCTTGCTCGCCAGGTTTCGAGAGGGTGCGTTTCTGGATGAGGTATGGAATATATTGCTTCCCCCTACTTATACCTCCCGAGGAGATCACGAATGTAAAATTAGAGAGATTAGAGCGCGCACGGAGGCTTTCAGACAGTCGTTCTTTCCGCGAACCATACGCGGCTGGAACAGGAAAGGGAGGTAATGAGAGTGGCACGTAAAGTGCCCTCCGCCACACACCGTTGGGTGGCTTGCGGAGTATAAATGTAGATGTAGATGTAGATGTAGATGTAGTATCAAAGACAAGGACAGGTCCTGATAGGTGTCAGTACTGCCGGACCTTCACTTTAATAAGCCGTGGCTGCAAAATACTACTACGAATTATCTACACATTGGTGGAGCACCTCGTAGAAATCGAACAAGGGCAATATACAGCAGTTAGGTTCTGCAGACACGTAGGAACATGTGGACCAACACTCAGCCTACGACTTATCTGAGAACATGGACTCATAAAAGTCAAACCCACGTTTACAGCATTTTCAGATTTAAAAAATTCTTTCGGTAATGCTGACTAGAACGTTCCTTTTGGAATTTTGAAGTTGTCAAGGGTAGAACAGACTGTGCGAAAGGCTATCTACAAATTGTACCGAAATCGGACTGCAGTTATGAGAGTCGAAACAGATGAAAGGGACGAAATAATTGACATGAAAGTGAGGAAATGTTATGGGTCATCTGTCGTGTTTCTCGAACCGCATATATAGCAGCCGGCCGGGGTGGCCGAGCGGTTCTAGGCGCTGGAGTTTGGAACCGCGCGACCGCTACGGTCGCAGGTTCGAATCCTGCCTCGGGCATGGATGTGTGTGATGCCCTTAGGTTCGTTACGTTTAAGTAGTTCTAAGTTCTAGGGGACTGATGACCTCAGAAGTTAAGTCCCATAGTGCTCAGAGCCATTTGAACCATTTTGCATGTATAGCAATCAGTGAAGAATATAAGGAGAAATTTGGAAAAGAAATCAAGCTACAGGAAAAACAAGTGAAAACATTTTAATTCTAGCACAGGCGGTAAGGATCTTGGAAGATCAGTTAGCACAATGGACAGCGACTTCATAAGAAGTTGTAAGAATGTTGTTGTTGTTGTTGTGGTCTTCAGTCCTGAGACTGGTTTGATGCAGCTCTCCATGCTACTCTATCCTGTGCAAGCTTTTTCATCTCCCAGTACCTACTGCAACCTACATCCTTCTGAATCTGCTTAGTGTATTCATCTCTTGGTCTCCCTCTACGATTTTTACCCTCCACGCTGCCCTCCAATACTAAACTGGTGATCCCTTGATGCCTCAGAACATGTCCTACCAACCGATCCCTTCTTCTGGTCAAGTTGTGCCACAAACTTCTCTTCTCCCCAATCCTATTCAATACTTCCTCATTAGTTATGTGATCTACCCAGCTAATCTTCAGCATTCTTCTGTAGCACCACATTTCGAAAGCTTCTATTCTCTCCTTGTCCAAACTATTTATTGTCCATGTTTCACTTCCATACATGGCTACACTCCATACGAATACTTTCAGAAATGACTTCCTGACACTTAAATCAATACTGGATGTTAACAAATTTCTCTTCTTCAGAAACGCTTTCCTTGCCATTGCCAGCCTACATTTTATATCCTCTCTACTTCGACCATCATCAGTTATTTTGCTCCCCAAATAGCAAAACTCCTTTACTACTTTAAGCGCCTCATTTCCTAATCTAATTCCCTCAGCATCACCCGACTTAATTAGACTACATTCCATTATCCTTGTTTTGCTTTTGTTGATGTTCATCTTATATCCTCCTTTCAAGACACTGTCCATTCCATTCAAATGCTCTTCCAAGTCCTTTGCTGTCTCTGACAGAATTACAATGTCATCGGCGAACCTCAAAGTTTTTATTTCTTCTCCATGAATTTTAATACCTACTCTGAATTTTTCTTTTGTTTCCTTTACTGCTTGCTCAATATACTGATTGAACAACATCGGGGAGAGGCTACAACCCTGTCTTACTCCCTTCCCAACCACTGCTCCCCTGTTGTAAGAATAACATTAGTAAAAAATAAAGCAAGGGTAGTGTAGTGTAGTCGAATTAATTCTCGTGATTGAAGGGGTATTACTTTAGGAAATAAGACACAAAAATTAAGACAAGACTTTTGCGATTTGGCAGGAAAATAGAGGGGTTGGACAAAAATATGGAAACAGCGCGAGAAATGTATGCTTGAACATAAATGCAGACACTAGACGAGCCTGCAGGTCGCGCTGTTGTATTTCACCACGAAAAGCACCTGCGTAATGACCGTAGTACGTTAGAAGCGTCAGTCGTGGTCAGAACATCGTGCTGTGCGGTTTGCGAGTGCATTATGTCGGAGCAAACTGTGGAACGTGGGCAAATTTTTGGTGGTCGTATGATCGACGCTTCCGTAACCAAGACAGCCGAAGTGTTTGGTGTTTCACGAGGCGCCGTATCGGAGATTGATATCGCTTACAGGGTAATCGGAAAAAACATCATCTGCTAAGTCACAAAGCGGACGAAAGCGTGGGTTGCGTGACCGCTACAAACGGTCACTGCAGAGGATTCAGACGAAAAATAAGATGGCGGCAATTGCAAAAGTGGCTTCAGGACTGAATGTCACACTAGCGAACCCTGTCAGTAATAAAATAACACCAACTCCACAAGCAGGGAATTGCACGGCGAGCTGGAATTTCAGAATCATTCATCAGTAATGAAAATGCCCGTAACACGTAAACGTGGTGCTGAAGCCATAAAACCTGGCCTATGGAGCTACAGAAGCAAGTCGTTTGGTCGGATGAATCTCGTTGCATACTGTTTTTAAGATTAGAAGGAAGGTCAGCGTTGGCCGTAATTTTGATGATTTATTAACAGCAAAATCAATTTTCGATCACATAATGATCATCTTCAGTGCTTTAGCGTACAATATTGTGATCGTTTCATAGCTTTTGTTACTTCTAATAACTAGATACCAGAGCCTACGAGCTTTAATTTGTACGCTAAAGCACTGAAGACGATCATTATGTGATCGATAATCGATTTTGCTGTTAATAAATCATCAAAATTACGACCAACGCTGACCTTCCTTCTAATTTTACTTATCATGTGGTCGTTGTGCACACAGCACTCTATCGAGTCGCCAATCAATCCTGTCTTTAACTTCGGCCGAGTTTACGCCTCGTGACTGAGACACGGCAGGGATTCGGCGATCATTTGGGTAGCCATATCGTGTTATTCCATGGGTCCCGTGGTTACTCCGTAAAGTCGCATTACTATCAAGGATTATGTGACCATTTTGTCTGATCAGGTGCATCCCATGGTACAGTGTTCCCCAATGGTGATGCTGTGTTTCAAGCTGACAGAACCCCCATCCACACAGCTCGCATCGCCCGGGACTGGTTTTGTGAGTGCGAAGATGAATTGTCGCCTTTCCCCTGGCTACCACAGTCACTAGATCTCAATCTTATTGAGCCTTTGTGGCCTGCTGTAGAGAGAAGGGCGCATGATCGCTATCCATGTCCACCGTCGTTCCCTGAAGTTGTCACTATTTTGCGCCGCGCAGAATGGCCGCGCGGTTAGAGGCGCCATGTCATGAATCTGGCGGCCAATCCTAAGACCATTGGAAACTGTTTTGAATGCCTACGATTTTTCTACAGCGTATTAGGGATGGTAATGTATTTTTGTTTCCGTACTTCTGTCACCTCCCTGAAACTAACGTTGTCAGAAGTAGAGAGGTTAAAAAAGACATTAGCAATATCTAGGAAAAAATTTCAGTGAGAGTGAAATATTTCAGCATCGAGTATAAATTTGAGTGCTAGGAAATCTTCTCTGAATGTCTGTCTGGAGGCGTAGACAGATATAGAAGAAACCGTGGACGCTCACAGTATAAACTGAAGCGTAACAGAATCCTTTGAGATAAGATGGTTCAGAATGATGCTGAATACTATATTGTTAGTTCGGACAGCTAATTAAGTAGTACCGAATCGAACTGAATCGAATCGCAGAGGAAAGATCTTTATGGCTCAATTCTGCTAAACGACGGCATATGTTGATGGGACACTTCCTTGGGCCTCAGCGAATAGTTAATTTGGTAAAGGACGCAAGTTTAGGGGTGAAAACTGCAGAAGGCGCCAAAGCTTGAGTAAAATAATCTGGTTCAACTGAGTGTAGAATGCAGATGCTGTCCAGATCTGATCGAGCGAGGTGACGCAGTGGTTAGCACACTGGACTCACATTCGGGAGGACGACTGTTCAAACCCGCGTCAGGCCGTCCAGATTTAGGTTTCCCCTAATTCGCTTCAGGCAAATGCCAGGATGGTTCCATTGGAAGGGCACGGCAAATTTCCTTCCCTGTCTTTGAAACACTACGAGCTCGTGCTCCGTCTCTAATGACCTCGATGTCGACGGGGCGTCAAACCCAATCTTCTTTCCTTCCTTCCTGTGCAGATATGAACAGACTCGAACAGGATGGATTTGCTCGGAGAGCTGCGTCCAATCAACCTTCAGACTGATGAATGTAAAGACAAGAAAATATACACTTTGGTGAGGTGCTCAGCCTAGCTCTCGCTAATGTCCTAAGACGTAACGGGCCGTGTTGTATTAAAACGCCGTTGCAACTGGAGTTGCTTTTTGCTACCATTTATTTATTTAGGAACAGAAGATTTAGTTGTACACATGAACAGATTTCTGAGAACTTTCAAAGAGGTGTTAGGGTTCAGCTTATCTTAGCAGACCTTTGGGGGTCACCAATAATTGCGTGAGATGTTTTCTTCAACGTTTGAACCCCCTTTCCCCCCTTGGTGACATGTGGAGGGAACCCCCTCCCCACACTTCCAGCCCGCACCCCCGAACCCTCACGTGAGGTTTACCCCGTAGCTCGGTAAAAATAAGTAAAAATTAAACTTTTTTGTTTTAAACATTGATTAAAACGCTTTAATAATACCATGTTTTATTTATAAAGTGTATTAAACAGTATTTTTGGTTGGTTGTTGGTTGTTTTGCGGAAGGAGACCAGACAGCGTGGTCATCGGTCTCATCGGATTAGGGAAGGATGGGGAAGGAAGTCGGCCGTGCCCTTTCAGAGGAACCATCCCGGCATTTGCCTGGAGTGATTTAGGGAAATCACGGAAAACCTAAATCAGGATGGCCGGACGCGGGATTGAAGCGTCGTCCTCCCGAAAACAGTATTTTTAACACACGATTAAAACACTATTTTAAACATCCCAAACCTGAGTAGTATTTGGGCGGACAGAGGGACAAAAAGGCTCCACGGGAACTGTATTAACCGTTTTGATGGACACCTAAAAAGCCGACCTTTTATTAGTACGGTATATTAGATTACATACACCAAATATCATTGAACCTTTATTTAATTTGCAGATGAAAGACAAAACTGTTCCTTTTTTTGAACCGTGTGATACCGTAGCTTTCCAGTCTCTGGATCATATAATCACTAGGAGAATTCTGGCGTGTGAACTTCAGCCTAGCTTCGTTCCACTACTTATATTAACTTCATCTAGCACGTGTGTTTCGACTTGTCGGCATGTCGCTTAACATAAGTATCGTAAAAGTTTCAACACAAATTTATGTTGACCACAATGACATCGGTTTTACATATGTTGCAGAATAGCTCGTTTGACTCACTGACTGACACGGAGTGTCAGAGAACTCTACGAATGAAATCTAACACTTGTGCGGCACGTGTTTCAAATCGGGGTTCAAATGGTTCAAATGGCTCTGAGCACTATGGGACTTAACATCTGAGGTCAACAGTCCCCTAGAACTTAGAACTACTTAAACCTAACTAACCTAAGGACATCACACACATCCATGCCCGAGGCAGGATTCGAACCTGCGACCTTAGCGGTCGCGCGGTTCCAGACTGAAGCGCCTAGTACCGCTCGGCCACCCCGGCCGGCTCAAATCGGGGAGTCCCCGTTAAGCACACGTGTCAAGCGTTCGGTTCAATTCAGTGAGGCCATAAAAATTGGCGGGCACTTTAATATTGTCTATGTTTGGGATTAATTTTACAAAACAAAATGTTATCCGTTACAATAATGTATAATCTCTGAATCAAGAAGTTGACGTGAGATTTTCATTGCCCCCGCCCCTTCGAATGAGATTTGGTAAGATTTTGCCGGACCCCTGCCCCCAGTTTGAGCTCACAAACACAAACAGCACGAAAATCGCATTAAACGGTAAGAGTACATGGAGCACTCGGCATTTTGATAGATTGGTTTAGAAGTCGACGGGACGCCATGAAGCACTTGCTGACGGGAGAGGCGGCTTCCCGTTTCCGTTGCCGGCCGGTGTGGCCGTGCGGTTAAAGGCGCTTCAGTCTGGAACCGCGTGACCGCTACGGTCGCAGGTTCGAATCCCGCGTCGGGCATGGATGTGTGTGATGTCCTTAGGTTAGTTAGGTTTAATTAGTTCTAAGTTCTAGGCGACTGATGACCTCAGAAGTTAAGTCGCATAGTGCTCAGAGCCATTTGAACCCGTTTCCGTTGCCCTATTCGAGCGACCGTTGGGGAAGCATTGTGAAGATTCTGCCCCTGTTTCCGCAACAGCTGATCGTCCTGACTGGTGTTCGCAACCTAACCGCACATTGGGACAGGACGAGAAGCTACGTTCTGCAAAAAACTCCGTACAATGCCTCGCTTCCCCTCTCACCCTAACGTCCCTTTGTACTACCTGAGATCCCTTGTAACGTATTTCTGGCCATTAAGAATGTTAAACCAGCAGGCTCGTAACGGAACTATCGGAACGTAACAAGAATGTGTTACCGCTTCTGTAGTCTCACTTTCGGTCGAATGTGTGAGCGGGGCGAAAAGAAGACTCCCTATAAATTACACAATGGGCTTTTTTCGAATTTTCAAAGCCAAACGAAGAGCTGTAAATGGACAAATGGGACATCAAATTGATCACTGTGCACTTGGTTTTTAAATTAGTTATTCGAAAGTACTCAAGATAATTAAGAATAGCTTAGTTAAGGATTTGAGTGACATTGAAATATTTCACGAACAGCTGCTGCTAGCTATCGAAATGAAGTGCCAAAAAGTTCATCTTTTCAAAACCTAGCTATTTTCCGCATGAAAAGCTATCTTCGTGTGGTACCTAACTGCTTTCGAATCAAGTACTAGATTCAGAAAATTTCAAGAGTTTCGCTAGGAAAGCAAATGAGGTCTCCATAAGATCATGCTTCCTGAACAAAACTTCAAAAATAAAAACAATTACAAAATCAGTCAGATGTCTGTGAAATGCTTTGTCTGAAAGTAAAAGATGAAATAGATTGGAGAAACATTTGACGCGTCTTTTGAAGATGCTCGAAGTCATGTACAAGAATTGAGGAGCGTCAAATGTTTCGCTGATTTGTTTCATTTCTTCACTATAGACGAATCACTTCACAAAACATTTAACTAACTTCTTTAATTTGTTTTTTAAATTATGAATGATTCAGAAATAACACATTACAGTACGCATGTACGCTACATTACTGGTCATTAAAATTGCTGCACCACGAAGATGACGTGCTACAGACGCGAAATTTAACCGACAGGAAGAAGATGCTGTGATACGCAAATGATTAGCTTTTCAGAGCATTCACACAAGGCTGGCGCCGGTGGCGACACCTACAACGTGCTGACATGAGGAAAGTTTCCAACCGATTTCTCATACACAAACAGCGTTGCCTGGTGAAGCGTTGTTGTGATGTCTCGTGCAAGGAGCATAAATGCGTACCATCACGTTTCCAACTTTGATAAAGGTCGGGTTGTAGCCTATAGCGATTGCGGTTTATCGTATCGCGACATTACTGCTCACGTTGGTCGAGATCCAATGACTGTTAGCAGAATATGGAATCGGTGGGTTCAGGAGGATAATACGGCACACCGTGCTGGATCCCAACGGCCTCGTATCACTGGCAGTCGAGATGACAGGCATCTTATCCGCATGGCTGTAACGGATCGTGCAGCCGCGTCTCGATCCCCGAGTCAAGAGATGGGGACGTTAGCAAGACAACAACCATCTGCACGAACAGTTCGACGACGTTTGCAGCAGCATGGACTATCACCTCGGAGACCATGGCTGCGGTTACCCTTGACGCTGCATCACAGACAGGAGCGCCTGCGATAGTGTACTCGATGACAAACCTGGGTGCACGAATGGCAAAACGTCATTTTTTCGGATGAATCCAGGTTCTGTTTACAGCATCATGATGGTCGCATCCGTGTTTGGCGACATCGCGGTGAACGCACATTAGAAGCGTGTATTCGTCATCGCCATACTGGCGTATCACCTGGCGTGATGGTATGGGGTGCCATTGGTTACACGTCTCGGTCACCTGTTGTTCGCATTGACGGCACTTTGAACAGTGGACGTTACATTTCAGATGTGTTACGACCGGTGGCTCTACCCTTCATTCGATGCTTGCGAAACCCTACATTTCAGCAGGATAATGCACGACCGCATGTTGCAGGACCTGTACGAGCCTTTCTGGATACAGAAAATGTTCTACTGCTGCCCTGGCCAGTACATTCTCCAGATCTGTCACCAATTGAAAACGTCTGGTCAATGGTGGCCGAGCAACTGGCTCGTCACAATACGCCAGTCACTACTCTTGATGAACTGTGGTATCGTGTTGAAGCTGCTTGGGCAGCTGTACCTGTACACGCCATCCAAGCTCTGTTTGACTGAATGCCCAGGCGTATCAAGGCCGTTATTATGGCCAGAGGTGGTTTTCTGGGTATTGATTTCTCAGGATCTATGGACCCAAATTGCGTGAAAATGTAATCACATGTCAGTTCTAGTATAATATATTTGCCCAATGAATACCCGTTTATCATCTGCATTTCTTCTTGGTGTTGCAATTTTAATGGCCAGTAGTGTATTTAATAACAAATATTTTGGATTTCCTGAAACTTCTGAACGCAATAAATTAATGAACTGTAGAGAGGTCATGCGGTGCAAATCAGGGCATAGCTAATGTACTAATAGATATGGAGATACGTACGTGAATTTTATTGATTGGCACGTAAGGTTTCCTGTGTATGCTGTTGGTCTTCTCAGTAAACTTATTTACGGACATTTCACGAAACTTTCAAAATTTCAGATTTGTTTGCCATCCTTCCTCACTGCAGATATGCGGAGAGCTCTGATGCTACCTGCCACCTGCGCTTCCGAAATACTATTGAAAACGCTGAAGGAAAAAAGGAGAGACATACTTCCAGAATTTTACCATACTAGAACCACGATTGACTGAAAATGGGCAAAGGAAAACTTATATGTGAGACACGAGATTACAAGAGTAGCAGTCAGAGGGTTCCACCACCTGATATGCAGCAACACAACGCATCACGAACCAAACGCAAAGTGTGAGTGTAAACTGTGTAACCGAATATGAGAGCAATACCATAGAGAACTCTGCACTAAAAAGACACGGTCTGTACGAACCACAGAGTGAAACATTTCTATTTTCCAATCTTATGTGGCTATTTAGCTGCAATAAACAATTTAGAGTTATTCACCATTTCATTTAATTTATTGCGGCCTTTTCAGTTCTGTTCTATGAACAAACTCTTCAGTCTACTTGTTGTATCCAATGTCTCTGATCAACCACGATATTAAAAAAATTCATCGTAGCCAATGCCTGAGAAATGGAAGGAGGTTCACAGTTTTGACGACGATGTTTTATTTATTTCACTCGGCAAGATTATGGCCATCAGGAGCTCTCTTGCGCCCAAATAGGCATCCTAGATATTTTGCATTATATTCATTATGATAGGCTTGTTATGAATTACACCTAATATAATAACATTATAAAACATTTAGTGATTACTACAGTCCACAATGAAAAAGAAAATAAACACAATTTACATTAGATCAAGAGTGCTATTAGATTGGTGCAGAAGTTAGTAGCGTTTTTCTTTTGCATGTTGGTATTACGTTTGTTGTTGGTTTATTTATAGGTTGTTTTTTATTTGTGGTTCACTGTTGCTATTTGAGTTCAGATATTGTCGTTTGGACATAGTGAGTGGCACTATGGACGCTAAAAATGCAGTGCCAATTGGAGAAATGGGAACACTTCCGACATATTCTCCTGTTTGAGTTCAATGGAGTGGTTACAGCAGCGGAGGCGGCCAGAAACACTCGCGCCGCGTATTTGGTAATGCTACTCGACAGATCACGGTAAGAAAATGTTTTTCTCTCTTTAAGGAAGATAATATTGATTATTCTCCGTGTTCAGGAACATCTTCGGGGTTTGACGAAGATCGTTTAAACGCATTAATCCGTGTCAGAGTACTCAAGAAGTGGAAAATGTGGTGAACTGTGATCATTCCACCATCGTGTGACATTTTCATGCAATGGGGAAGGTTCAAAAATCGAGTGTATGGATACCGCAAGCTCTAAGCCAAAGTGACAAAAATCAGTGGTGGCCATATGTGGTGCATCATTGCTTCCTCGTCATCAATTGTCTCGTGAACAACACAGACAATTCCAATCCCGTATCGTTACAGATGACGATAAATGGTGTGTTTATGCTTTTTTTTTGGTCATCAGTCTACTGACTGGTTTGATGCGGCCCGCCACGAATTCCTTTCCTGTGCTAACCTCTTTATCTCAGAGTAGCACTTGCAACCTACGTCCTCAATTATTTGCTTGACGTATTCCAATCTCTGTCTTCCTCTACAGTTTTTGCCCTCTACAGCTCCCTCTAGTACCATGGAAGTCATTCCCTCATGTCTTAGCAGATGTCCTATCATCCTGTCCCTTCTCCTTATCAGTGTTTTCCACATATTCCTTTCCTCTCCGATTCTGCGTAGAACCTCCTCATTCCTTACCTTATCAGTCCACCTAATTTTCAACATTCGTCTATAGCACCACATCTCAAATGCTTCGATTCTCTTCTGTTCCGGTTTTCCCACAGTCCATGTTTCACTACCATACAATGCTATACTCCAGACGTACATCCTCAGAAATTTCTTCCTCAAATTAAGGCCGGTATTTGATATTAGTAGACTTCTCTTGGCCAGAAATGCCTTTTTTGCCATAGCGAGTCTGCTTTTGATGTCCTCCTTGCTCCGACCGTCATTGGTTATTTTACTGCCTAGGTAGCAGAATTCCTTAACTCCATTGGCTTCGTGACCATCAATCCTGATGTTAAGATTCTCGCTGTTCTCATTTCTACTGCTTCTCATTACCTTCGTCTTTCTCCGATTTACTCTCAAACCATACTGTGTACTCATTAGACTGTTCACTCCGTTCAGCAGATCGTTTAATTCTTCTTCACTTTCACTTATGCTAACATAAGGCAAAGAAAGGAATGGTTGAGCCTTCCGTACAAAGACCTGCGCGCATCCACAAAAGATAATGTTATGCACCTGGTGCAACAACGACGGTGTCGTGTACTACTAATTGTTTCCTCGAGGGGTGACCATCACTGCCGACAACTGAGACGTCTTGCAGAAGCAGTCCAAGACCTACGACGGTGCAGACTGCGTGAAGTGATGCTATTTCACCATAACGCCCTCCCGCATTCTGCTAGACTGGCAAATAACACTATACAGGAACTGGGTTGGGAAGTCTGTGGTGTCACCGCCAGACACAACACTTGCTAGGTGGTAGCCTTTAAATCGGCCGCGGTCCGTTAGTATACGTCGGACCCGCGTGTCGACTATCAGTGATTGCAGACCGAGCGCCGCCACACGGCAGGTCTAGTCTAGAGAGACTCCCTAGCACTCGCCCCAGTTGTACAGCCGACTTTGCTAGCGATGGTTCACTGACTACATACGCTCTCATTTGCAGAGACGACAGTTTAGCATAGCCTTCAGCTACGTCATTTGCTACGACCTAGCAAGGCGCCATATTCAGTTACTACGAATGTATTCTGAACAGATAATATTGTGAATCGTGTACCGTCAAGGGCGACGTTCGTCATTAATGTATTAAAGTTAAGTATAAAACTAATTACGTCCGCTTTCTGAATTCTAATTCCTTGTCATGTTCCAGACCTCACGTCAGTATAGTTCTTCCCTCCTCACGCCAGCTTGCGTAAGCTAAAACGCGTGCATTTCGGCCTCCTCTAGTAACACGGTGTTGGCTCTTCTGCCAACACAACAAAGCCATTCCGCACCCACCTTATTCAACTGATCTTGCGCCCGTAGATTTTCACCTTTTCCGCTCTCTATCGAACAGCCTTCAAGGAACTTTCTTTCCAGATAAAAATGCACTCCGAACATGGCTGGGCAAGTTATTCAAATCCAGGTGATTTCTGCAGACTCGAAAAGTTACCTCACTTTTGGCAGGCTATTCCAAATAGTAAAGAAGGCTAATTCATTGATGACTTAAGTTTGTGTTATGTTACCTGTTGTGTTTACTGAACTTACGGTAAAACGCTACGAACTCATGCACCAACCCTATATAACAGAGACAGTTGATAAGAAGAGAGTTTGAAACTCAGAGATGGCAGCAATGGCCATGAGAGAAGGGTAGGAAGAGGGAGGGAAAGAGGATCGTTATAGAAACACAGTTAATGAAAATAGGAGGAAACAAATGACATGTCTTATTGAGAAAAGAAAACAGCAGGAAACGTAAATGGGAGAAGATGGGAGCATTTGCTTTACGTTTTGACAGAGGAAAAACTGGCTATATCCGTTAATTTTTGGGTAATTTTATGAGGGTGACAGAAGGAAGTGTTTCAGTTCCTTCTTAAAAGCAACACAGCATTTAACTGTGCGTATAGTTCAGAGTAGCTTGTTCCACTGACGGACGGCACCTACAGAGAAGGAGTTCGCGGATTTTTATTTTCTGGATGGGTGTAGTTAGGGAACTAGATTAGTGAGATCTTGCGTTTCGATTACGATGAGATGGCAGGTACTTAATCTCTGATGAGAGATACTGGGACGTGGCCCATAAAGTAAATTAAACAGTGTGTGCAGTAGTCACGTGACCACAGGGTTTAAGCAATCTAACATGTGAAGCACACAATCATTGATGGTTAGTTCTAACCGTTTCGTGTTCTCACAGCCTGTACCGTGTTGGATTACATCGCAGTAGAGGAGGTTCGGTAGAACGAGTGATTCCATTAGCTTACGCTTCACATACTGTGGAAATTTGTTCCGAAACTCTGTACTGGCATTGAAGCAAGCAGAACCATCTACAGCCATACTCTGCGGACCACTGCGAAGTGCATGCAGACGATACGCCCCACTGTGTCAGATATTAGGGCTTTTTCCCGTTCCAGTCACGGATGGAACGCGGGAAGAGTGATTTGCTTAAGGGGGGAGGGGGGGGGGACGTTCAAGAAACTGACCGAAAACGTCAGTTTTCAATTTATTTTTTGTTTATTCGTAGAATTCATCGACAGTAAATTCCCAAGGTTTCAATGATGAAATCGCATCCAGTGTGCCAGAAAAACAAATATGTGATGCGACCTTCCAGCCACGTCCTCTTTTTGAAGCAACACCTGAACATCTCCAGGCTCAGAGGAACAACAAACCCCACATTCACAAAGAGAGGCTTCCAAATTTAATCCTGGATGTTGTCAGTTCCACTTATAGGTTTCTGGCCGATCCTGAACTTCTAAAGAAGTGTGCTCATGGCAAAACCCAGAATCCAAATGACCCTCTTAGTTCATTTATATTGAAACGACGCCCTAAAACCACATTCTCTACCGTTGTCAGAATGATGCATTTCTGATATTTATTGATGGGAACGTAGGGAGGATGAAGATATTGGAGAGAATGGGTTTTAATATAGGAAATTTTACTCAAGACATCTTGTGAAAAATAGATTTCAGTACCTCTCCCGAGCTGAAAAGGCAGTCGGACCTGGTAAAGGAAAAAAGGCAAAAAACAAGAAACCAGAAGAGAAGCCTGGAAGGGAAAGGGGACCCTGAGTACAAATCTGGAGCCTTCTGGAGACGTGACGTAAGAAAAACGTTAGGTTCAACTTTAAATTACGTTTCCTGAAGATTATGTTTTTTTTAAATGCATGTACCTTTCTCTCAGAATCTATTAAGGCTAGAACGATGAAATTTTGTACACTTGTTTCCATAGAGTCAATAAACAGCGTTTCAAGAGCAAATTTGAAATCTGAGTGTAAGCTGAGTTGTGGAGCAAAGTACTTGGAATTTTACGTGAACTTTATATTATACTTACAGAATATTATATTATACTTAATATTAAGCTTCTCTCATGAGTTTAAGAGCGGACGGACTTTACTGTGACTATTACTGAGATCGACTGAAACAACAAATTTACTGTTACCATTCACTGTTTATCTATCTCCACGACGCGTTTCAAAGATTTAAACCTCCATCGTCAACTTGATTTATGTTTATTAGTATGACATATGTGAGTGTTGTGTTACAATTTTTGGAGGAACTCGTAGCATTGTCTCCAGTGGCTACAGGTCCCTTACATTGTCGTGACACATCACGCAGTGAAAGGAACCTGTGACCACTGGAGACAACGGTGCAAGTTCCTCCAAAAATCGTAACACGACACTAACATATGTCATACTAACAAATGTAAATCCACCTGATCATGGAGGTTTAAACCTTTGAAACGCGTCGTAGAGATAAATAAACGGTGACTGGCAACACAAACTTGTAGTACTCTCATGAGGTTTTTTGAATACATCGAACAGAAGAACGTTTTCAATTTTTAATTATAATTCTGTAAGTATAATATAAAATTGACGTAAAATTTCAAGTACTTTGCTCCATATCTCAGCTTACACTCTGAATTTCAGATTTGCTCTTGAAAAGCTGTTTATTGGCTTTAGGAAACAAGTGTGCAAAATTTCATCGTTGTAGCCTTAATAGATTCTGAGAGAAAGTTACATACATTAAAAAAAAATTTACTTCAGGAAATGTAATTTAAAGTTGAACCTAACGTTTTTCTTATGTCACGTTTCCAGAAAGAGATTAAACAGAGAAAATTTTGTAGAAATTTCTTGAATAGTTTCTGAGGAAAAGGTACAAATATTATTTTTTATGATAAAACTTTAATAATCTGTTAAAAAATTAAAATATCCAATATATATATATATATATAATTTCAAGTAAAGCATGGTACAAAATTTCATTGCCGTATCTTGAAAATTGTGGATCTGGTGTATCTTTTAAATAGAATGTGTTTTTCATGTGAACGTTTCTCCTTAAATACCGCTATGCGTGCTGTAATTAATCTAATCTTGTCCTCACGATACCTAAGGGAGCGATATGTAGGGAGTTGCAGTAGTGTATATCCCTAGCGTCATCATTTAAAGACGGTTCTTGATATAAAAAAAGAAACGAAAAGAAAGAAAGATAGAAAGAGAAGATGCGATATGACGTTGCTCAGGAATATTGCGACCATTATCTAACAATATTTTTCAGAACTTCTGTTTATTTGTAAATCACTAGAGAAATGCAGTCATTCTACAAATGAGATTGCCTACAAATCGCTCTGCGACCCCTCTGCCATGCATTTCACAGTGCTTTGCTGAGTATAGATGTATATATAGAAGTACATTTTTTCTGTGCAGTATCATAACGTTCAGTAATGTGAGTACTGTTTCTGTACGTTGGGTATTAGATAACCAATAATGTGGTTTCGTAAGTTACGAAATACTTTACGGTATTTTTTATTTTTATTTTATTTTATTTCTGTTGAATAATCGTGATCTTACATGGGTTCCGAGCGTTCTGAACATAACGTCTCTAGGCAATGAAAACCTCGCAACTCCATCTGACAATGAAATCCACGTAACTCTATTACCAAATGCCACATAGGCTGTTGAAATCTTCCTTTTTCGAGTTGTACAGTGTCGCCATCTAGCGGCAATAATGAAAAACTCACATCTCCAGCGATATGTAGTTTGTGCTGTAAACCTCGCATCTCCGGTAATTGCCATTGTTAGTGTGCAGGGCGAACACATGCTCCGAGATTTAAACGTTTTTTGATGTGATAGTAACCTTTTGGACTGACAGATCCGACACTGCTTTATTGCTACAGGTACGTGTTAGTATTTCTGGGTATTTATGTATTGTATTTTAATATACAGAATTAATAATGGCCTCATTAAGTACAATGTTGATTTACGAGTTTTTCATCGTGCGTAAGGCAGACTGCACTCGGTACATACGAGGTTTTAATTTTAAAACTTAACAGAATCCTATACATTCTACAGTAACTACTTTGTTTTCAGCTATAGGTAAAAACAGTAAAATCACTCTTCACCTTGTGAAACAAGCCGACAACGGGTCATATCGTATAAAATCACCGGAAAAAGATTCTAGTTGGGTTCCTCCTTGTCCTGCACCAAAACAAAGATTACACCCACAAAATGAAGGTAAACCGTAGTTTATATTGTTGTAACTTCGAGTAAGATCCTTGTTTGAAAGTTGAGGTGATTAAATTATTTAAATATTATTGACGACATTAGTGTTTACACTACAGATAATGCGGAAAAAGAAGCCAATACAGAGGCGAATTCTACTTCTGAGTTTGAAAGTCTTTTCGGACAAAGCAGCGAGGATAATATCTCCAGTGGCAGTAGTGATGTGTATGATCCAGATAAAAACAAAATTGACCATAACAGTACCAACAGCACAGAAGACGACGATGACGAAGTTGATGTGGGAGTAAAAACTACTAAGCGGCGCCGTAAAAGGAGAAGCAATCAATCACTTCAAAGTTTGCAGAAAGAAAATCGTATGAGGGGACAGGATTATTTAGGAATGCAAAAAGATGAGTTTGGCAAAAAGAGGCCAACAATGAGCAGAAGCAGGAGGGAAATAAAACCACGATGTACTTGTAAACATTCTTCCTTAAATCGGAACAGGAATTGCAAGGATATTACAGAAGAGCAGAGACAGCTAATATTTAATCATTTCTGGCAGGATATGTCTTGGGGTGAAAGAAAATTTTTTGTTAGAAGCCATGTCTACTATGTTCTAGTTAAAAGACGCAGAAATAATTCAGAATCTAATAAATCTCACCGTTCTAACACACTATATTTCAATTTTGTAATAGGTCAGAGAAAAACTGCCTGCAAGACTATGTTTCTGAATGCTTTGTGCTTAGGCGGATGGAGTGTCAGAACATGGCCATCTAGTGCATCAGGAAGAACACTTGCAGAAGGGCCTTATATGCAGGACAGACCAACGAAAATTTCAGGTGGACGACAATCAGCATCAGATTTTTTTGCAGACTTGCCGAAACTGGAATCGCATTACTGCCGTCGTTTTTCCACAAAACCCTACTTGGAGCCTAACTGGCAGAGTAAATCAGAACCCCGTAGGAAACACATAGAATTTTGCAAGAAAAGAGGACAAATCCTATCTGCTTACAAACAGTTCTGCGAGGTATTCGATGAAAATAATCTTAACTTATTTTCGCCTAAAAAGGACCAGTGCGATCTTTGTTGTTCTCACCAGACAGTCAATATCTCCGACAATGAATACTCATTGCATATAGCCCGAAAAACTGAGGCAAAGGAAGCGAAAAATAGTGATAAATTAGGACCAGCTAGAGTGTTTACTATGGACCTTCAAGCACTTCTGCTTTCACCCAGACTAAAAACATCTGCACTATACTATACAAGCAAACTAAAGATCCACAACTTTACCATCTATGATTTAAAAAGTAACGATGGTTATTGTTACCTTTGGCACGAGAGTGAAGGTGGACTAACAGCTTCGGAATTTGCCAGTATACTCGTGCATTTTATAGAAACGTACGTCCAAAATGATTCAGAAACTATTTTCTATAGCGATGGATGCACGTACCAGTATCGAAACTCAGTCATGAGTAATGCACTGGCTCATCTCGCCAATCAGAAAGGCATTACAATAGTGCAAAAATTTCTGGAGAAAGGTCACACTCAAATGGAGTGTGATTCAATGCAAGCAACTATAGAAAGGAAGTTAAGAACAGACACATTTATACTCCTGCTGGATGTGTAGAAGCTTGTACTACCGCAAGACAAAGTCCTAGACCTTATGTTGTCAATTATTTGGACCACACGTTATTTACAGCCACCTTTGATTGTGATTGTGATAGTAGCAGTAATGGTAATAATAATAAATGTTAATAAACTGTACAAACGTTTACAGTAATAAAATTTTAATTAAAGCTAACAACATTGTTTCCATGTTTTTTAAACGCTGTAATTTATTAACATCCAGATTCCAATATTTTGATCAATGTGAAATTATTCATTCCACTTTATATCTGTAACAACGTATCATTACAGATGTTTCATAATACACAAATAATGCAAAGTTTAAGTAAGTATTTTTTAAACAAATTAAACATTAATTCATTTCAATTCTTAACCGTACACTCGTTACATGCTTCTTATCTCCATCACTACCAAAAAAATCACTGTGAAAACCTCATAACTCCGAAAACCGGCAGACAATTTGAAGTGCATAGTAAAGTCTTATGTACCCATGACCCGATCCATATTGTGTAGCAGAAACCACAACATTTGACTAATCAGGTCCCCATGTGATTTCTATAATTAGTTTTTTGTTTCTCCTGTAAAATTTGACCAATTTGAGTTACGAGGTTTTCATTGCCTAGCGACGATAAGATGCTGCTGAACAAAACAAGTTTGACAAAAGTTCGCCGGCTACGCTCGCGTTGCCGCGTTGTCCTTGGTCAAGGGCGTGACGTGCTACCAGCCTTGTCTGTGGTCAAGAGCGCGACTAGCAAAGCACACGCTCGTTACGTCACAGCGTCAACAGCGGGGCCAACGAAATTGTCGGAGAGGCTGGGTCAAGAGGGGGGGGGGGGGGGGGGGGGAGCAGCAGTAGCGACTACAGCGCTACGCGACACACGGCAAATATGCGAAGCTGCTGCTCTCAGCTGACACAAGAAGTTGACGCGTCTCAGCCTGCCACACTCGAAACCAAACGCCAACAACACTAATTGTAAAAGGAACAGCTGGTGAGCTAGTTATTGCAATGATTTCGTAGAACACTCTCCGTCTGGGCACTTAGTTTTAAGTTTTTAAATTACTTCGCGTCGTGTTCCTCGGTGTTCCGGCCTTTCTGACAACCTCTACAATACCGTGGGAGAGTCTAATAGAAGGTCCCATACTTTTACCCATTGCAATCGCCCCAGTGAACACGGAACACACAATTTTCTCAAAAGACTTTCTGTAAAATTAACCTATGGCAACATCCAGACTTGTCATACATGACTGATCACTTTATGCTACATGGAATGAATAAAAAACAATAGACGTGATTAAACATTCTTTGTGTACGACTCTCGTACGTATAATTAGGCCAAAAATTAACAGAAGTAAAGTGCACGTTTCATACCGTTTTACGTTATTTAACCCTTTCAGACCCTGTGATTACATTTTTGTACATTAACTGTTACTGTGTCTTAGGTGCAACAGAAGTATTTTTTCCCTATAGAAACCTCAGGTACACATCTGTTAATGTTCAACCTTTTCACAATGAAAATATCAGCAAATCAATGTGGCAGTGTGCAGCAGTTTGTAACCATCAGAATACAAGGATGTTGTTGGTTCGCTATATTTCACTGTATAATTGAATAGCCGGCCGTTGTGGCCGAGTGGTTCTAGGCGCTTCAATCTGGAACAGTGCGACCACTACGGTCGCACGTTCGAATCCTGCCTCGGGCATGGATGTGTGTGATGTCCTTAGGTTAATTAGGTTTAAGTAGTTCTAGGGGACTGATGACCTGAGATGTTAAGTCCCATAGTGCTCAGAGCCATTTGAACCATTTTTTTAATAACTGAATACTGTTATTTTGCATGGTGATTATTGAATGGTTATTTTACTATTTACTACAATAGAGAATATTTCGTAATTAGTGTGTACGAAGTTTGTTTTGAAAACGGATACATATTTTTGTATAAATCTCACATCTAAACTCATTTAAAAAATCACCTAAGAACATTACCACAAAAGAAAAATGTTCCTTCCTCCAGAAAAAATTCTGGTCTGAAAGGGTTAGGACGACACAAACCCTTACGCTACACTTATAATTCTAACAACAATAATGGAATAAAAGTAGCGTCTAATCTCTTTTTATTTAATTATTTACAACAGTATAATTCACAATGTACTAGCGGGTGCAGTGTTTCCGTCGGTGCAGATACACACCACGCCCGATCTGTTAGGCTTGTTTCACATGTAAGCAGTTCCATTCGGTTCGGTTCTTTTTGGTCGCTGCCGACAAGTGTGAAACGGTGCTCCGGTTTCCCATCGGTAGCTAAAAGAACAGTAGAGCACCAAATACTCCCCTAGTTTCCATTTTAACCTAATAGCGAGTACAACTCTTTAAAAATTATCTCTTATTACTATTTTTTTAAAGTTGTCGTCGGAGTTTTTGTGATAAAATGTACGGTTTACCACATGTCGATATGGATCGGCCAATTTCCTCTGCACAAAAAATATAAAGGTTAATTTAAGATGCAGGAAGCATGGAAGGTCGTTTTGTTGAAATTTTCAACGCCTTTGTGAACCTGACGCCATTAAAAAAATGGAATTGGGTTAGTATTGAAAAATTCATGTTTGTCGAGTAAGAGACGTACTACATTAGGCCGGCCGGGGTGGCCGAGCGGTTCTAGGCACTACAGTCTGAAACCGCGCGACCGCTGCGGTCGCAGGCTCGAATCCTGCCTCGGGTATGGATGTGTGTGATGTCCTTAGGTTAGATAGGTTTAAGTAGTGCTAAGTTCTAGGGGACTGATGACCTCAGAAGTTAAGTCCCATAGTGCTCAGAGCCATTTGAACCATTTGAACGTACTACATTAGGACAACTGGTACACTCACCACGGTTCTGAAGAAATTTAAAAGGAAGTGATTTGAAAATGAAGAAAATCAATGACATTTCTTTAAAATACATAAAAAATTTCAATACAGTACATAATTTCTTGTGGTACATATTAAGGTAAATCAGGTTCTAGAAAAATGCCAGCTCACTGAACCCACATCAGTCATGAAGTAATCTTTCAACACATCTCTTAAAATTTTGCCTGACTTTTTTGCCTTATTTCTCCTTGTTTCACTCGAGGGGACGTCTTGAAAACCCAAGATGGGCAACGTGTTTTCCATTTCACAACCATCTCGGTCACGTACGAAATTGAGCAAAACTACACAAGCCTTCACTATATCCGCAGCATAATTAGGATCCAAGTTAATTGCGCGACGGAAGATTCTCAATTTGTTGCACAATATACCAAAAGTACATTCCATGTACCTACGAACTCTGCACGCACTCTTATTGTAGATCCTTTTTTCCACTGTCAAACTATGTCCATTGTACGATTTGACGAGATACTTACGTAAGCCGAAAGAATAATCTCCTATGAGGTAGTAAGGTATTTTAGGGTTCTGTGTACCTGGAAGGCACTTGTCCTCAGGTAGATCAATGGTGCCGCTAATGATAGGTCTCCACTGTTGACAGTTCTGAAAAACGTAAGAATCGCGGTCCTTCCTATAAGCTCCAACATTTGCGTAAACAAATCCGTATCCTGCATTAGCTACTGCTATAGCTAGAACTATAAACGAATATTCTTTATACTTGATATGCTTCGAGTTGAGAGAGTGGACGATCCTTATGTGTTTCCCATGAACGGCGCCCAAGAAATTCGGGAAATTAGCGATAGTGTCAAATTTCGGGGCAATTAATGCCCGTTTCTTCTTATCAGGAACAGGAATGCATTGCAATCGTAATATCGTCCAGACTGCAAAACAAACCTCTCTGATGATCTTGCTTACATTCGAAATCCGATGAAATAACTGTAACGCAAATCTGAGAAAGTACAGCCACTTGCCAAATATCTAAAACAGAAAAACAAAACTATGAGATTAAAATATTGTAACGTCAGCTGTTACAAAAAACAACAAATGTGAGGTTGATAGTTCTTGTGATTAACGAAATATGTATTTTCTTCCAGGTAAACATTTTCTGAAGAGATGCATGCAAGTAAGTGACTCGTATTGAAAAATCGGTTGGGAAAAGTAAGGCGAAATGGGGACCAGGAGCGTCAAAAGTAAAAGCCTTCATTTATGCATATCAGTAGCAGTCCCTAGACAGAATATTTGAAGAAAGAATAACAGACGACACCCTCTCACAAAATATTGATGATAATGATTGCGGTGTTGCGTATGTAACTGTTGAAAATGATGAAAATTCTATACTGTCAATTTCAAGGGAACTGCGTGATGCTGCAGCAGCTGAAAAACGTGGACCGTCTTTCAAAACACCTGCATAAAAAAAAGAAAAATGGGAAACGGATTCCGTAGAATTAGAAACGACAGCAGCCCTGACGGAAACAGCAAATCGGCACCTTTAATTTATCATAGGATTACTCCCTCCTCTTGAAGATTTCGATGAATTAGACATACTTGAATTGATTTTCATATGGATTTGCTGAAAGTTGAAATGAAAAGCAGACAGCGGAAGCATCCTCTTGCCTGTACATCCGATACACCATATGCCTCTCCAGCTAGTACTCCACAGCCACAGTTCTTCTTCCGATGAGAGATCGGAACGTGCGTTTCACAATTTGTGAAATATCATTTAACTTCACTTTTCTTTGCTTTTACTCTAACCTATGGTTTACGAACCTGTGTTATTTCAATTTTTTATTAAAATCTAAGTAAAAAAGAGACTCCTTTAAAAAATTGTGTTGATTGTATTGACTTAAAGTTACGGCCGCCATCTGAATCATTCGAATACATTCCCTCATACATGTATCTTGGCGTCGAAGACGATCCTTTAGCGTCACGTGTAATTCATCAAATTATTTAGTTGACATTCTGAATAATTAAAAAATTTGTCTGCGTGGTGTCATTGCTTCGAGAAAATGGTGTAGAATGGTCCAAAATCCTGCTGTAAAGTGATAAGAGGCTGTTCCCAATGAATTCTAGTATTCTTCCTTCCTTTTTTTATTCACCTATAGAGAGAAAAAAAAACATTGCAACAACTTGACTTCTCTCCAGCATTACTACTGACACGAGTCTGTGCACAGAAGAAAACACAAAGTGTGATAACTAAGAACCGTGTATGTGTGAAAGGGTTTCGTTTGCTTTCGGTTGCAGCCGAAAACGACCAAACCGAATGGAACGTCATACATGTGAAACAGGTCAAACGGTTTCATCGCTTTCGGTTGCCACAAAAAAAAAACGAACCGAACCGAATGGAAGTGCATACGTGTGGAACAGGTCTACGAGGTTGACGGGTAGGTGTAGCTATGTCAGTAGTGAGTAACAGGCTGGAAATTTGGGTCACACGCAAAACGTGCCCGGATGGCTGAAGCGGCTAAGGCGAGCGCCGGAAAATACAGGTTCGAGTCCCACTTTGGCACAAATTGTCACCTGCCACCTGTTAACAAGGATACATTTCAATGCGTCTAATGTCATTAAAAAACTCTGTACTTCTTATCTTGTGACTAGCTTGGAGTCCCCATCGTAGCAAACTAATTACTTCGTCCTCTCTAACTGCGGTATTCGTATAGCCACGTACGCGACTTTCAAAACTATTTATTTTTTTCTTATTCAATGCGAGACACGAAGTATACCGGCAGTCCATGTCAAATTCAAGAATGAAAGTACGAAGGAAGAAGAAATCTTATTCGTTTTTAGTGTTTCCGTTGCACCGTAATTGCCACTGATACTCCTCTTCCGGTCTTTTCTAGTATTCGCTCTCTACTGTTTTACAAGCCATTAAACCTCATTCAGTGATGAGTCTTCGATAGGTAAGCGGAATAGGACGTGGTTAATGAAGATGTGTAAATCTGGATAATCAACGCGTTGCGTTAAGTCACTAAGTATTAAAAGCACTTAACAGTGGATAAATAATACGTAACTACAAATTAAGTGCCACAAATTTCACAGTATTTCACAATTAATATTTTGCTCCATACTTCAGTTCCTGTAATAATATAAACCAACATTCACAGTTTAACGTCCCACAGCCGAACTAAGGTTGCCGCGGGGTCTCAGGCGCCATGTTACGGTTCGCGCGGCTCCCTTCGTCGGAGGTTCAAGTCCTCCCGCGGGCATGGGTGTGTGTGTGTGTGTGTGTGTGTGTGTGTTGTCCTTAGCGTAACATAGTTTAAGTTAGATTAAGTAGTGGGTAAACCCAGGCATCGATAACCTCACCAGTTTGGTCCCATAGAACCTTACCACAAATTTCCCACATTAAGACATTAATGACCACTGTTAATAACTTTGACAACCACACACGGCTGGTCCACGATTAAGACGAACCCAAGAGTGAGTAACCAGCAGACGGACAAATGTGTGCAGCCCAAACAGCTGTCGAGCGAAAATCTACTTACAGAGTTTCAAGGACACGTATAGAGTGAAGAATCTAGGGGGTATACACTATCTCAGGGCTTAATTTGCGCCGGAACGGCCCTCTGGTACCTTCCAGAGTGTTATGTTTGAACACGTTGGAACAGGTTAGCACAGGAGATTTAAAAAACAGCGTGCGGCACGTAAAACCGGACCGACATAGCAACGAAAATGTTCGTGTCTGCGCGCGCATCAGTATGTAAAACGAGAAATGCCGACCGAACAGTCGCGCACATTTGCTCTGATGCACCGATAATGTGCGGAATTCCGTAGATGCGTAAGACAACTGCAGCCGCCCGTTGTGTGAAGCCGGGTTGGTGTGTGTGTGTGTGTGTGTGTGTGTGTGTGTGTGTGTGTGTGTGTGATAATGCCGTATTCGTCACGCGAGCGTGTTGCCATTGTTGAAGCTTTCATTTGCACTGGATCTTTTCTGAAAACAGAGCATTTGTTTCAGGAAAAATTTCCAGGACGTTCCGCGCCAGCAAAAAGCACCTTACAGGAATTGATTGAAAAATGGCAGCATACAAGATCGGTTCAAAATGCTCCCGGGAACAGACCACCGCCTGTCTGCACACGTGAATGAAAGAGGCAGGTAGAGGAGGTAATGGCATGAAGTCCTCTTAAGTCAAACAGGAGATTGAGTCAACACGGTCATAACCGTGAGAGAAGTTGCAGTGTTGCAGTGCTTTAAGAGGACTGAAGTTAAAACCGAACCGGATAAGCGTTGTGCAAGAACTGAAGGAGCATGATCTGGAGAAGAAGAGCTTTTCTCTTCACGACTGTTGATATTTGCTTGCTGCCAGTGGTGTCTTGCATGCACCAAGGTTTATCATCAGTGATGAGGCGTGGTTCCATCTGTCTCGGTACATAAATTCCAAAAACAATCGGTATCGGTCGACAGAAAATCCACACGCGATCGACCATGTACCCTTTCATGACGAGAACATTGGCGTTTGGTGTGCCATTTCCGCCACACGCGTTATGGGGCCCATATTCTTCGAGACGGTAATGAACAGTGACGTGTATTTGGGAATCCTGGAGGACTTGACACACAGAGAAGCGTCAGTTATGTTACTTTCAGCAGGACGGTGCAACATGCCACACGTCAGCTGCATCATTATCTCGTGTGCATGAGATGTTTACACCAGAGAGGACAATCAGCAAAGGCTTGTGGCTTTCTCGGTCACCAGACTTGTCCACTTGTGACTTTCGCTTGTGGCGACTGTTAAAGGGAAGAGTATACGAAACCAAACCACGCACAATTGAAGAACTCAAGACCAGGATCCAGTATGTCATCACAGCACGAGAACTGACAAGGATATAAGTAAATCTCCTCAAGCCTGCACACATGTGTGCTGAAGTGGGCGGGGGATACTTTCAGAACCTACTGTTATGATGAGTAATCACATTCAATACACTACACTTCATCTTATGTTCGTGTACTGACTTAACGGGCCGGTTTTATGTGCCGCACCCTGCAGCACACGTATATTAAATCACAACGTAACTATAATTTGCTGTCCGAAGTTGTGATCGTTGCATGTCGGTAACGTTCGAGTCGACTGTCTTTCGTTTACGACTGCCAGAAACCTCAGAGAATTACAATGTAACCAAGGTAAGTTGAGCTTCGTTGCAAGTTGTGATCAGAACATATTGCCTATTGTTTACGATTGCTAGCAGCCTCAAGTATCTAGAAGCATGTCGACGTCTCGTGTTATGTGTGTCAATGATATGAACCCCCCTCCACCTGGAATGTCGAGTACAGAGTTTTTACTCATTACAGAATTGACAAACTTCCTACTGGCTTCTGCGTCGGGTTCTTCGGCCGACGTTTCTTTGGTGATTTTCCTGACGTTTCGCCAGCACGAGTGGCTGTCATTGTCAAAACTCAGCAATCAATTTCTAGTGGTGGACTTAAATCGAGCTCGCAGCCGCAGACTGTATGTACCTGGCGCGCCAACGTCCAAGGGATTTTCTATGGGCATTTCCGGTGCGGTTCTCCCCTTGCTACCTGCAACGGTCGTTGGTTTCTGCAGCGCGGGATTCCAGACTCCGTGCACCTTGAGGCTTTCTTCTTCCTTGCTGAAGCTATTCTAATGTTGTGTACCTGAACAAACGTGTGACAGGTGTGCTCTACAGCAAGAACTTCCGTGTCGGCAAATTTTACTATGTGTTCGGCCTCACAAAGCGCATACTCCGCCACGGCCGATTTCTTCACCTGCCGTAATCTGCAATGCCGTTTATGTTCTATGATTCTCGTGTTTATCGATCGTCCAGTCATTCCAACATAGTCTTTTCGGCTGTACATGGTATGCGGTATATTCCCGACATTGCAAATGCGTCCCTTTTCTGCTCTGCCGATCTGAGACTCTCTATGATGTTCTTGCCCGGTTTATAAATAGTCTTTACGCCATGTTTGCGCAGTGTACGGCCAGTTCTGTACGTCACTCTGGGAATGTACGGCAGAAAGGCCTAACCAGCATTTTTTTCCAGTGTCACTAAGCCAAGCGTTTGATTCAGTGGCACTTCTTATGTGACTGGTGGAGTATCCATTGCCAGTGATGAATACAGCCACTTTCCCCCAGGGGGGGGGGGATATTTAGCTTGCCCGGGGGGGGGGGGGGGATGGGGGAGAGGACAAAGTTATAGGCTTAAAATTTAAGTGATATTTAAGTGAAGCCTAAGTTTGTAATATCTCTTTATATTCGATGAATTATTGTGATACAATTCTACCCTTGAATGACGTTTACTAATTTTCTATCTTCATACTCGCAGAATCCATGCACAAAGTAGTTTCATACAATAGCTATGCCATGAGCGCATAATTATTCTTTGTAGTACTCTCTCTGGGGGTTGTTAGAAAAAAGCTTCCGAGATTGTCTTCGTGCCGATTAGCCTGAGCATTGTTTGAAGAATTGTAATCTGAATATTGAGATTTATGACGAAAGATAACTGATACGAAATTGTACGATTAAAAGGGAAATATATATTTATTATTATTATTAGCGAATGTCCCCATGGGAGAACGATAAGCAGGTGATTAACATTTCTTAATGTTCTTCTTATTTCTCCAGTATTTCTTCATTGCCTCCCCAAAGGCCTTCTTCCTTTCTTCGGTCCACTTTGGTCGGAAAGGTTTAGATTCCGTCTCTGGAGTAAACTTCCACTTGTCGATTTTTCTTCTGAATGTATCCCGGTCTGATGTGTTTGTTATGTCAATTTTTGCCTTTTTCAAATCCTTCTTAACTTCAGTTACCCAGGGTATTGTTGCCTTAAGTGATGTCATATAGTCCAATAGACGTTTAGTTAACCTGTTTCCAGGTAATCTGTCTATATGTCCATAAAACTTCATCCGCCTCTTCCTGATATCTGCCTCGATGTTTGATATTTTTTCGGTTGTCTCGGTAGTCTGCAGCCTGTATCCATCTTGTGTGTATCGTGGTCCTAGGATTTTTCTAATAATTTTTCTCTCTACTTTCTTAATTTCGTGTAAATCTAATTTTCTATTCAGGGAGAGTGTTTCACTTGCATATGTGACTGTTGGTTTGATGACTGTGTTGTAGTGTCTGATTTTAGTGCCTTTTGATAGACATTTCTTGTTATATATATTTTGAATAAGTCCGAATACTTTCTTGATTTTCTGTAATCGGTTTTTTTGTGCTATTTTCTCAAGTCCTGTTGGTTCAATAACTTCACCGAGATACTTAAAGTGCTTGACTCTAGTTATTTCACCATACTTTGTTTTTAGTTTCGAAATATCTAATTTTGAGCAGATGAATTCTGTCTTCTCAAAGGAGATTTGCAGGCCAACCTTCTCAGCACATTCTTTAAGTGTCTCAATTTGTTTTACTGCTGTTTCTTCACTGTCAGTTATAATTGCCAAGTCATCTGCAAACGCTAAATAAGGGATGTTCAATTTTCCTTTACCTCTTCCTAGTTCAATTGGCTTCCAAAAGCTTTGTTTCCTTAGTGTTACTTCCCATTCTTTCATAACTTTGTCCAAAACTATATTGAATAATAGTGGTGAGATCCCATCTCCTTGTCTTACTCCTGTTTTAATTGAGAATGGTTCCGAAATTTCCCCTCTGAATTTAATTTTTGATTTGGTTTCTGTTAGTGTTTGTTCAATTAGTTTTCGGGTTTTAGTGTCTAGGCCTCGTTCTTCGAGAATGTGACATAGAGACTGTCTGTCTATGGAATCGTATGCCTTTTTGAAATCAACGAATGTGCAGATTATTGGTTTTGACCTGATTGCTTTAATCTTTAAAATAGTTTTAAGGTTGAATATCTGTTCCGGGCATGATCTATTAGGACGAAAGCCTGCTTGGTAGTCTGAAATTGTATGTTCTAGTTGTTCTTGTGCCCTCTTTAGGAGACATGCAGATAGAATTTTGTAGGTAACTGGTAAAAGTGAAATGCCTCTGTAGTTGTTTACGTCTGATCTCTCTCCCTTTTTGTGCAATGGGTGAATTAGTGCACACTTCCACTCCTCTGGGATATTTTCTGTCTGCCAAATTTCTTTGATGATGCTAGTGATCTCTTTTAACGAATTTGGACCAAGGTTTTTCAGTAGTTCAGCTACAATTCCATCTTCTCCCGATGATTTATTATTTTTGAGTTTTCTAATGTGACTATAAATTTCTTCTTGAGATGGTGGTAGTGAAGTCTCATTCGTGTGTTCTGGTTGTAATCTGGGGAATCTTGTACTTGGTTGTGGGCAATTTAGGAGTTGTGAGAAATATTTAGCTAGTTCTTGGCAATTTTCTTTGTTAGTTAATGCCAATTTTCCATTCTGTTTCCGGAAGCAGAGATTTTGTGGAGTGTATCCTTTGATTTGATTTGCGAATATTTTATAAAAATCTTGAGTGTTGTGGTTCTTAAAGTTTTCTTCAATTGTGTTTAGCTGTTCATTAAGGTATTTTCTTTTAGTTTGTCTAAGTATTTTAGCTGTTTGTTTTCTCACTTTGAAAAATGTTTGTTGTGTGGTTTCTGATTTGTCACAATTGTAATTTAAAAAGGCTTGTTGTCTCTCTTCTAATGCCTTATCACAATTCGAATTCCACCATGGATGCTTGGATATTTTCTTTAACGGAATCAAATCTCTTGCTTTCTGTATAATTTTCGTTCGGAAATCTTTCCAGTTGTTTGTTGGTTGTTTATCCCATGCTTCTGTAATTTCTGATTCCTTGATATTTTTCAAGTCAAATTTGGGAATTAGTGGTGATTTCCTTTGGCGTTTCCTTTTTGGAGTGAATTTAATTTTAACTCTGGTAAGGTAGTGGTCAGAATCTGTATTTGCCCCTCTGCGGACTTGAACGTCGTGTATTTCTTTCTGGAAGTCATAGGAGATCGCAACATGGTCTATTTGAAATTCACCAAGCTGAAGGTTTGGTGATCTCCGTGTTTTTTGTTTCTTGGGGTCTTTTCGAAGTGATGTTGTCACGATTTTTAGGTTGTTTTGCTGACATAACTCGATGAGTCTCATGCCGTTCTTGTTTGTGAATTTGTGTGCAGGGTAATTACCGACTGTTTTTTTATATTTCCTCTCTTTGCCAATTTGCGCGTTGAAATCCCCTAGAAGAATTTTTACATCCTCCTTTGGAATTTTGGACATTTCAGTTTCGAGTTTTTCCCAAAATTTTTCTGTCTTCTCCGGTTCTTTTTTGTTGGCAATGTTGGTAGGTGCATGAACATTAATAAATGTATATATTTTGTTGGTGTGCTTGATTCGCATGGTCATTAGTCTGTTACTGATTTGATTCATGTCTATAACAGAGTCAAGGGTGTCCTTATTTACAATAAAAGCCATGCCAAATATTGCAGCTCCTTTGCCAATTTTCTTGTCTGTTTTACTTTTAAAGATACGGTAATTGTTGTAGTCTATTGTTTCTGAATCAGTGAATCTGGTCTCTTGGAGAGCAAGGATTTGAATTTTCTGTTTGTTGAGTTCTGTTGTAAGATTATGAAGTTTGCCTGTCTGAATTAGTGTCTGAATGTTAAAAGTGCCAATAAATGTATGGGACTTTCGTGGACGTTTACTAGAGAACTCCGACTTTCTCTGTCGTACGAGCCCAAGCTCCCCAGAATCCGATAGCTTGGTTGTCGCCACAGGGCGAGTGGATTGGCCACCTGGGGTAATATTAATTTTACTTGTACGAATCATACTGCTTGTAATTAAGTTCCAGCTAATGCTGGGTAGTTAGAACCAGGGATTGTTAGTTCCTGGAGCTTGGTGTTCAGCCGCACCTCACATGGTGAACAGACGCTGGCCAGAGTACCGGTGGTTGCCACACAGACGTGTCTGGGCTTTTCAATATGCTTTATCTTGTTGATAATGCTTGCCTCTTCCGCCAGTTCCGCCGTACCGATGATCTTCATCTCCGTCTTCACTACCGTTGAGGTCTTCGCCGTATCCCTGGCAAGGGACCCTCACAAGGTACTATCACCCGGGCCAGGTGAACCAAGGTTTTTTTACGAGGTGTTACTCCTCCCCCTCCTCCTTTTACAACCGGGCTTGGGACCGGCTTAGGCGGAGTTGGGAAATATATATATATATATATATATATATATATATATATATATATATATATATTGCTCCTTCATACAAAAGGTGTGTATTTGACATTTGAGAATTAATGATATTCATCGATATATTGCGTAGTTGTTAATCAGAAGGGAACTTCCGAAAGACTGGATACGAACCTGCATTTAATAATCCAAGAGCTCCATTACTTCTTCGGAAGGTTAAACTTCATCAAAGCCAAATATCCGCTTGATCTGAGGTTTCCCGACTGATTATACAACGCTCCCAAAATTACGAGACATTATATTTGTACAGATTAGCAGACTGCCGCAAGCACGAGTCTGCAGAGAAGAAGAATCATCGCCTGATTTCATTCTAACAAGTAAAATTTCTGAATCATTTTGAGTGACTGAGTTATGATTGTGTTTCCTATTATGAATGATTGATTGCTCGAACGAATTGAGAACTACATAACTACATAGATAGGAGGAAAAATTACAAGTTAATTATATTAAAGAATAAAAGAATTTTATTGCATGCAAAAAACCACATTTACATCAAACTAACGCGTCGAGGCTTTTTTAAAGCATATCTCTTCATGACGTCATCAATAAAACTTTCTGTTGGCTCGTCGTCCCCTTCAGTTGAAATCTTCACAGAAGCTTGGAGCTTTTCCTGACCCATCCTATTCCTTAATTTTGTCATCACCCTGCTCATTGTACTAAATGACCTTTCCACACTGCAAGTCGAAACGGGAATGCACAGTACACATTCAGCGAGTGTCCTTAGTGCTTCGTAGCCGATATCGGCTCTCAGATTGAAAGAAGCAACATCAGAAGACGTATCGTCTAATTTATTACTAACAACGTACCTAAAAGAATGAAAGTCTGCAATAACAGCGTCGACGTTTGTAAGTCCCAAAATCAAGCATAATTCTTTACAATCATTATCACTAAACTCCAGAAATTTTTTAAAACCTTCAAAATATGCACTTCATTCTATCACTTTCCGTGCCTTCTCATCAAACCGTTGCTCAATTTCATCAATCATACTTTTAACAAATTTCCTTGCACTTTTCATATCTTGAATCTGCTCCTCTACATTCGTGAATTGCACACCTTTAACTTCTGTTGCGTCCTCCTGCAGTTTTTTAATTTTATTAAGTGTTTCATTTTCTGCACTGTGTCGATAGCAGTCACAAAGACAGTCAATGTGTCTTAAATGTTCCAGAGTTCCAGAAACAGGAACACTTTACATAAGTTTGTTGTTTCGACATTCTATTTCGGCACTAACACTTCTTTTTATGTTATAAACTGACGAAGACTGCACGTAGTACACTACATAATCACATCACACTTCCACAGTAACCTGTCGACTGACTGTTACAACCTTACAACAATTTCAACAATGCATTGAGTTTTTATACAACAATGAAAGATTAGATTATACTCGTAGAGCAGCGTTGCCAAACGTCCCACTCTTTAGGCAAAAATTGTGTATCCCCATTGACACTACGAAAATCATTGTCAAGTGTACACAAATATTTGGTTTGAGCTTTGGACTCATCGATTAGGAAAAATCTATATGGCTATTAAATCTTGGAAATATTCCCAGTAATGCAATAAAAAAATTAAAACAATCTTTTATGATGTCAGATGCTACATCCAATTCCGTAGCAATACCCGGGGACGTGTTTTGAGACATCAGGTTTATTCTAAGGGCAAATAAAGTATAGATACGAGTGGCAGATAAGAATAAATTTCGCAGCGAGGGTGGGCTGCGTAGCTAAGGGATTAGCTTACACGTTAGGCCGATTGGAGGTGCGGTGAGGGAAGACATGAGACAGGAAAGGCTGACTTATTCCACAATCGGCGTTGCCAACACTCCTTGCAACGCTTAGCTTTACCGCACACTTATTATACAGCAACTGCTAATTTGTTGGTTGTTGTTGTTGTGGTCTTCATCCTGAGACTGGTTTGATGCAGCTTTCCATGCTACTCTATCCTGTGTAAGCTTCTTCATCTCCCAGTACTTACTGCAACATACATCCTTCTGAATCTGCTTAGTGATTCATCTCTTGGTCTCCCTCTACGATTTTTACCCTCCACGCTGCCCGGAATGCTAAATTTGTGATCCCTTGATGCCTCAGAACATGTCCTACAAACCGGTCCCTTCTTCTTGTCAAGTTGTGCCACAAACTCCTCCCCAATTCTATTCAATACCTCCTCATTAGTTATGTGATCTACCCATCTAATATTCAGCATTCTTCTGTAGCACCACATTTCGAAAGCTTCTATTCTCTTCTTGTCCAAACTATTTACAGTCCATGTTTCACTTCCATACATGGCTACACTCCATACAAATACTTTCAGAAATGACTTCCTGACACTTACATCTATACTCGATGTTAACAAATTTCTCTTCTTCAGAAACGCTTTCCTTGCCATTGCCAGTCTACATTTTATATCCTCTCTACTTCGACCATCATCAGTTATTTTGCTCCCCAAATAGCAAAACTCCTTTACTACTTTAAGTGTCTCATTTCCTAATCTAATTCCCTCAGCATCACCCGACTTAATTCGACTACATTCCATTATCCTCGTTTTGCTTTTGTTGATGCTCATCTTATATCCTCCTTTCAAGACACTGTCCATTCCGTCCAACTGCTCTTCCAACTTCTTTGCTGTCTCTGACAGAATTACAATGTCATCGGCGAACCTTAAAGTTTTTATTTCTTCTCCATGGATTTTAATACCTACTCCGAATTTTTCTTTTGTTTCCTGCACTGCTTGCTCAATATACAGATTGAATAACATAGGGGAGAGGCTACAACCCTGTCTCACTCCCTTCCCAACCACTGCCTCCCTTTCATGCCCCTCCACTCTTATAACTGCCATCTGGTTTCTGTACAAATTGTAAATAGCCTTTCGCTCCCTGTATTTTACCCCTGCCTCCTTTAGAATTTGAAAAAGAGTATTCCAGTCAACATTGTCAAAAGCTTTCTCTAAGTCTACAAATTCTAGAAACGTAGGTTTGCCTTTCCTTAATCTTTCTTCTAAGATAAGTCGTAAGGTCAGTATTGTCTCACGTGTTCCAACATTTCTACGGAATCCAAACTGATCTGCCCCGAGGTCGGATTCTACCAGTTTTTCCATTCGTCTGTAAAGAATTCGCGTTATTATTTTGCAGCTGTGACTTATTAAAATGATAGTTCGGTAATTTTCACATCTGTCAACACCTGCTTTCTTTGGAATTGGAATTATTATATTTTTCTTGAAGTCTGAGGGTATTTCACCTGTCTCATACATCTTGCTCACCAGATAAAAGAGTATTGTCTGGACTGACTCTCCCAAGGCCGTCAGTAGTCCCAATGGAATGTTGTCTACTCCTGGGGCCTTGTTTCGACTCAGGTCTTTCAGTGCTCTGTCAAACTCTTCACGCAGTATCGTATCTCCCATTTCATCTTCGTCTACATCCTCTTCCATATCCATAATGTTGTCCTCAAGTACATCGCCCTTGTATAGACCCTCTATATACTCCTTCCACCTTTCTGCTTTCCCTTCTTTGCTTAGAACTGGGTTTCCATCTTACCCCTAGTGAGATAAGCCTCCACATCCTTACATTTGTCCTCTAGCCATCCCTGCTTAGCCATTTTGCACTTCCTGTCGATCTCATTTTTGAGACGTTTGTATTCCTTTTTGCCTGCTTCATTTACTGCATTTTTATATTTTCTCCTTTCATCAATTAAATTCAATATTTCTTCTGTTACCCAAGGATTTCTACTAGCCCTCGTCTTTTTACCTACTTGATCCTCTGCTGCCTTCACTATTTCATCCCTCAGAGCTATCCATACTTCTTCTACTGTATTTCTTTCCCCCATTTCTGCCAATTGTTCCCTTATGCTCTCCCTGAAACTCTGTACAACCTCTGGTTTAGTCAGTTTATCCAGGTCCCATCTCCTTAAATTCCCACCTTTTTGCAGTTTCTTCAGTTTTAACCTACATGCCATAACCAGCAGATTGTGGTCAGAATCCACATCTGCCCCTGGAAATGTTGTACAATTTAAAACCTGGTTCGTAAATCTCTGTCTTACCATTATACACTCCTGGAAATGGAAAAAAGAACACATTGACACCGGTGTGTCAGACCCACCATACTTGCTCCGGACACTGCGAGAGGGCTGTACAGCAACGATCACACGCACGGCACAGCGGACACACCAGGAACCGCGGTGTTGGCCGTCGAATGGCGCTAGCTGCGCAGCATTTGTGCACCGCCGCCGTCAGTGTCAGCCAGTTTGCCGTGGCATACGGAGCTCCATCGCAGTCTTTAACACTGGTAGCATGCCGCGACAGCGTGGACGTGAACCGTATGTGCAGTTGACGGACTTTGAGCGAGGGCGTATAGTGGGCATGCGGGAGGCCGGGTGGACGCACCGCTGAATTGCTCAACACGTAGGGCGTGAGGTCTCCACAGTACAGCGATGTTGTCGCCAGTGGTCGGCGGAAGGTGCACATGCCCGTCGACCTGGGACCGGACCGCAGCGACGCACGGATGCACGCCAAGACCGTAGGATCCTACGCAGTGCCGTAGGGGACCGCACCGCCACTTCCCAGCAAATTAGGGACACTGTTGCTCCTGGGGTATCGGCGAGGACCATTCGCAACCGTCTCCATGAAGCTGGGCTACGGTCCCGCACACCGTTAGGCCGTCTTCCGCTCACGCCCCAACATCGTGCAGCCCGCCTCCAGTGGTGTCGCGACAGGCGTGAATGGAGGGACGAATGGAGACGTGTCGTCTTCAGCGATGAGAGTCGCTTCTGCCTTGGTGCCAATGATGGTCGTATGCGTGTTTGGCGCCATGCAGGTGAGCGCCACAATCAGGACTGCATACGACCGAGGCACACAGGGCCAACACCCGGCATCATGGTGTGGGGAGCGATCTCCTACACTGGCCGTACACCACTGGTGATCGTCGAGGGGACACTGAATAGTGCACGGTACATCCAAACCGCCATCGAACCCATCGTTCTACTATTCCTAGACCGGCAAGGGAACTTGCTGTTCCAACAGGACAATGCACGTCCGCATGTATCCCGTGCCACCCAACGTGCTCTAGAAGGTGTAAGTCAACTACCCTGGCCAGCAAGATCTCCGGATCTGTCCCCCATTGAGCATGTTTGGGACTGGATGAAGCGTCGTCTCACGCGGTCTGCACGTCCAGCACGAACGCTGGTCCAACTGAGGCGCCAGGTGGAAATGGCATGGCAAGCCGTTCCACAGGACTACATCCAGCATCTCTACGATCGTCTCCATGGGAGAATAGCAGCCTGCATTGCTGCGAAAGGTGGATATACAATGTACTAGTGCCGACATTGTGCATGCTCTGTTGCCTGTGTCTATGTGCCTGTGGTTCTGTCAGTGTGATCATGTGATGTATCTGACCCCAGGAATGTGTCAATAAAGTTTCCCCTTCCTGGGACAATGAATTCACGGTGTTCTTATTTCAATTTCCAGTACTGTATTATCTATCTGATACCTGTCAGTATCTCCAGGATTGTTCCATGTATACAACCTTCTTTTATGATTCTTGAATCAAGTGTTAGCTATGATTAAGTTATGTTCGGTGCATTTTGTTTGTGTTGACAATAATAATAATAATAATAATAATAATAAAAACAGAACAATCGACGCTAAGTGTTCCAAACCGAACCGATAAGTAACGAAACCAAACTATAGGGACCCAGCCGCCAACTATTGCGTTACACTTTCATTTTGCTTGTGAAAACTGCATGTCATCACGACTTCTCCATAGCTGTCTCCAAACTTCATTAGCAACAGCAGCTGACGTAGTTTAAATTTTGTCACAACGGTACAAGTTAACAGACCAGGTGATAATTTTTATGTTTCACCACAACTATAGATATGAATTTCTCGGGGGGGGGGGGGGGAGATTCCCAATTTCAGGGGGGGGGGACTTCCACCCCGCCCAGGACACCCCCTGATTTCATGACTGTCCATTGCTCCTCAGAGCGCTTACCAGGTGCTGCACCTCGCGTCTGAAATACTGCCGCTCACATATTCGTCTCCCTCGCGTTACGAGCGCGTTGATCATGCCTCTTTTCTGGCTTGCGTGGTGATGTGACAGTTTGTGTAGGTATCGTTGTGTGTTTGTGTCAGTTTTCGATACACGCAGTGTCTCAGGTTTTCACCATCCCTCGTGACCAGCACGTGTAGAAAGGGTAGCTGTTGGTCCTTTTTCCACCTCCACGGTATATTTTATGCTGGCATGGAGGCTATTCAGATGTCTTACGGAATCACCGAGCTGTTGCTCACCATGACCAGTTTACGAACGCTTCTCAATGACCTCTTCTAACTCTTAGGTGTGGAAGTGTGTGAGACAGTATAAGTATGTCAAATGTATTCATAACACCTACCTGAGTTGAGATAATACCATTATTTATGTGGCATGTAGGAATTTGAACACTTTATGCGAGAAGTTATGAATGAATGCATCAGATGGCAAGCATAGCAGACAGCATCTCTGAGGCGCACAGTATGCGTGACAGCCTCTCAATTTGGGAAATACCCTACTGACCATTAAAATTGCTACACCACGAAGATGACGTGTTACAGACGTGAAATTTAACCGACAGGAAGAAGATGCTGTGATATGCAAATGATTAGCTTTTCAGAGCATTCACACAAGGTTGCCGCCGGTGGCGACACCTACAACGTGCTGACATGAGGAAACTTTCCAACCGATTCCTCATACACAAACTGCAGTTGATCGGCGTTGCTTGGTGAAACGTTGTTGTGATGCCTAGTGTAAGGAGGAGAAATGCGTACCGTCACGTTTCCAACTTTGATAAAGGTCGGATTGTAGCCTATCGCGATTGCGGTTTATCGTATCGCGACATTGCTGCTCGCGTTGGTCAATATCTAATGACTGTTAGCAGAATATGGAATCGGTGGGTTCAGGAGGGTAATACGGAACGCCGAGCTGGATCCCAACGGCCTCGTATCACTAGCAGTCGAGATGACAGGCATCTTATCCGCATGGCTGTAACGGATCGTGCAGTCACGTCTCGATCCCTGAGTCAACAGATGGGGACGTTTGCAAGACAACAACCATCTGCACGAACAGTTCCACGACGTTTGCAGCAGCATGGACTATCAGCTCGGAGACCGTGGCTGCGGTTATCCTTGACGCTGCATCACAGATAGGAGGGCCTGCGATGGTGTACTCAACGACGAACCTGGGTGCACGAATGGCAAACCGTCATTTCTTCGGATGAATCCAGGTTCTGTTTACAGCATCATGAGGGTAGCACCCGTGTTTGGCGACATCGCGGTGAACGCACATTGGAAGCGTGTATTCGTCATCGCCATACTGACGTATCAGCCGGCGTGGTGGTATGGGGTGTCATTGGTTACACGTCTCGGTCACCTCTTGTTCGCGCTGACGGCACTTTGAACAGTGGACGTTACATTTCAGATGTGTTACGATCCGTGGGTCTACCCTTCATTCGATCCCTGCGACTGCCTACATTTCAGCAGGATAATGCACGGCCGCATGTTGCAGATCCTGTACGGGCCTTTCTGGATACAGAAAATGTTCGACTGCTGCCCTGGCCAGCACATTCTCCAGATCTCTCACCAATTGAAAACGTCTGGTCAATGGTGGCCGAGCAACTGGCTCGTCACAATACGCCAGTCACTACTCTTGATGAACTGTGGTATCGTGTTGAAGCTGCATGGGCAGCTGTACCTGTGCACGCCATCCAAGCTCTGTTTGACTCAATGCCCAGGCGTATCAAGGCCGTTATTAGGGCCAGACGTGGTTTTCTGGGTACTAATTTCTCAGGATGTATGGACCCAAATTGCGTGAAAATGTAATCACATGTCAGTTCTAGTATAATATATTTGCCCAATGAATACCCGTTTATCATCTGCATTTCTTCTTGGTGTAGCAATTTTAATGGTCAGTAGTGTACTTCCAGATCTATGTTGATAATGACATTTTATTATCCGATCATGCGTATTACCATTTTCGTTTCAAACCTTAGGCGGACTATTCCACAAAATGTGTGACAACAATGTCAGTATAAAATTATGTCCGTTGGACAGACACCCTGGAACGGTAGGACGAATGTTTCCTTAGTGCTTGTGGGAGACTTTCCTGCAGTTTACCAAAATGTATAAAAAGATATTAAACTTAGTCTACATCGCTGTGTATCGCTGTTACCTGCATCGTGGGAACTTTGTTGTATATACACTAAGGAGACAAAAGTCATGGGACGCCGTGGATTGCTATGCACATACACAGACGGCGGTAATATCGAGTACACGAGGTATAAAAGGGCAGTGCATTGACGGTGCTGTCATTTGTACTTATGTGACTCATGTGAAGAGATTTCCGACGTATGGCAGCGCGACGGGAGTTAACGACTCTGAACGCGGAATGGTAGTTGAAGCTGGAGGCAGAGGCCGACGGCCTTCACTTAACAACCGAGGGTAGCGGCGTTTGCGTAGTTATCAGCGCTAAAGGACAAAGAACACTTCGTGAAATAACCGCAGAAATGTCCGCCACCGTAGCTGAGCGGACAGCATGCTCCTAGACTTGTTCCAAGTGTGAAATCATGGACAAAGCTCATCAGACAAGCGTTAGTAGATGGGCCATGGTCTTCATGCCAAGCTGTGCTTCCCTCTGCAGTTCTAACTTTTGAGGTTAAGAAATAGTCTAGCTCGACTAGTTAAAAAGTTGCTGCTGTGTTTCTGGACTTGCATTATCACAGGTAAAATGTAGTGCCTGTGATAATGTAGTGCCTAAGTATTAACGATAAGATGGATAGTTTGTATGAGGCACTCAGTGATGTAGTTGTTAGAGTAAAGGACAAGGACAGTGTTCTGCTCATGGGTGATTTTAACGCCAGGATTGGAAATCAAACAGAAGGGTATGAAAAAGTTATGGGTAAATTTGGAGAGGATATGGAGGCCAACAGGAACGGGAAACAACTCTTGGGTTTCTGTGCCAGTATGGGCTTAGTAATCACCAACTCCTTTTTTAAACATAAGAACATTCACCGGTATACTTGGGAAGGCAGGGGAACCAGATCTGTCATTGACTATATAATAACAGACCAGGAATTCAGGAAGGCTGTGAGGGACACACGTGTATTCAGGGGATTCTTTGATGACACTGATCATTATTTAATCTGCAGTGAAATTGGGATTGTGAGGCCGAAAGTGCAGGAGGTCAGGTCCATATGTAGGAGGATAAGAGTGGAGAAACTTCAGGATAAGGAAATCAGGCACAAGTACATAACAGCGATCTCAGAAAGGTACCAGTTAGTTGAATGTAGTCAATTACAGTCATTGGAAAAGGAATAGACAAGGTACAGGGACACAGTACTAGAAGTGGCTAAAGAATGTCTTGGAACAGTAGTGTGTAAAGGTAGGATGAAGCAAACAGCTTGGTGGAATGACACAGTCAAGGCAGCCTGTAAAAGGAAAAAGAAGGCGTATCAAAAATGGCTACATACTAGAACTCAAGTAGACAGAGAAAGTTATGTTGAAGAAAGAAACAAAGCCAAACAGATAATTGCAGCATCCAAGAAGAAATCTTGGGAAGACTTTGGAAACAGGTTGGAGACTATGGCTCAAGCTGCTGGAAAACCATTCTGGAGTGTAATTAGCAGTCTTCGAAAGGGAGGTAAGAAGGAAATGACAAGTATTTTGGACAGGTCAGGAAAACTGCTGGTGAATCCTGTGAATGCCTTGGGCAGATGGAGGGAATATTTTGAAGAGTTGCTCAATGTAGGTGAAAATACTATCAGTAATGTCTCAGATTTCGAGGTAGAATGGGATAGGAATGATGATGGAAATAGGATCACATTTGAGGAAGTGGAGAAAATGGTCAATAGATTGCAGTGCAATAAAGCAGCTGGGGTGGATGAAATTAAGTCGGAACTCATCAAATACAGTGGAATGTCAGGTCTTAAATGGCTACACAGGATAATTGAAATGGCCTGGGAGTCGGGACAGGTTCCATCAGACTGGACAAAAGTAGTAATCACACCAATCTTTAAACATGGAAACAGAAAAGATTGTAACAACTACAGAGGTATCTCTTTAATCAGCGTTGTGGGTAAAATCTTCTCAGGTATTGTTGAAAGGAAAGTGCGAGTATTAGTTGAGGACCAATTGGATGAAAATTAGTGTTGGTTTAGGCTTCTTAGAGGTTGTCAGGACCAGATCTTTAGCTTATGGCAAATAATGGAGAAGTGTTATGAGTGGAACAGGGAATTGTATCTATGCTTTATAGATCTTGAAAAGGCATATGACCGGGTTCCTAGGAGGAAGTTATTGTCTGTTCTACGAGATTATGGAATAGGAGGCAAACTTTTGCAAGCAATTAAAGGTCTTTACATGGATAGTCAGGCAGCAGTTAGAGTTGACGGTAAATTGAGTTCATGGTTCAGAGTAGTTTCAGGGGTAAGACAAGGCTGCAACCTGTCTCCACTGTTGTTCATATTATTTATGGATCATATGTTGAAAACAATAGACTGGCTGGGTGAGATTAAGATATGTGAACACAAAATAAGCAGTCTTGCATATGCAGATGACTTAGTTGTGATGGCAAATTCGATTGAAAGTTTGCAAAGTAATATTTCAGAGCTAGATCAGAAATGTAAGGACTATGGTATGAAGATTAGCATCTCCAAAACGAAAGTAATGTCAGTGGGAAAGAAATATAAGCGGATTGAGTGCCAAATAGGAGGAACAAAGTTAGAACAGGTGGACGGTTTCAAGTACTTAGGATGCATATTCTCACAGGATGGCAACATAGTGAAAGAACTGGAAGCGAGGTGTAGCAAAGCTAATGCAGTGAGCGCTCAGCTACGATCTACTCTCTTCTGCAAGAAGGAAGTCAGTAACAAGAGTAAGTTATCTGCGCACCGTTCAATCTTTCGACCAACTTTGTTGTATGGGAGCGAAAGCTGGGTGGATTCAGGTTACCTTATCAACAAGGTTGAGGTCACGGATATGAAAGTAGCTAGGATGATTGCAGGTACTAGTAGATGGGAACAATGGCAGGAGGGTGTCCACAATGAGGAAATCAAAGAAAAACTGGGAATGAACTCTATAGATGTAGCAGTCAGGGCGAACAGGCTTAGATGGTGGGGTCATGTTACACGCATGGGAGAAGCAAGGTTATCCAAGAGACTCATGGGTTCAGCAGTAGAGGGTAGGAGGAGTCGGGGCAGACCAAGGAGAAGGTACCTGGATTCGGTTAAGAATGATTTTGAAGTAATAGGTTTAACATCAGAAGAGGCACCAATGTTAGCACTGAATAGGGGATCATGGAGGAATTTTATAAGGGGGCTATGCTCCAGACTGAACGCTGAAAGGCATAATCAGTCTTAAATGATGATGATGATGAGGATGATGATGATAAGTATTAACGGCTCTTGGAAGAAACACTGTCTTATTTGCACTCGGAACCAGGCAGTTTCCTGATAAGGCACTTACAAAGTTCTTCATGAGGTATTTATTTTCTAATTTCTCTCATTTTTTGTGGTGATCCGGTGAGCAGCAAAATTCTGTGTTATCAGAATACCTTACCAACATTTTTTGGACGCAAATCAAGTATGTACAAACAGAGGTATGTCGTTTTGTCGTTCTCCTGACAAATGTGAGATCTGACATTTAGAAAGTTTTCCATTTCCACTCTTCAAATATACAAGTAAGGCCGGTGAACGTTGGTTACCTTGTGCACCTGTTTAGGATCAATGTGATGGATCTCCCCTATACATCGAACACCTAGAATATGACGGGCATCTGGACCATGTTTATTAATTAAATGTACAGCTCGGTAAACTAGGTTGCTAAGGAATTACTAGTTTGCGTAGACCAACTGCAGCTCAAGAAAAGTGTTGCAGATCGAGCTTATCCGTTACGGATGTTTAAGAACCCGTGACTGGCTGTTCAGTTCAATACAGAAAACAGGAACCAGTCATTTGTTTGAAATACTTGCTTATTTTATAAATCACTTTCCGAATCTTTTCATGCTCATCTTCAGATGGTTCACAGAACGTTACATCACTACTTTTGTAGCCAGTACCCAGCATTATGGTAGAAAACAGTCATGTAATCTTCCGTAAACCGTCTGAAGACGAACATGAAAAGGTTCGAAAACCGGTTTATGGAATAAACAAGTATTTCAAAAAAGTGACTGATTGCAGTTTTCTGTATTTATATCAAAAGATTCGCATTCGGTGAGATATAAATGTATTGCGGCATGTCGTTGTGTCGAAAATTGACACAGTGAGACCGTGACACAGTGAAAATCTGGTTATTTCTTACAATAAAGTAAAAACAGCAGGTGGCCACTGTTAACAATGCTAATCATAAACAACAAGTATCATCGTTACCGAAACGAGTTTCCACTCTGCGGCGGAGTGTGTGCTGATTTGAAACTTCTTGGCAGATTAAAACTGTGTGCTCTATCAGGACTCGAACCTAGTATCTTCGCCTTTCAAGGGGAAAATGATCTACCAAATTAGCCATCCCTCCGGCTCAAGTTTGCTTCCACCAATAACCTCATCTCCTACTCCCCAAACTTCACAGTTCTTCCGCGTACCTTGCGGAACTAACACTCCCTGGAAGAATGGATACTGCGGAGACTTGACTTAGCCACAGCCTGGGGGATTATCTGCAGAATGAATTTTCACTCTGCAGCAGAGTGTGCGGTTATTCTACATTTCCTGTGAGGTTAAAACTGTGTGCCGGACCGGGAATCGTGCTTGGATACCTCCATCGGTAAAGCAATTCCCACGCAAAAGGTTCGAGTGCCGGTCCGAAACACTGGTTTAATCCGACCTGTAAATTTCTGCGTCGTTACAGGTTCCGGACCATCAGGTTCAGAATTATGGACTGCTTATGCGACACATGTGAAGTTGGCCAATTTTCGTTGTGGTAAAAGTTCTTCGTTGTGGCGGTGTCCTACAGCAAAGAACCATGTAGGCTAACTTACATGTAATTTCAAATGTGAACAGTTGTCTTATGAGTACTGATGTTATTACGCACCAGTAGTAGAAAATGTGTGATTTATTTAAGATATGTTTCGGGACTTCATTGTTGTATTACAAAGATCTGTAAGACAAGAAAACACTATCATTACTTCGTATTATTACATATAGTAACAAAGTTCACTTTAGTTAATAAAGAGAGCTTTGTGAGAGCGTTGTATGCCAACATGAGACGTACAAGGAAAAGTCTTGTGTGTTTGACATTACTTTTTTACTTTTAATTGTGTGTAATGGCACATCCGTTTTAATGTATGTTATACTAAAGGGCAATATAGTTACATTTACATGTTTGTTAGTATGTATAGTAATCACAAAATTATGTACATGGCTGCACGTTCAGAGACCGTGAATAGTTACAATTAAAAGAAAACAGCCCTCGGTCGCTAATTTTTAACGAATTAACCCGGTTTCGACACTGTTAGGAGTGTCTTCCTCAGAATTTACACCAAAGAATGGTCTATAACACGGTCACAGAATTATGACTAAAAACGAATGATACAAATTATAAGTACAGAATTATCGTGAAAGACTGGCAGTACTTATATGTCATTTATAAAATAATAAATATGCCAAAAGGGCATTAGTCACAAAGATATTTAAGATAAAAAAACTGATGGCGAGCCACTAAGGGCTGCTCGTTACTTGCGTGGTTCAGGTTGTAAACGTTTACAACCAGTCGGTTTACAACCTGCACTACGCAAGTAACGAGCAGCCCTTAGTGGCTCGCCATCAGTTTTTTTATCTTAAATATCTTTGTGACTAATGCCCTTTTGGCATATTTATTATTTTATAAATGACATACAGGGTGTTACAAAAAGGTACGGCCAAACTTTCAGGAAACATTCCTCACACACAAATAACGAAAAGATGTTATTTGGACATGTGTCCGGAAACGCTTAATTTCCATGTTAGAGCTCATTTTAGTTTGTTCTTCCACCTACGCTCAATGGAACACGTTATCATGATTTCATACGGGATACTCTACCTGTGCTGCTAGAACATGTTCCTTTACAAGTACGACACAACATGTGGTTCATGCACGATGGAGCTCCTGCACATTTCAGTCGAAGTGTTCGTACGCTTCTCAACAGCAGATTCGGTGACCGATGGATTGGTAGAGGCGGACCGATTCCAGAGCCTCCACGCTCTCCTGACCTCAACCCTCTTGACTTTCATTTATGGAGGCATTTGAAAGCTCTTGTCTACGCAACCCCGGTACCAAATGTAGAGACTCTTCGTGCTCGTATTGTGGGCGGCTGTGATACAATACGCCATTCTCCAGGACTGCATCAGCGCATTAGGGATTCCATGCGACGGAGGGTGGATGAATGTATCCTCGCTAACGGAGGACATTTTGAACATTTCCTGTAACAAAGTGTTGGAAGTCGCGCTGGTACGTTCTGTTGCTGTGTGTTTCCATTCCATGATTAATGTGATTTGAAGAGAAGTAATAAAATGAGCTCTAACATGGAAAGTAAGCGTTTCCGGACACATGTCCACATAACATATTTTCTTTCTGTGTGTGTGTGAGGAATGTTTCCTGAAAGTTTGGCCGTACCTTTTTGTAACACCCTGTATGTCATTTATAAAATAATAAATATGCCAAAAGGGCATTAGTCACAAAGATATTTAAGATAAAAAAACTGATGGCGAGCCACTAAGGGCTGCTCGTTACTTGCGTGGTGCAGGTTGTAAACGGACTGGTTGTAAACGTTTACAACCTTAACCACGCAAGTAACGAGCAGCCTTTAGTGGCTCGCCATCAGTTAATATCTTAAATATCTTTGTGACTAATGCCCTTTTGGCATATTTATTATTTTATAAATGACATATAAGTACTGCCAGTCTTTCACGATAATTCCGTACTTATAATTTGTATCGTACATTTTTAGTCATAATTCTGTGACCATGTTATAGACCATTCTTTGGTGTAAATTCTGAGGAAGACACTCCTAGCAGTGTCGATACCCGGTTAATTCGTTAAAAATTAGTGACCGAGGGCTGTTTTCAAAAAATGGCTCTGAGCACTATGGGACTTAACTTCCGAGGTCATCAGTCCCCTAGAACTTAGAACTACTTAAACCTAACTAACCTGAGGACATCACACACATCCATACCCGAGGCAGGACTCGAACCTGCGACCGAAGCGGTCGTGCGGTTCCAGACTGTAGCGCCTAGAACCGCTCGGCCACCCCGGCCGGCTGGGCTGTTTTCTTTTAATTGTACAGTAATCATTTGTTTCCTTATTTTAGAGAACTTGATAATGGGATAATGTAGCCCGAAAGCATGTTGTGTAAAATAAATCACATGTTTTCGACAACTGGTGCGCAGTAATCTCGGTACTCATTAGTAACATCTCTAAAGACACCGTTGTCTGTGGGACGTTAAACACGAATCTGATTCGTCATGTAGTTGTACGATGGCTTCATAACAAACAGCCGTCTGACGATTAACATGTCGGTTCGAAAACGCTAACGGCGCTTTCTTCTTAACGACATATTTTGTCAATGGCAGCTGCTTGCTGTTTTTGCTTTATTGTAAGAATTGCGCTAACTGGACGAAAACCCGAAATACGTCTTGGCATAAAAACGGCTATCTAAAAAGTGGTTGGTGCTGTATGTCTTCCAGTAAAATAAATAACATAATGTTTGTTAAAGTCTCACGCTCCTTCTGCGAAAGGAAATGAAGGCAATCTTTTGCTGCAATGAAATGTGGCCTCAGACGAGGAACTTGGCAGTGATTTGCAGCGTAGTTGTTAGGAAAGGCTCTCTCTGTATATTCCGCTTCCATTCTGCAAAACGATGCCCATGTTGCTCGCCGTAGGCGGGCAGTCAGTAGAAGCATCCAGAGTAAACATGGCGCTTCTCGAGCGGCCGCTTTATCGACTACGCTCGCAGCCGGCGGACCACGTGTCCCAGCTGCCGCTGTGTGGGTCACGTGGAGGGCGGCGTGCTGCCGCCTGTGCTGGGCGCGTGACGCAGCTGCCGGGAGTCGCCGGGAGGCTTCTGGAAGTGGGGGGTGCTTTGGGTGGGGGCGGGGGCCGGCACGGCAGAACGCGGGGAGGAGGGAAGTGTGCCAGGCGGCCGGCTTCGCGCACCTTCTGGCCCGCTCTATAAGTTCACAGCGTGCGTCACGCATTCCGCTCGCTGCGCTTACTCAGCAGAGCTGCTCTCTCGATAAGCTGACGTTAGCCTCAGCTGATAAACGTGCGGCAACATACGTTGTCACAACTCAATATCAAAGTCAGTCCCACCGAACTGTATCATGGCTACGACTGGGCTATTAACAATTTCAGTTCAATGGACGATTGCATATACCGGACAAAAGTATTCAAATCTATGAATATGCAGCTTTAAATGTTGAATTAATCGACACAGAAGGCGGAATAATTCCATAGATGCGTTGTGTCTTTCATACACATACACAGTACACGAATGATAAGGTGTTGTTGTTGTTGTTGTGGTCTTCAGTCCTGAGACTGGTTTGATGCAGCTCTCCATGCTACTCTATCCTGTGCAAGCTTCTTCATCTCCCAGTACCTACTGCAACCTACATCCTTCTGAATCTGCTTAGTGTATTGATCTCTTGGTCTCCCTCTACGATTTTTACCCTCCATGCTGCCCTCCAATGCTAAATTTGTGAGCCCTTGATGCCTCAGAACATGTCCTACCAACCGATCCCTTCTTCTAGTCAAACTGTGCCACAAACTTCTCCCCAATCCTATTCAATACCTCCTCATTAGTTACGTGATCTACCCACCTTATCTTCAGCATTCTTCTGTAGCACCACATTTCGAAACCTTCTATTCTCTTCTTGTCCAAACTGGTTATCGTCCATGTTTCACTTCCATACATGGCTACACTCCACACAAATACTTTCAGAAACGACTTCCTGACACTTAAGTCTATACTTGATGTTAACAAATTTCTCTTCTTCAGAAACGATTTCCTTGCCATTGCCAGTCTACATTTTATATCCTCTCTACTTCGACCACCATCAGTTATTTTACTCCCTAAATAGCAAAACTCCTTTACTACTTTAAGTGTCTCATTTCCTAATCTAATTCCCTCAGCATCACCCGATTTAATTTGACTACATTCCATTATCCTCGTTTTGCTTTTGTTGATGTTCATCTTATATCCTCCTTTCAAGACACTGTCCATTCCGTTCAACTGCTGTTCCAAGTCCTTTCCTGTCTCTGACAGAATTACAATGTCATCGGCGAACCTCAAAGTTTTTACTTCTTCTCCATGAATTTTAATACCTACTCCGAATTTTTCTTTTGTTTCCTTTACTGCTTGCTCAATGTACAGACTGAATAACATCGGGGAGAGGCTACAACCCTGTCTCACTCCTTTCCCAACCTCTGCTTCCCTTTCATGCCCCTCGACTCTTTATAACTGCCATCTGATTTCTGTACAAATTGCAAATAGCCTTTCGCTCCCTGTATTTTATACCTGCCACCTTCAGAATTTGAAAGAGAGTATTCCAGTTAACATTGTCAAAAGCTTTCTCTAAGTCTACAAATGCTAGAAACGTAGGTTTGCCTTTTCTTACAGGTGTATTATTCAACATCTAATTTCCCGTAACAACGTTACATTACCCCATCTACATCTACATTTACACTATTATCATGCAATTCGTAATTAAGTGCCTGGCAAAGGGTTCATCGAACAACTTCCGTCTACTGTTGCACTCTCAAATAGCACATGGGAGAAACGAACACTAAAATCTCCGTGAGCTCTGATTTCTCGTATTTTATTATGATGATCATTCCCCTCTACGATGGTGGGCGTCAACAAAATATTTTAACATTCCGAGGAGAAAGCTGATGACTGAAATTTTTTGAGAAGATCCTAGGGCCGGTATTACACTATCAAATTTCTTTGTCAAAGATTTGATCAAAGATGTGATCAAATATTCCGTCAAATATATTTGACAAAGATCTTTGACGTAGCGCTAGAAGGGGTCATCATATTTTTCGCAAAAGTTCAAGATGGCTGACAACAACTACTTATTAACCGCAGCAGTTACATAGTTACATGTACCGCAATTGCACTGTGTGCATATGCAGAGGAGAAGCGGTGGGGGGGGGGGGGGGGGGAAGGAAACATACCTGGGTGAAGACGTGAGTTTTAAGACGACAAAGGAAACATACCTGGGTGAAGACGTGAGTTTTAAGACGACACGATAAAAGTATTCAACAAAACTTGTTGCGTGAGGTTATACTGAAGGACGTCAAATCGTACATCAATTATTTAAGAATGGATGAGCATATATTTCTGTATCTGCTCAATGAAGTGTATCCTCATATCACAAAGCACAATATTCACTTAAGAACTGCTACATCTGCAGAAGACAGGCTCACTGTACACTCCGATTCCTTGCTAAGGAGAGGATTAGGTTAGGTTAGGTCAGGTCTCCAATCTTCGTAATCTGTTTTGTATTCAACGTGCCTCACGTTGTAAAGCGCCTCCTCAGCTTCATACATCTCTACTAATTTTGTAGTTGTCGGCACACACCAATTGTATTTACCCGCAATGTTTATAAAAACACTACAGACGACAGAATGCAGCGATGCTAGCGCTCCATGTGGTAACATGTCACATTGCAGTGAACAGAAGACAAGCGACTTCTTTGATCAAATCTACAGCGAGGCCCTAGATTTGAACAAATATTGGACGACATTTGACAAAGTTCCCTATTACACCATCAAATATCTTTGACAAAGATATTGGACAAAGTTATTTGACAAAGAAATTTGATAGTGTAATACCGGCCTACCGCAAGGAAAAACTCCTCTTTTTTTAAAAATAATTGCCACCCCGTTCATGTATCGTATCCGTGGTTCTCTCTTCCCTATTTCGCGATAGTACAAAAAGAGCTGCCCTTCTCTGAACTTTTTCGATGTCCTCCGTTGATGCTATTTGATGTGGATTCCACACCAAACAGCAGTACTCCCCAAAAGGACGGACAAGCGTAGTGTAAGCAGACTCTTTAGTAGACCTGTTGCTTTTCTCGGGGCTCTGCCAATAAACCACAGTCTATGGTTTGCTTTACCCACAACAATATCTATGTCACAGTTCAAACTTGAGTTATTCGTAATTGTAATCCCAGATTTGTGTGATTTATCGTGTAACCGAAATTTAACTAGTTCCTTCTGATATTTTTGTGACTTCACATTTTTCATTATTTGCCGCTTTTCGCACTTTACGGATATCTTGTCAAAATCGTTTTGTAATTTGTTTCGATCATCATCTGCAGACAATCTAAGAGTGCTACTCAGATTATATCCTATATCAATTGTGTAGATCAGGAGCAGCAAAGGGCCTATAACACCAGATATTACTTCTGTTTTATTCGACGACTTTCCGTCAGTTATAACGAACAGTGACCTATCTGACAAGAAATCACGATTCCAGTTGCACAAACGAGACGATAGTCCACAGCCAAGCAATTCGATTAGAAGTCGCTTGTGAGGTAAGATGTCAAAAGTCTTCCGGACATTTAAAAATATGGAATCGATTCGACATCCTCTGTCAATAGCACTTCTTACTTCGTGAGAATGACGCAAGTATTTAAATGAGCACTGTGGTACAGCATTAGACAAAGTAATTTGTCTTCAGAACTCCTCATTCCTGTCTGCTGCCATTTCGTACACACGCATGTTCAGCGGACGGAAAGGAAAAGGGACGATCCTAGAAGAGAGAACAATCATCTTGCATATGCATAAATAAAATAAAGACATTTAAAGAAACTGGAGGAGCTGTACACAGAAATCCGTCCACTGTTTTATGTGCCATCCAGCACTACAAAACGAAGAACATTATAGTGAATCAGCCTAGGACAGGTGCTTCGTCAAAACGTAGTACTATAGATAAAAGACGAGTGACGAAAATGGTGAAGCAAAATCCCAGAAAAAAACAACGGAAATTAGAGCGCATCGCGAAGGACATACTGCGACGATGGCTCTTTAAAGAACAGTTCGTAGGATATTGAAAAGTAAACCTTGAAGGAAACCGTATGTAAGTATAGTAAACATGAACAAGCGTTTGTTATTTTCCGTTGACTATGTAACAAAGAAAAATGAGTTCTGGGATCGTGTGTTATGCCAACGGCCTTGCCGCAGTGGTAACACCGGTTCCGTGGGATGACCGAAGTTAAGCGCTGTCAGGCTGGGCTAGCACTTGAATGGGTGACCATCCGGTCTGCCGAGCGCTGTTGGCAAACGGGGTGCACTCAGCCCTTGTGAAGCAAACTGGCCGGCCGCAGTGGCCGAGCGGTTCTAGGCGCTTCGGTCTGGAACCGCGCGACCGCTACGGTCGCAGGTTCGAATCCTACCTCGGGCATGGATGTCTGTGATGTCCTTCGGTTACTTATGTTTAAGCAGTTCTAGGGGACTGATGACCTCAGATGTTAAGTCCTATAGTGCTCCGAGCCATTTGAACCATTTTGAGGCCAACTGAGGAGGTACTTGATTGAGAAGTAGCAGCCCCACTCTTGCAAACCGACATATGGCCGGGAGAGCGGTGTGCTCACCACATGCCCCTCCATATCCGCATCCAGTGACGCATATGGGCCGAGGACGACACGGCGGCCGGTCGGTTGATACCGTTGGGCCTAAGGGCCTGTTCTACCGGAGTTTGGTTTTAGATCGTGTGTTATGGTTAGGTGAAACCAAGTTAAATGTATGCCAATGTTGGAATCGGTCAGCTCATACAAATACCAAAATGGCTCTGAGCACTATGGGATTAACATCTGAGGTCATCAGTCCCCTAGAACTTAGAACTACTTAAACCTAACTAACCTAAGGACATCACACACATTCATGCCCGAGGCAGGATTCGAACTCGCGACCGTAGCAGTCTCGCTCGCGGTTCCGGACTGAAGCGCCTAGAACCGCACGGCCACCGCGGCCGGCCACTTCGTAGGGATATGAAATGGAACGATCACATAGGTTCAATCGTAGGTAACGTGTGGGACCCGTACCAGCTCGGACTAACTGGGGATATTGAACGTAAACAGAGAAGAGCAGCACGAATGGTCACAGGTTTGTTTAATTCGTGGGAGAGTGTCACAGAGATACTGAAGGAACTGAACTGACAGACTCTTGAAGACAGACGTAAACTATCACGAGAAAGTGTATTAACAAAGTTTCAAGAACCGGCTTTAAATGATTACTCTAGGGATGTACTACAACCCCCTACGTATCGATCACTCAGGGATCGTGAGGATAAGATTATAATAATTATTGCACGCACAGAGGCATTCAAGCAATCATTCTTCCCGTGCTCCATACATGAATGGAACAGGACAAAACTTTAATAGCTGGTACAGTGGAACGTACTCTCTGCCATGCACCGCACTGTGGTTTGCACAGTATAGCTGCAGATATAGAAGTGAAGGGCCATTAAAGATGTGAAGGCAGAGGAATACTGAGTGTGATCGTAAAAATATGGGAGCTACGGTCAAACATGGGGCCATCAGCTTGTCTGGCGTCAAGTATGTTTATAAGAATATACTACAAGAATATCTACACACAAGCGCTCAAAAAGTAAATCTCCGGAATAATTTTTATTTCCGATAAGACAACTGTCCTAAGCATACCTGTAAAGTTGCTAGGTTATGGGTCATACACATTACGGGTAGTCAGCCCTTTCTACTAGCCGCCCACTTTTGTATCTCTGTTAATAGAAATTTTCTAATTGCCCACCTGTTCCACAGTAACGTTGATTTATAGGAAGGTATCTGTATAAAATTTATAAAGCGGAGTTACATCAAGTTAATCTTTATTAATCTTATCAAATACTTTAATTCAAAATTTTACCAAATATAATGAAAGTGTTTTTAAAATCTACCGCATACCGTGAAAGCTGGAACGGTCCATGCTGACTACCACTGATTTACAACACATCACATATACTCAAAACACCACCAATCGAGAACATCTGGCAAGAATTGGAAGACAGGATCAGGAAACACCACGTCCCAAGCAAAACAAGAGTGAAAGACATTATTCTGCAGGAATAGAATAATATTGATCCGGACTTCACAAGCAAGATGTACAAACCAAGTACTAGAGCATTGTGTTTTGTTTATTTAAATACTCATATCCAACTGTTGGGAGAACATTTTCCAGTTTTCAGTCCAAAAACGTATTTATGTTTAATTTAAGCAAATACATGCGACAATAAATGAAATAAAGGTTTGTTAAAAACACAGAATAGATTTATTTATTTTACTATGTATGTTCTACGTAGCACACTGTTGACATTTGAATACTTCCACACGCCTATGCATTTTTTGTCGTATCTATGACTACTCTGCATGTCACACCTAAGTGCTTGGCAGAGGATTCACAAAACCACTTTCACACTGTCTTTCGACTGTTCCACTCTCTAAAAGTGCGTGGGAAAGATGAGCGCCTAAATATTTCCGTACGAACTCTGATTTCTCATATTTCATCAAGATGGTCATTTCTCCGTATGTGAGTTGGAGTCGACAAAATACTTTCGCATTCGGAGGAGGAAGTTGATGATTGAAGTTTCGTGAAACTATCTCGCCGCGACGGAAAAGCCATTCTTTTAATGACTGCCAAACCAACTTGCTTTGCATATCGTCACACTCTCCCCTGTATCTCGATAATACAAAAACGACCTGCCTTTTTTGAGCTTCTCTGATGTCCTCTGTCAATCCGGCGACGTGACGCATTCCCAAGGACGACGGTTCAAATCCCCATCCGGTCATTCAGATTTAAACTTCCCGTTATTTCCCTCAGTGGATCCAGGCAAATGCCGGGATAGCTCCCTTCAAAAGGACACGGCCGAATTCCTCCCCCACGCTTCGTAACCCGAGCTAGTGCTCCGCCGTTAACGACCGCGCTGTCTACGAAACGTTAAACTCTAATCTTCTTTTCTCTGTCAGTCCTATATGGCAAGGATCCCATACCGCAAAATGGTTCAAATGGCTCTGAGCACTATGAGACTTATCTTCTGAGGTCATCAGTCCCCTAGAACTTAGAACTACTTAAACCTAACTAACCTAAGGACATCATATACATCCATACCCGAGGCAGGATTCGAACTTGCGACCGTAGCGGTCGCGCGGTTCCGGACTGTAGCGCCTAGAACCGCTCGGCCGCTCTGGCCGGCCATACATTTTACCAAACAGATTACCAGGTGCTGTGTGCCACTGATATCAGGGTGACGAATTACCACGTTATCCTGGTAGAAAGACGACGACTGCGAAGGTACCTCATTGCAACGTTTCATAGCCGACGTGTTGGTCGAGGAGGTATCCAAAGCATGGCCTCCTCGTTCATCGGACCTGCATCTTTTAGAGTTCTGGCTATGGGGGCAATTAAAGGCACACACTATGTGTAACCCATCGACAATGTGCAAACATTACAGGACCGTTTGACCAATGCATGTGCCGCAATACGAAAGGAGCCATTTTGAAAGAGTGGGTGATTCACTGCAAAGAATGGCTGAAGGACACGTCGTAACCACATCCAGCACTGCCTATGGTATCCACTTCTACGTAACAGACAGGTGGGGAGAGAGGTCAAATTGGTCCATATCTCAGTTGCATCAGTTTCCGGACATATCAGTATAGGAAATGTTAGCTTTTACCAATACTACCTCTTGCAAGAATATGGGACGCTTCTTTTTAAACAGCCTGTACTTTTAAACGTACCAGTAAATGAGACAGTCTACCGAGAAACGGTGAGGAAGTAGTGAAAGAATAGTAACATTATTCGAATTGCTCAATTTAACGAGAGCCCAGCAGTTAAAGGTTTTAAAGAGACTGAAGCAATTTTAGTTTCTCCTCGTGCGATATCCATCGTTGAAGTTGGTAGCTACTACGATTTGAAAATCTTCTCCCGTCACTGCACAATCATTGTGGTTCTATAACTTTTTGTTGTACTGAGGAAATCCGTAAAACTGTTTCCCATACGTACATTTCGAATAACTGAAAGGTAATTCATACACTTCTGCGTTATGTGATACCATCGGCAGTGGTGACAGAAATAACAGGAATATATGAGTGTCGTAAATTTAACTAATTTTGTGATTACTATCAAGAATCCACTATGAAAGATCGTACGTAAACTTGTTTCATAATCCATTATTCCACAATATAGCATTAATGTCCGTGAAATGCGGATTGTTATGCTGTGGGCGAAATGAAGAATGATTTTAACGATTTGTGCATTACGGTAGTAAGATTGCAATACGACGACCGTTTGGCAACATGAAATTTTTGTATTCCTTCATTAACACGCTGCCGCACTAGGAAGTTGTTAAACGATAGATATATTAATATCTTGACTGGACATTAACAATGTCATCACACACGACAAAATACCGTCTTCATTCAGAAAGGAATGGTTTGTAGTTTTATATGACAGCTTTACCAATTCCGACTTTCCTTTTAACAAAGTATTGTCCACTGTTACTGTCCGTTGTTTGATGGAAACACTAGCATCCTTACTTCTACTTTTACAGCCAATAGTGGAATAACTTGGCAACGTTGTACGTCGTGCATAATTATGTAAACTATATTAGTTGTAATCAGTAAATCACCTTTCGTCAATATTTAGCCTACAAAAACTGTTGTGAAAATCTGATTTGCAAACTAACACTACAGATCCAACTTACAGCATACCTATTTATCGATGTTAAATTACATATAATGAAATGACAAGTGACATAGCAATTGCATGACGAGACGCACCATATTTCCATATACAAATCGTAAACCACGGAATCGATTTGCAGATCGTTAAAACAATCTATCATTGTACCGCTCGCGTTGAATCAGCGTAGTAGCCAAAGGAAACATAGCTACTGGCAAAAACATGGGCTATCAGACAATCAGAGACAGTATCAGAATTGGTTACGCTCCGTCTCTGTTGGCCCTCTATAGCTAACAAATAGACACAGCTATCGGTCACTTTAAATCACATTTATTAATACCATTTGCAAATTCGGCGAAGCTCGTCGCCGGTTAACAACAGAAGACGAATAGATACCCTTTGGATATGAAAAAGCCGAGGTAGCAGATAATGTAATAAGTAAAAAATACAAGGTCAAGTAGAAATCGTAGGATAACACACAAGATAATGAAAGTAATGGCGAAAGAAGAAAGTACAAGCATTCAGCAAATGAAGCACGCACAAGAGAATACAGACGTCTAACAACTAAGACTGACGGAAAAGTGCAAAATGGCAAAGCAGGAATAGCTAGGGAAGAAATGCTGAACTATAGAAACAAGCAAGACTGCGTGAAATATACATGGCGCCTAAAGAGACATAAAAGACACATTTAAGTAAAAGAGAACCACTTGCTTGAATAGTATGGAAAGGGAAGGGGGCGTAGATGAAGAAGAGAAGGGAGATGTAGTACTGAGAGAAGAATTTGACAGCACTGAAAGACAACACTAGCCAACATTCCCTCAGAAGTACTGAGATCTATAGGAGAACGTATTAGGACAAAACTATTGCACATAGTATGCAAGATATATGGGACAGGAGAAATACCTCAGACTTCTAGAAGAACATAATAATTCAAATTCCAAAGAAGGCAGGTGCTATCAGGTGTGAATATTACCGGACCTTTGTTTTAAAAAGTAAAGGCTGAAAAATAATGAATTATTCGCACGAGAATGAAAAAAAAAACTGGTAGAGCCCAATCGCGAACAGATCAGTCAGGGTTCCGGGGAAATGCAGAAACACACTGACACTACGGCTTATACGATAAATTGAAAAAAGCCCAACCTGTATACGTAGCATAACTAGATTTTAAAAAATCGTTTGACAGTGTTGCCTAGAAAGCAGTCTTTGGAATTCTTGAGGTAGAGCGAGTAGGGAGCGCCAGGTTATCAACAACCCACACAGAAACCAGAGTCCAATTATTAGATTCGGAGGACATTGAAAGGAAGCAGCCGTCGGGAAGGGAGAGAGACAGGATTTTACACTATCGCCTATGCTACTCAATCTCTACCTCGAGCAAGCACTACAGGAAAATTATGGCAAATTTTGAAAATGAATCAAATTTCGATGAGAAGAAATAAAAATTTGAAGTTTGTCGATGACACTGTAATCTGCCACAGACGGGAGAGGATTTGGTTCAAAATGGTTCAAATGGCTCTGAGCACTATGGGACTTAATTTCTAAGGTCATCAGTCCCCTAGAACTTAGAACTACTTCAACCTAACTAACCTAAGGACATCACACACATCCATGCCCGTGGCAGGATTCGAACCTGCGACCGTAGCGGTCGCGCGGTTCCAGACTGAAGCGCCTAGAACCGCTCGGCCACTCCGGCCGGCAGAGGATTTGGAAGAGCAGTTGTACGGAATGGACAGTGTCTTGGAAAAAAAAAAAGGTTATAGGATGATCAGTTAAAGCAAAACAAGGGTAATGCAATGTAGGCGAATTAAACCAGGGGCACGCAGCACTGGGAATTCTAATCGTCGATTCGTACTAAATATGTGTTATTATGTGAATAGGTATTTCAGTTTAGGTACATTTGTATTTCTCTTGTTCCTATTATTTTCGTTTCATTTCTTAACTTTATAGGGCCAGAACAGTTAACTCTGTTAACTCCCGCATAAGATTTTAGATAGCAAGTCACACACTTTTGTTAAACTTGTATTGTATCTTTATTTATATTTGTGCAACACCACCATTGTATATCTTTAATACCGTTAAATTATTCTCCCATTTTTTCTTTTCAACACCAAAACCTATTGCAAAATATCTTACAAGGATGTTAATTAACAGCAGGCTTCTCAAAACAAGTTTGTTGAACTTGTGTAGGCTAAAATTAGCAGGTTTGATGGAAGAAAGAAAACAGAAGCAGATAGGGATGAGAGAAGCATGATTAGATCACAGTCTGACTGAGATAGTGGTTCGCTGTTGGTCACAAGGAAAACAGGTGGGATATGCCGAGAGGGAAACTACGCTGATAACGACAGATAAAGTTATAATCTCCTACTGAACATATAGTTGTTTAGGGTAAGACACAAATTACAGAGCAGTTCGTTCCATTGCAGTAGGCTTAAAATGCAGAAGGAGACGGAGGAAGGTTTACAAGGGGAAGGCCTCAGACACGGCCAACCGATTCGGCTCAAATTTGGCAGGTCGCTTGTGTACAACCTAAAATGAAGGAATCTAAGATATTTTGGGTCAACACCCCTTCGTTTCTGAGAAAATCACCCCTAAAGGTTATGACGAGCAATCAACACACAATTGACGGGATCGATAGATAATTGTAAGTAGAGCATTTTTCATCATCAGGTATGGGGTCCGAAAACGCATACGTTTCCAGAAATGGGGGTAAGAAACTTTTACAACTGCGGCTTCTGTACCGACATGCAAAAAGCTTTTCGCCGGCAGCAACGATAGCGCAATGGCTAAGGTAACTGGCTCGGAATGGGAGAACTTGGGTTCGAATCTCGAAGAAACCTAGCGGATGTTATTCTTTTCGTTTCTATCTTTCCATATCTCAATTGATAGGGACAGGAGGGTTAATAAGGTAAGTAAATCAATAAGGAATGATAATAATAAGGTAGGCAAACTAATTTCCCAAACGCCGTGAGTTAGTAAAGTATTAAACTTTTAAGCCTTGTCACATGAAAACAACTCCGAGTAAGAGTGCTGCGAATTCCTCACGAGGGCTCACAGATAGCCAACCGCGCGACACTTGTTTACAGCGAGGCACGGGACAGAATGCATACGGGGAGAGTTATGTTGTCCCAGTTGCCTCGTCATATCATAGTTGTGAACCAGGAAGAGTGAAGGTGTCCAGCACTAGCCTTATAGAAGTCAATCGGAAAGAGTTGTTTTCCGCCATTAGGCTGCCGCGAACCTCGCGGATACATGTAGTGATTTTTCTATCGTTAATGCACCGAATGAAACACGTTTTGTGAATGAATAAAGTGCCCTTCCGTAAGTAACATATGACGAGTACTGTATGTAGTTTGTGGTAATTAGCTCGTCTGTTTATGCTGTAGTAACTAGTTATTGTTTGTTGTGTCCTATCTTTCGAGATTCGAACCCGGGGTCTTCGAGACCCAGCCAGTTACCTTGGCCGGTGCGCTATCAGCGCTGTCGCCGAATAGCGTTTACCGTGTGGGTACAGAAGCGGCAGTCATATAAGTTTCTTTCATCGATTTCTGGAAAAGTTTGCCTTTGCGGACCCCCTTACAATTATCTATCGATCCCTCCAATTTTGTGTAGATTACTCTTCACAACCTTTAGGGGTGGTTTTCTCAAAAACGCGGGGGTGTTGACCCAAAATAACTTAGATTCCTTCGTTTTAGGTTGTACACAAGCGACCTGCCAAATTTGAGCCGAATCCGTTGGCCGTGTCTGAGGCCTTCCCCTTGTTAGTGTTATGCAAAGGCACGATGTTGGACGTGTCTGATTTGGTTTGGTTGCTGCCGCGTTGCACGGTTTTCACTTAATGTTGCTGCATTACGCAACGTGAACACTGTGCTACCTGAGATCGATCGCTCCAGCGTGCTCTGCCCGGCAGGCGCCAGTGTACTCTGGAAAGGCGCCTGTCTTGACTCGCCCGTCGACCTATCCCCCCTTCCCCTGAATTCCTCCCCCCACCCATTATTCGCGTGACCTGTGGGCTCACCGCAGCATAGCTGAAATTCCCTCGCGTGCGGCTGGAGCCCACCATAATGGCACTTCTTTTTGTCAGAACCAGTCTCCGACGCGACTATGCTGTCATTACGTGTGTTATTTCCATTTGCTGCGCGATGTGGCGATTACAGGCTCGCGGAGGCCACGTGCGGCACGACGAACGTTCCAGAAACTACACGAAGGCTCTAGTCCAGACGGAACGGGGTTTGCTACAGTACAGCGAGGGTTTGGAAATGTCAATACTTCAGCAGCCCTTAAGTCGCAAATAAATGTTTTTACTCCCGTACTGAAAACAATATTCTGTCCAGGAATGCCTACATTTATTTTATTCCGTTATCTAGTTATCTGGTTTCGTGTGACCCTGCGAACTGAAGCTAAATGGTCATTGATTAGAAATTTTTAAACATAAAACTTAAATAATAAATAAAACACGAAAAAAGTGAGAGAAATTGCGAATAAATAGTACGTTACAAAGGAAAGTTCTGTATTATTGCCAGGAACTCCTGTACAGAACAGAAGAAGAATGCAACAAGGAAACCTCTTCACTTGAGGTAGAATACTTTTTTTCTTTTTTTTTTTCAATTCTGCTGGAATCCCAAAGAAATCTGCTGAAAAGTGCACACCTTTTGTACAGTGCTTAAGTAAATGTTATTCCGTCACTGAAAGAATGTCGCTGTTTCTACAGAACGACTCAATACTGTCATCAAAAACTCCGTTATGGAAATATGTACGAGGTTGGCAGAGATAGAATTTCGAGACACGTGAACACCGGCCTATGTGAAGGTCGGAAACTGACACGGCACATTAGTCTGACCGCCCTTTTCTGAGCTAAGAATATTCTCGTGACAGCCGAGAGCTGTCCCCAAATATAAAATAGAGTGAATGTAAGCCAAATAAACAGGCTTTCGCGTTTCAGTATCAGTTGCAGTGGAGATATGAGGCTGTTTTTGACAAGTCTGATAAAAAAGTGAGAGAAAATGTTTGCTTCGTAAACAGCTCACATTACTTCTAGCTCACATTACTTCTAGACATAGTCTGCTCTGAGGGATACACACTTGGTCCAGCGGTCCTCCATCTTTTTCATCCCATCGGAAAATCAGGTTCTGTTAAACACTGCAAAATGCGAGCTGGCTACAGCATCACTTCCTCATTTGTAAAACAGTGAACTGGTAGCCAAGATCGCAGAAATTCTTTTTATTCCATGATTACCGGTTTCGGCGAAACTAGAGCCGCCATCATCGGATCTTGGGACACATACAGGTTACAACATCAAGGCAACCTGTATGTGTCCTAAGATCCGATGATGGCGGCTTTAGTTTCGCCGAAACCGGTAATCATGGAATAAAAAGAATTCCTGCGATCTTGGCTACCAGTTTATTGTTTTACAAGCATCTAGATCGCCCCCACATCCTCATTTGATGCAAAATTCATGCCAGCAAGCCAAAGTTTCAACTTACGGAACATGAACAAGTCACTTGGGGCTAAGTCTGGTGAACAGGGAAATGAGGAACCAATTTAAAGCCCAGTTCATCCACTTTCATCATTCTTATCGCTGATGTGTGGGATGCTGCATTATCTTGGTGAAACAGCACTTTTTGCTCTTCTTTCAGCCAACGCAAGTTTCAAACGATCCAACAATGAAGCATTATAGTATCCATTTATGGTTATGCCTTTTCGCAAATAATCTATGGGGATTATTCCTCAGGAAAAAAAAATGGTCATCACCTTACAGCTGCACTTTCACCAGCATTTGTCCTTTGTTTTGACTGCCTTTTTGACTCTGGTGTGTAATGACGGATCAAGGTTTCATCATCAGTCGCAAATCGGTGCAAAAATTCTTGCGGATTGTGATTAAATATCGCCAGACATTGTGCTGAAATGTGCCGGGTGCGCTTTTGGTCGACTATGAACAATCGCTGCACCCACCTCGCATACAGCTTCTTCCTAGCCCATTCTCCATACGGGGTATTATACACTCACTCAGTTGAGGAGCCTACAGCCTCAGCAGTCTCAAGAAATTTTATTCGAAGGACTTGCATTACCATACCATGTATTTTGTAATGTCCTCAATTGGAAGGCCGAAGAGCGCATCGTGTTCGGTGCTTGCCCGACCACGTTTAAATTCATTAATCCGAAAGTAAATGTTCTTCAACGATGGTGCAGTATCAGCGCGAACTTCATCCAATTCTGTTTTAATACGTAATGTAATCCAGCCCTTCAACTGAAAATAGTTAATAACAGCGCGAAACTCGGTTTTCCCATTTTCAATAGCTGTCGTGACCAATTCAGACGGCTGTCATTCCCTGAACTGTGTGCTGTACATTGTTGACATTCTTTATAACCAAGCTTACCAACCATGAAGACGCAACAAAATTGTTACATTCTTTTCTGGAAATTTACCAGACTTATCAAGCGTGATAACAATAACTTCACGTGGCTCAACGACCCGGTAGAAGTATTTTAGTTGGACGTTACTTCTGCGATTTGCGCGTCCTTAATCTACCCATGTTATCCAACCGGGGAAACGGGAACTAGAGTTTCACGGGGAATCCGAACCGAGTGTCGCTCCCGGTAATACATCGTTGAGAGATGAAGGCTGCGTTAATGGTAGACTGTAAACTTCCGTGACGCAACCGGAACTAGATCCCGCTCTTATTAGAAATAATTTAAATCTTCTTCGAGACAAAATTAGAAGTGTTCCTTGTAAAACTTTAAACTATTCTTCAGAAAACTAGCCTCCTACGGAGAAAACTAAACTCTTCTTCTGAAAAATCGGAAATTCTACTCCAGAAAAAAAAACAGCCTAAGTCTTCTTCGGAGTAAACTGAAACATTCTTCGGAAAAAAACAATAAGCTCTTTTTACGGAGACTCTAAAAAATCTTTTCTTAGATGGATTAAAACTCTTCTTCGCAAGATCTAAAAAAAAACTCTTACAGAAAAAATTAAAAATCTTCTCAGAGGGATTAAAACTCTTCTTCGGAAAAATCTGAATAAAAATCTTCTTTGGAAAGAACTAATTGCTCTACTTCAAAACAATTAAAACTTTTCTTAGAAGGAAGACAAACTAAAGACGTTTCGTCGGATAAGCTTAGGTTGTAGCTCCCGTGAACAAATCTTTGAAAGTGTTTTCTATAATTGGCGTATATCCTATTGTACATTATCCAATGCTGGTAAGTAAAGTGATCTTTCCATTCACTAAGGATTGCTGCTCTGGCTTGTAAAGTATAAGATTCAGAGTGCCAAGATTCAAAGCGAGTGCATTACTTTTCGCCACTGGGAAGAATTTCCAGTTCGGTAACAGAACTATTTCGACTGTTTTATACCATTATGCGGACCTGTTAGCAGGGGCCAATTTTTTCCCCGACCAATCCCCAATGTGGTATTGCTCACCACAAACGAATAAATACTATCTCGCCGCTATGACACCACACTTCTCGCACATCGGAGAATCAGCCAGTTTTATTTTAAAACACTTTTCCTCCGTGCTTATCGTGTCTATAACCAACTCATAACACCTGCTTCGCAAATTCGTTGGGATGTAGGTGGACGTGCACGTAAGAGAAAATTTTTGTTCAGATCACCGCAGGAAATCCTGTTCCCTCGCAACCCCTCCATCTGACAGAAAAAGTAATATGAGATCCAGTGGAATTTCGTACACGTCTTGATTCTCTCTATTCTAACCCAGCTGCTTAAGACTTCCGCTGTTATCCTACGACTTTCTTTTATCTGTAATGTGCATGTCTATGTTTAGACCAGATAATAAACTACAGAAGAACACCAACATGCAACTGTTTTCGCCCGAGCCACAGCGTCGCTTATCTGTCAGTTATCGAGATTACCTACTCGAGTTTCGCTCGTTCTAGCCTTTTCCAGCTACATCCTCAAGAGATGGTTGTTTGTGTTGATAGCTGGGGCCGAAAAGCTTATCAGTCCACGAATGCTGCCGGCCGGTGTGGCCGAGCAGTTCTAGGCGCTTCAGTCTGGAACCGCGCGACCGCTGCGGTCGCAGGTTCGAGTCCTGCCTCGGGCATGGCTGTGTGTGGTGTCCTTAGGTTAGTTAGGTTTAAGTAGTTCTAAGTTCTAGGGGACTGATGACCTCAGATGTTAAGTCCCATAGTGGTCAGAGCCATTTGAACTTTTTTTTTTTCCACGGATGCTATTACAAGAAACACGCCCTTGTTGTCCAAACTGAGACTCGCGGGCGGTAAGCAATTTCGAGTGTTGCCCAGTGCCAAAAATTCCCGAATTTGCTTTAATATGGCCCTGTGTTCTGTTAGAAGAGTCGAAATAACGCGCGCTTCTGGAATATTAATGAAGAGTGGCAAACAATCAAAATACTTACGAATCGCGCGGCACACGTGTGTTGGTTGGATTTTCTCAGCAACTATCGAGGCTGCTGTTAAAAGTGGAAAGGAGGGGATTTTATGTTTTCGAGCGTATGTACACTGTGCAGCAGTTGTTAATTCTGATAAAAGTCTTGTTGGTGTCTGACCGTATAGTGTTGCAAAGCTTTTCGATGTTTCAGTTATGACTGAAAGTAAGAAAGCAGGAAGCAAGATCGGAGATCAACGTCCCGTCGACGACTAGGTTATTAGAGACAGAGCACAAGCGAGGGTCGGTGAAGGAAATCGGCCGTGTCCTTTCAAAGGAACCTTCCCCGCATTCATTTTAAGCGATACAGGGAAGTCACAGACAACTTAAATCTGGGTGGCTGGAGATTTTGAGTCCAATGGCTTACCACTGTGTCACCTCACATTGATACTATTGGTGGGTGCCTTCGTCAGGATGACGTATACACACGAAAGATTGCTAATATTTATTTTACCGTCATTCAATCGCAGAGAAGGACTGGACGTTCTTTCTACACTTTCTTCGTCGAAATGCACTGCAATTCAGAGCCAAAATTCAACTACATGAGTCGGCAAATGCATCGCACTGCTGATTACACGTAAGCTTAACAAGGTTGCTGCGTATTATACCACATGATTGGGGAGCAGAATCCCATTATTTTATTTACAGTGATCATGTCCGAGCCGGCCGGAGTGGCCGAGCGGTTCTAGGCGCCACAGTCTGGTACCGCGTGGCCGCTACGGTCGCAGGTTCGAATCCTGCCTCGGGCATGGATGTAGTTCTAGGGGATTGATGACCTCAGAAGTTAAGTCCCATAGTGCTCAGAGTCGTTTGATCATGTCCGAACTGCATAACTCTAGCTTCGGTTGAGGTATTATTTCTTCGTTGTTTTGCAGATTGGTGTTGATTCATCATTTTTTTAATTTATGAATGCCTTTAGCCATCACCCGTACAGCCAGCCAGAGAGTGAATTTTTTAACATCGAAACGTGTAACAGTCTAAACCATTAAAAGGTAACATGCAGTGCAAGTAGCATACAAGAAGTGACAATTACATTCGTTTTACTTGAAATTAATTCCATGACCTAAGAAAATTAAAATACACTCATTAGTATAAAAGGAGGGTTAATAACACGAAACATTCTTATCCAGTAACTATATTACAAAGTAAAAAAGTCGCTTTTTCTTCTTGTCCTTCCACTACATAATCGTGTAGGACCTCATACACTTTTAGCTCTTATGTCTAAAAGAGTTTGAATATCCATTGGTAATGCGTCCCGAAGAACATCGCACGCTATAACATACGGTCTTTTTTTTACATCTTCTGTCGTCACTGAAGAAAGTTTGAATAACATTCTCCTCAACGCCCGTTTCACACGAAGAAGATGGGATCACGTTGAGGCTGTAGAGACGTTGCCGAAATCTCCCGTGATTAAATCTAAGGGGTGTCGTTGTCGCTATATAGTTTCCAATGTATTTGCAGTTCTGGTACCAAGAACGTGATGGGAGATCAGGTACCACTGCGGTATAACGGTTCCCTTTAATTTCGTAAGACCGATGGAGGTTTCCCTTCCATCTGGCCCTGGCCCTGGTTCTGTTTCTTATGGTATGCAGGAGTTCGGCAGGTGATATTTTATCGTATTTCACTAAGTATGCAGCTTCCTTTGCCGAAATGTCAGCTTCTTCATTTCCCTTTCTTCTGCTGTACGCCTTTACCTAGGACATAATAGTAGGGTTATTTATGCAGGAAAGCTCTTGAACTGCTTCTGTAATGTGATATACGAGATAATTTTTGGTACTGTTGACAACGTCGCATTTTAGCATGATCAAAGCTGAGTGTGAATCTAATAAAATAATGATTGTTTCTCACTTTGGTGGTGTAGACTAATTCTCTCTCTCTGTCTCTCTCTCCCCCCCCCCCCCTCCCCACAAACACACACACATATGAACGTCAACATTTCCCCCTTACCAAATTGATAATTCCTTACTACCTCAGGATGTGTCGTATCAACTGATCCCTTCTTTTAGCCAGGTTATGTTTTAAATTCCTTTTCTCCCAGATTCAGTATTTCATTATTCAGCTGATCCAATGTCTCCTGTTCAGCATTCTTCTGCAAAAACACATTTTAAAAGTTTCTACTATCATCTTGTCTGAACAGTTTGTCGCAGACTAGCTTTTTAGGTGCTGTTCTGTCGGTGCAGCTACTGGGAGAGGAAATGTCTGGAATGAAGAAGTAGCATGATAGTTGTGTGTTCTGGCACCATTTGTCACCCACATCGATGTTCGCTTGTGCTTATGATTTTGCATAATGCAGATGGTAAAAAAAGGAAGGTCTGATTATTTCGCGGTGCTTTTCGAAGAACCTTCTGCACAGAGCAACGTACGTAATTCACCACGGGTTGATTAGTGCTATGCAAAAAAATTCGTTCGCATCAATGAATTTTCCGACGCCAGATTCAACAAAATTCCGGCATGACACCGGCAGCAGAAAATCACATCTCCACTGTCAATAACAGAATGCAAAACAGGTACAGTTCGGTGCAGCTCTCCGTTGCTAGTCCATCCAGTCCAAGCTGCTTCAATTCTACATAACTACCGCAACCAACATCCATATGAATCTCATTACTGTATTCAAGCCTCACTCCCCCTCTGCAATTCCCCCCCACCCCCACAATTCCTCCCATTCCCAAATCGACAATTTCTTGATGCCTCGGGATTTCTCCTATCAACCTACACCTTCTTTCAATCAACTAGTGCGATAAATTTCTTTTTTCCCGAATTCGATTCAATACCTTCTTATCTGTTATTCTATTTACTCATCTAATCTTCAGGGTTCTTCTATACCACCACATTCCAAAAGCGTCTGTCTTCTTCTGGTCTGAATTGCCTATTGTCCGCAGTTCACTCCCATACAAGGCTAGACTCCCGACAAATACCTTCAGAAAAGACTTCCTAACACTTAAACTGATATTAAATTTTAACAGATTCCTCTTTTTCAGAAATGCGTTTCTTGCTATTCCTAGTCTGTATTTTCTATTCTCTCTCCTTCTACCATCTTTACTTACACTACTGGCCATTAAAATTGCTACACCACGAAGATGACGTGCTACAGACGGGAAATTTAACCGACAGGAAGAAGATGCTGCGATATGCAAATGATCAGCATTCACACAAGGTTGGCGCCGGTGGCGACACCTACAACGTGCTGACATGAGCAAAATTTCAAACGATTTCTCATACACAAACAGCAGTTGACCGGCGTTGCCTGTGATGCCTCGTGTAAGGAGGAGAAATGCGTACCATCGCGTTTCCGACTTTGATAAAGGTCGGATTGTAGCCTATCGCGATTACGGTTTATCGTATTGCGACATTGCTGCTCGCATTGGTCGAGATCCAATGACTATTAGCAGAATATGGAATCGGTGGTTTCAGGAGGGTAATACGGAACGCCGTGCTGGACCCCAACGGCCTCGTATCACTAGCCGTCGAGATGACAGGCATCTTATCCGCATGGCTGTAACGGATCGTGCAGCCACGTCTCGATCCCTGAGTCAACAGATGGGGACGTTTGCAAGACAACAACCATCTGCACGAACAGTTCGACGACGTTTGCAGCAGCATGGACTATCAGCTCGGAGACTATGGTTGCGGTTACCCTTGACGATGCATCACAGACAGGAGCGCCTGCGATGGTGTACTCAGCGACGAACCTGGGTGCACAAATGGCAAAACGTCAATTTTTCGGATGAATCCAGGTTCTGTTTACAGCATCATGATGGTCGCACCCGTGTTTGGCGACATCGCGGTGAACGCACATTGGAAGCGTGTATTCGTCATCGCCATACTGGCGTATCACCCGGCGAGATGGTATGGGGTGCCATTGGTTACACGTCTCGGTCACCTCTTGTTCGCATTGACGGCACTTTGAACAGTGGACGTTACATTTCAGATGTGTTACGACCCGTGGCTCTACCCTTCATTCGATCTCTGCGAGAGCCTACATTTCAGCAGGATAATGCACGACCGCATGTTGCAGGTCCTGTAAGATCCTTTCTGGATACAGAAAATGTTCGACTGCTGCCCTGGCCAGCACATTCTCCAGGTCTCTCACGAACTGAAAACGTCTGGCCAATGGTGGCCGAGCAACTGGCTCGTCACAATACGCCAGTCACTACTCTTGATGAAGTGTGGTATCGTGTTGAAGCTGCATGGGCAGCTGTACCTGTATACGCTATCCAAGATCTGTTTGACTCAATGCCCAGGCGTATCAAAGCCGTTATTACGGCCAGAGGTGGTTGTTCTGGGTACTGATTTATCAGGATCTATGCACCCAAATTGCGTGAAAATGTAATCACATGTCAGTTCTAGTATAATATATTTGTCCAGTGAATACCTGTTTATCATGTGCATTTCTTCTTGGTGTAGCAATTTTAATGGCCAGTAGTGTATTTTCCAGCTCAAATAGCAGAACTCATCAACTTCTTTTAGTGTAATTTCGTAATGTATTTCACTCTGCCTCGTCTGATGTACTTCGAATACATTCCATTATCCTTACTGGCGGTCGTGGTGGCCGAGCGGTTCTAGGCGCTTCAGCCCGGAACCGCGTGACTGCTACGGTCGCATGTTCGAATCCTGCCTCGGGCATGGATGTGTGTGATGTCCTTAGGTTAGTTAGATTTAAGTAGTTCTAAGTCGTAGGCAAACTAAACAGTTTTTACCCTGAAGAGCCAAATAAACTGGTACACCTACCTAATATCGCATAGGGCCCCACCGAGCAGACAGAAGTGCCGCAACACGATGTGGCATGGACACGAATAAATGTCTGAAGTAGTGCTGGAGGGAACTGACACCATGAATCCTGCATGGCTGTCCACAGATCCGTAAGAATACGAGGGGTGGAGGCCTCTTCTGAAAAGCATGTTGTAAGGCATCCCAGATATGCTCAATAATGGCCATGTCCGGGGAGTTTGGCGGACAGTGGAAGTGTTTAAACTCAGAAGTATGTTCCTGAAGCCACTTTGTAGCAGTTCTGGACGTGTGGCGTGTCGTATTGTCCTGCTGGAATTGCCCAAGTCCGTCGGAATGCACAATGAACATGAATGGATGCATGTGATCAGACAGGATGCTTCCGTACGTGTCATCAGTCAGAGTCGTATCTAGATGTATCAGGGGTCCCATATCATTCCAACTGCACACGTCCCACACTATTATAGAGCTTCCACCAGCTTGAACAGTTCCCTGCTGACATATAGGGTCCATGGATTCATGAGGCTCTCTCCATACCAACACACACGTCCATCCGCTCGATGAAATTTGAAACGATACTCGTCCGACCAGGCAATATGTTTCCAGTCATCAGTTGTCCAATGTCGGTGTTGAGGCGCCCAGGCCGGGCGTAAATCTTTGTGTCGTGCAGTCATCAAGGGTAGACGAGAGGGCCTTCGACTCCGACAGCCCATATCGATGATGTTTCGTAGAATGGTTCGCACACTGACACTAGTTAATGGCCCAGCATTGAAATCTGCAGCAATTTACGGAAGGGTTGCACTTCTGTCACGTTGAACTATTATTTTCAGTCGTCGTTGGTCCCTTTCTTGCAGGATCTTTTTCCGGCCGCAGCGATGTCGGAGATTTGATGTTTTACCGGATTCCTGATATTCAAGGTACACTCGTGAAATGGTCGTATGGGGTAAATCCCCACTGCATCGCTACCTCGGATACGCTGTGTCCCATCGCTCGTGAGCCGACTATAACAGCACGTTCAAACTCTCTTAAATCTTGATAACCTGCCATTGCAGCAGCAGTAACCGATCTAACAACTAGGCCAGACACTCGTCTTACAGGCGTTGCCGACCGCAACTCCGTACTCTGCCTGTTTACATCTCGCTGCATTTGAATACACATGCCCATACCAGTTTCTTTGGCGCTTGATTGTGTTTCTTCTCCCTCGACTTTACTTCCCTTCCCACATTTCTCAAAGGTTTCCTTCACGGTTTCCTCTTTTGTTAAATATAGTAAATAATAGTGGTTGGCTGTTGACTTCATTTCAGTCAAAAGTTAATTGTATTTGCACTCAGCGAGGATGTTAAATTCAGGTTTCGACAAAATAAGTAATGTGTGTGCCGATACACAGCAACATTTTCGGAAGTTACTGCGATATTGTAGTGATGCGCAACAGGGTTCTGCCAATTCGATCGATACCCGCAGTTTGCCTTTGTCCTTGTGTGTCCTTGCTCCGCGCGGTGCAGAGAACGGGCCCTGCAAGGAGAACCTGAAGAGGCTCTCACAAGCTCAATATTTGATACCCAATGCTGAGCATTGAGTTCTACACATGCATGGCCACGTGTACAACGCCTTCCGAGTCACCTTTTCGCCCATCGCCGCTTCATCCCGGTGCTCTTTCCGCACAGAGCACACAGCTGCTATTGCAGCCTCAATACGCGCGAGTTCGGCGCCGACATGTTCGCTACGAAGGCAGAGTTGCAACTCACGCGTAACGGGAACAAATATTGCGCAATAGTACAGTGCTGTTCTTGGCCTTGCACCTTCGCGCTGTATATAGACACAATATTATTCCTGCAATAAATATTAAGCGCGTGAGGGCCCCTTAATGTAAGGGAAACATAGTTATCTAGAACAAGATGCCACGCTTAACGAAAATCGCAACGTATTCACATGACGTGCTTCCGTCCGCTCTTGATGGTTTGACAGACAGTCGGTGCATTTAAGGAGGGAAATGTGCAACAATATAACGCAGACCAGAAAATAAAACTGCGTGACGGCTATATCTATTGATATACATCCATGCGTATACCTAAAGTAACACCGCTCAAAACAATAAAAAATAAAATGAAAATAAAATTATTAAAACGACGTGGTGTAGCAAACTGGGAATGTTTGAAAACTGAACATTTCAGTCAGTGTACTGACGACATAAATAATTCTACCTCGAAGTGTGGAAACTACGAATGGAACTTACTTTGGTTTTGATTACCCATAAACAAAATGTGGCCAAAATTATCGACGTACTAGTTGTCTCGTAGATCAGTTTGTTCGTTCATGAAGGCGGCCGGTGTGGCCGTGCGGTTAAAGGCGCTTCAGTCTGGAACCGCGTGACCGCTACGGTCGCAGGTCCGAATCCTGCCTCGGGCATGGATGTGTGTGATGTCCTTAGGTTAGTTAGGTTTAAGTAGTTCTAAGTTCTAGGGGACTGATGACCACAGCAGTTAAGACCCATAGTGCTCAGAGCCATTTTTTGTTTTTTTTTTTTTTTTTGTTTTTTTTGTTTTGGAAATTACTGTTTGCGGAACGGAGAGATCTGAACAGGTGCAGTCTACATGGGTAAATACCGCCTTCATTTCATAAAGTTACCAAAGTATAAAGAAAAATTATTAACTCTTTTTTAACTTTAGCTATAACGATTGCGGCATCATAGCCATTGCGACACTCGAGTTGTGACAGTTCTGCACGTACTGTGTGTAACACAGTAACAGCATCGCTATTGAAATATTTAATTTTAACTCTCATCACGAATGAGATTTTTTTTACTTTTATGAAGCTGGTATCTGTACAGATATCATTGGGCCTGTAAGCAGCGAAAGGTCTAGATTTCATTATAACTTCATTCTTCATTTTTTTTTTTTTTTAGGCGCGCAGTCCGGAACCGCGCGACCGCTACGGTCGCAGGTTCGGAGAATCCTGCCTCGGGCATGGATGTGTGTGATGTCCTTAGGTTAGTTAGGTTTAAGTAATTCTAAGTTCTAGGGGACTGATGACCTCAGTAGTCAAGTCCCATAGTGCTCAGAGCCACTTGAACCATTTTTTTATTTTTTGTTTGTATTATCAGTTTCAACGTTCTATAAACGTTATAAACTAAACATTAGTAATTAATTCGTTAAAAATGGAATATTATGTGAAACCGCTGAAAACATCGGTACATTAGGAGTCAAGGAATTAAGCGGCCCCTAGACGGTCAAAAATATTAACAATAATCCCGGTTGCGCAATAATACCGACTGTCTGCGACAAAGATTGAGAAGTGCGCAATAACATTGAGACCACCAAGCAGTTCTGGAAACATTTCGTACTGTCTAGAAATGTGGTGCCGTTTGTGGGCATTACTGAGACTAGCATTGGCAGTATCTCGCGTGCTACGCAGGTTAGGTTAAGTTACATTTGATGTTGCTGTGTAGGGAAAAAGTTCAAAACAAGACGAAATGTAATGTATGATTCATTGCTGGCGTTGTGGGATGTTAGCGCAATGAGTACAAAAACAGGAGTGTTAAGAATGACGAATCGTATGATTTGTTGTTCAGAAAAGATAGAGAATGGCAATGAAGGAATATGTCTTCAAAAAATTTAATTAACGCAAAATTATGAATAAAAGTGTTTATAGACATTTATCTCTGTGTATACATTACTTACCTGAAGTGCACTGTTATTGCATAACACGTTTCTATAACTATGTCTCAAATAGTGTAAGGTGAAACTGTCCTCGTAAATTTCAAGCCTTCAAAAGAATTGCCAGTAGCACGGAATCGTAGCGTAATAGATATGGTCTTAGTGGAACTGCGTCTCTCATTGCATTACTTTGTTTTTCTATGATGGGGATATGGACTTCCACAGAAATTTAAAATTATCCACAGGGGAGGGGGAGCGGCGGCAATACCTACAACCTCAGTTCTCTCAAAAGAGTTTTCGTGAGTGTGATCTTTGACGCTCTTTAAACCAATTCTTCATCCACCTCTTTTTTTTCTACTTGCAACAAAGTAGAGAAATTACCACACTAGCGGCGACTTTATTGTCCGACATTCCGAACGATAGTATTACTGAACAATATAACTGACAGTATTACTGAGCAGTCTTCGGAGAACGTCAATAATATTGTACAACATTATTGTGCAATGTTATTGGCCGTCTAGAGGCAGCTTGAGTATTAAGGCCAGTACGTCTGAGTGGTCGAAGCTGCCGGTGGTGGCGGTCATGTGTGTGTGACGTTTGTTTGCTGGTGTGAGTGGGTGTGTGTTTCTCTTGCTGAAGAAGACTTTTCCCGAAAGTTATCATCTGTAACAGTCTCTTCGTTCTACCTATCTGCAACTCAGCGGGTCATCTTTACGATGAGTAGCAGCCTCCCTTTCCCTAATATTGTTGAGTGGTTAAAAGAAAGTCTTTGGAGTAGGAAACGTCTCTGACAGCAGCGACGAAGACGTACGGTTGAGCGCAAGTGTGTGTGGCTCTGGTGCAGCGAATGCGTTTGCAGCGGTTTCTTGTGGCTGTGAGAGGCACTACAAAAGTCCCAAGGGCTACAGTACATTGGTGACTTATTATGATAATTCAAAAGTAATAAAGAAGAGTACTGGCTGGCCACAGCAAGTTTAAGGACACCGAGCCTTCCCCCCTAAACCTAAAAGATGGAACTACTTCAAACTTTCAGCTTTGCAAACGGCTTACTACTGTTTCGAGTGATTTGGACAATATAAGCCTAGTGTGTACTTTACTTATATTTTCTTGGATGTCATTATCCCAAATAAATATTACCTGGAATATTGTCCATGTCCTGATATCCTATGTTCTGTGTGTCACATCATGAATGAAACATTTTATTAATGCCAATAACAGTAACTTTGCCACAAAGTAAAACAAGTTTTTCTTGAATTAACTTCAGAACTATAACAATAACGACTAACTCCTGAAAGCAATATTTAAAAGAACTGTTGATACAACGGAACTTGGCAGATCATAGTATATTTTACTTCTTACTTCACTATGTCAGTTGATTTTATGTACCTTCGATAATTTAATGTATAGATGTCTTCTTAGGATGATATTGTACTGTTACTTTGAAATAATTAACATTTGGATGAAGAAAGATTAAGAGTAAAACATAAATCTTTTCGACAGTTTGTCTACCAAAATTCATAACAGTAAAGATTGTGGTGAAGTCAGTACTACTATAATCCCTTCAGCTTTAATTCGGTTTATCATTATAATTTAAAGAATTCTAAAATTTTGAGTATGAACTTTTACTGAACTAAATATTTTATGATCTCTTAAAAACGCTAAATTTATTCCTCCGCGATTAATAACCGACATCACACGTGTTGCTGATTGTCACGTGAACTTAAGTGTAATTATAACCGATTGATTTTATAAATAAATTGTCTACTTTGAGGGTGGAGGTTATTTCATTCTATGATTGGAATTTCATTAAAATGCAAAATTTAATTAACAATAAATTAGATTAACCATTCTAAATCGATCTTTGTAGTTATGTATATTCCACTGTGGTAAGCAAAATCACTGCAGTAGCTGATCCGGGAATGTCAGATACTGTCATGAAACGAGCAATAGGTGGTAGGTGCAGGAATCTCGCATTGCCGTCGTGGGCGAGGTCGTCCTGGAAGTTACTGTATCTTCCTCCGAACTGTTACGAAGTGTCATGCGTGCGTCTTTGTCTTGTGGATGTCTCTGATGACCCGAACGTCGAACCGAATGAGTTTCGCGCGCATACGCACACGCAACTTGCCATTGCTCGTTGTTTTACACATTTACCGTTTCAGGTTGGACAGAAGTTTGGCCAACTCTAGTGTAAACATGTTTATCTTTGTATGTACTGAAAGCTTCTTAGACACAAGGCAATAAGGCCTCACAGCACGAAGTGTTTGAATTTCTTCGTTCTCGTGCTTGGGTCTGACTTTGAAATCATATACAGCGCATTTTAACAGTGCTCAAGAAAAGCTCACATAAACGATAACATCTGCTTAAAGCCATGCAGTAGGCTATCGTCCTGCCACTCACGCCCAAAGATGTTGATATGCGGTAGTGACATTTCCTATCGCTTCATTATCCATTATCTTACTTCGAACTCTGGCGGACTGCTGACATGTGACACACTCGCGTGTAAGGCCATTGCTAGGTGTTTTGCCGCCCTAGTCGAGAAATAGAAAATGAGGCACCCTCTTTTTAATTACTATCTGTCTCCCTCATATCCCTCCTCCCGTCCACACAACCAATATCCAACGGCATAACAACGAACGTCTCCTTTTACCCTTTTAATCTTTAAACTAATGATACAAAACGCCCTCATTTTCTGGATACAGTCCTCAATTTTCATACTTTGTCCTCAGTTCCATTAAAACTGAATTTTGTAGTTTTTGTCCTCAATTTTTGAATCCAAATGAACTTACTAGTGCAACCAAATTTGATATCAATTGCAAGAAAATGTACTAATAAAGGTATGGAACTCTTTTCTGGTGCGAATGAACTTCCCCGTGAGTTCAGAAATTACGCTGTACTGATGGGAGACATGCCGAAGCATCAAACTTGGAGACCTGGATAAGCGTGGTATTATTTCATTTCTGTTTTAATTCAATCATTTTTAGAATGAGCAATAAATCTCGTCCTTTTCAGCACCCACTTTCTTGCGATTAAATAACCCCTTGTTTGCACTTTCTGTTGAGGGTTCTACAACTTTTATTAGCCCCACCGGTGGCGTGACGGGCCAAGATACTGGCTTCTGATCATTCGTCCGAAATGGGTCCGGGTCCGAATACCGGTGAGGCATGGATGTTGTGTTTGTCTAAAGACGATCTGCAGAGACAAAACAAAAAGAGGACCGAAGGAGATACGGTATCAAGTCGCAACATGATCGTAAGCCAGCTCACGTGACCCGCTCTAGCGCTCGAGACATGAATCAAGATCATGTCTGATTCCTTTTCGTTCTCAGTAACGGCGACTTTCGTTCTGAGGTAGGTGGAGGCAATGTGTTTACTTTCGTAAAAATAAGTAACGACTTATTAAGTAACTGTTCTGTATGCTTTTGAAAATAGTTCGGTGTATAAATTTTTACTCTTCTATTTTTTGGCCTCATGTGCATAATTTTTTCGCTGTTTGATTTGGAATTAATTTTTCCCGCCCTTCGCCACCTCTAAAATTTTGCCGTCAGTAGACGTCCTAGTCTTGCCTAATGGTGGAAATGGCCCTGCTCGGATGTCGCTTTCGTTCCTGCCGTGTTCAAGCAGCGCCTGTGGCAATTCTGCGGAAATGAAGAACAGTTTTACCGAGAGATCCTTAGTTACGTAATGGAAACATGTGGCGCAGGATGTGGTTTGACTGCTGGGAGTCATTGTTTCCGCGCAGGCCAGGAAGCGTTCAAGGACACATGGCCCTGTGGAAGGACGTGCCCCACAGCACGTAGGCCTACATCAGCCGACCCCATTCAATCTTTTGAGCAGGAGAGCAGTCGGCGATGTAGGGGTAGCTGCACGACGGTTAAAAGATCTTGCTACGTAAAGCTCGATACACACTGAACGTCAAAGCAACGAAATATCAAAGTCAGATTCTGATGTATTGACATTAGACGGAACCTCAGCACATCGCCTCTTCAATTAGCCCAGCCTCGAACAGTGAAGATAAGATTACGAGATACCATCCGTGATAGAAACAGAAGGAATATATAGATTATAGGATGTCCATAATTAAAGTTCCAGCTTCAAAATGCTACAGAAGAGAACTATTGCTCAGAATGACGTCAGATTTGAACACCATATTCTCGACGCTGGGAGAAACGTCATGGAACAAAATAAAAAAAAACGAAAATTTTATCACTAGATGGCACTGTAAGCACTGTAACATAGGAAGCATCAGAATACACACACCCAACATACGAGAGGCAGACGGCTGTTTCTCAGTTATCGTCCGACAGTCCCACATTTACAAGAACGGTGATTGTGCGGCCCTAGCCCTGCAGACGTTTCGGATACCCAAGGGTATGAAAGGATGTACTGGTCCGATGTCTGGTACGGGTCTGGACAAAAAATTAGAAAATTCTGAAAGACAAGATCTTTTGAAGTGCAATGTGACAGAGGGAGGAAAGCAGTAGATCCGATGTCTGTAACAATGTACGAGGCCTGTTTTTTTTAAGTAAGTACCGTTTTGAAATTAAAAAAAAGACGTGCTCATATATCTCAATAATTTTATTTTTACATGAAAGCCTGTACCTTAATATACGCACTGATGTCATTACAGTTTGATTCTTCCTTGTTTACGATGTGTACTGAGGGTTTAAGATGCCTCCGATAATCGTGAGTCCCGCCGACTGTGAAGTACGGACTGTTATAAGATTTCTTAGTGCTAAGGCCTAAAAGCGATCGATATTCATCGTGAGATCTGCGCAGTTTACGGAGAAAACATTGTGAGTGATGGAATGGTAAGAAAGTGGGTGAGAGCATTTAAAGATGGCCGCACAAATGTGCATGTTGAACAACGGAGTGGGCGTCCTTCGGTCGTTAATGAAAGTTTGGTGCAGGAAGTGGACAATAAGGTGAGAGAAAACAGACGCTTTACGATTTCCTCCTTGCGGGATGACTTTCATAGTGTTTCTATGAGGGGGGTATTCAAAAACTGGTACAAAGTTATGACAAGTGCCTCAATTTTGACGGAAATTATGTAGAAAAGTAGATTAAGGTGCAGCGTTTCATGCAAAAATGAAATTATTGAGATATCTTAGCGTGTCTTTTTTTAATTTCAAAACGGTACTTACTTAAAAAAACACGTCTCGTAAAATTTTACCCGCTTCAATGTTCTAGTGTTAAACGTCAGATGCCCTCTAATTTAAATCATAGCATAACGACCTCGCAGTTGTCGGGAGGTTAAATTATTCGATTCCCTCATTCCACCTCTACACGTTATGTTTACGTGGGGCTCCCAAACCGTTTTTTCAAAATGGTTCAAATGGCTCTGAGCACTATGGGACTCAACTGCTGAGGTCATTAGTCCCCTAGAACTTAGAACTAGTTAAACCTAACTAACCTAAGGACATCACAAACATCCATGCCCGAGGCAGGATTCGAACCTGCGACCGTAGCGGTCTTGCGGTTCCAGACTGCGGCGCCTTTAACCGCACGGCCACTTCGGCCGGCTAAACCGTTTTTTGCAAACCAATTTCCCAGTACCGCTTCTGGCTGGTCATGTTAAAACTCCAATACCGATTCTGGAAATTCGGCTCTCGCTGCTGGATTTCCTCTTCCACAATCAACTTTCGCTTCCATGTAAACTCACAACGGTTTTTTGAAAAGTGCTCGGGTTGTTACATTATGTCACGTTTTTAAAAAATTTTCGCCTAAAGAGGACGGAGTGACTTTTAGTGCAGTGAAGGACAAAGTAAAATATTAGACTGAGCATGAGGTTTTCCACCACTAATATTTAACAAAATAGTCATTGGGTCGTATGAATAAAACGAAGAATGTACTATATTCTCAGAATTTTGGAGAACATTCTCAGGTTGGCATGAATAAGGCGAGTTGGGGAGTATACTTCACGTGAGAATGTTCTCAGCTTGAGTAAAAGGGTGGGGGGGAACTTGCTCAATGCAAAGAATATACTCCTATTTCCTATCAATCAGAAGCGGAGAACATTCTCTGTTTTTTGAAGCGACCTCCGTAGCTGTTCTGTGAAGTTCTACCGAGCTGTCTGGGTGAAAATGGCAAAAGTTATGTTGGTCGGAAGTCAAAAAAAGAGGTACGTATCCCGAGGAAATACTGAAGAGAGAAATTTACTCGGGATTAACCATAAACACATTATTTGGCTGGCGAACTTCCATCTCAAAAAAATCATGAAAGAAAGTGGGCAACCTTTCAAACGGAGCGAAAATGAAAACATTTTTATGCTATTTAGTAGACCCAGGTTTTCATACTAGACATTTTCAGATGTTCACCATCATATTTTCTCGCAGCATAAATCTTCTATTTTGTAACGTTAGAAATAAGTAGGCGGATCAGGAAAATTAAATATTGGTTTATTACAAAAATAGCGATCTTTTTCCCGTAGTAAAACCACCCGGGTGACCGTTTAAGTACTTGAAGCGCATGCGTACCATGAAGCGTCGTGTTTAAACAAGTTTATCTCGTGTTGGAAAACTCTGACAGACTACCGGTTTGTAGTAAATGAAAACATGATGCATTCTTAAGATTTCGTTCTAATGAAATGTCCACCGAATTTCAATAACAAAAAAATTTCCCGCATGTCGAAAATTCAGTAACAACGCCAGAAAATACATTTTCGTAAACTGTCCGTAATCGTCTCGCTAATTTGCTGCCGCACGTAAAACTGAAATCTAAACGTAGTATTTAACTCTTGCAGGACACACTGATTCCAGTTCCATATTTTGTACATTGAACAGTTTGCCTGTTTATGCGAGTTGAATTAAGTGTAGGATTGAGGGTGTCTTAAGTGCCGGACGCAGCAGACGACACACACGAAAACCTTCTCAAGAAGGAGGGGAGGTAGTGAGAAAGAACTTCCTCGTCAGAGAATATGCTTCGAATTTTTTATTGATACTAAATTGAGAACATCCTCATAATATAATGTTCTTTTGCTCTGAGAATCTTCTCCGGAGAAGGTTCTCTTTTTTAGTCATACAGCTCATTGTGGTGATTTCGAGACGGCATATTTGACCGGTCTAACAAAACCGCTTCAGGTCTAAACGTGTAACCATGACAGTGAAATACGGTTTCCGTAGTTCGGTTTTCGTCTTCCGGAAGTTGTGTTGCATGTAAGCGTAGCGACAGATGGCCGCGGGCAAGAAGCAGAAGCGCTGTAGCCCTACCTAGCACGACGGTTGACGTCAGTCGCTTGGCGCGTTGCGTCTGTTTTGAAACCGGGACGAGTGGGGGCTCGCCCGCTCAGCTGTCCCTCTATTCTTAGCGCGCTGTGTGTGTGTGTGTGTGTGTGTGTGTGTGGGTGGGTAGGTCAGGGAACCAACCTGTTGTGCGTGCCGCGCTGTGTAAATAAGAGCTGCGCTTGCGTCAGGGCGAGTGGAGTGGCCTAGAACTTGACAGAAACGAGGAGGGGGCAGAGCTGCTTGGCTGTTAGCCTTCCGGGAAGGTGAAGACGCTGTTCAAAATACTCTGATGTCCGTGGCGTTCGTCATTACGTAACTGCGAAGGCCGGTCCGTGTACTCATAGCGTAAAGCTTTGCGATGACTGGCAGATTGTAGGCGTCTCAATTAAGCGATAGCTGTTACGTTCAGTAAAATATTTTTTATTGTGGCAACATACAGCCGACTCGATTTTTCGAAATTCAAGGAACTTAAAAAGGTTCCAATTATTGCGAGTTCGATTTAATGATTTAACTTATGAAGATGGAATCAGGAAAATGTCGAAATAAGAGTAGAAGTTAAAAAACTGGCCAATGTGAGGATTCCATACAAACTTGATGCTGGCGTTGATACTGGTAAGATACCGGACCCACAAGATTTTCGAGGATATAATTTAAATGATATAAATGTGATAGAAAGTCATGCAGGAGGCAAGCGACCATTATTGTAACAGTCACCAGTTCTCCGTTCAGGCTCACTGGGTCGCCATGGTAAAAGTCAAGCATCAAGCAAGGAGTGACCTTGACTGCTCATATGACGCGTTTCGGAATTTATCCATCATCAGATATCCAGGAGCGATTTCTGCACGTAGATACAGCGTTTCAAGTTGTCTGTGAAACAAACTTTCCCAGACTCGTGATCGACAAACGATGTTGGATAATTTCCGAAATGCGTCATATGCACAATAAACGCCGGCCAGAGTGGCCGAGCGGTTCTAGGCGCTACAATCTAGAGCCGCGCGACCACTACGGTCGCAGGTTCGAATCCTGCGCCGGGCATGGATGTGTGTGATGTCCTTAGGTTAGTTAGGTTTAAGTAGTTCTAAGTTCTAGGGGACTGATGACCTCTGCAGTTAAGTTCCATAGTGCTCAGAGCCATTTGAACCGTTTTTTGCACAATAAACTCATTCCTTGCCTGATGTTTGACTTTTACCTCTGAAACCTAGTCAGCCTGAATGCTGAACTATTGACTGTTTTCATATCAAGTTTGACTGCGGATAAAAAATGACGAAAGAATATTTTTTTCGCAAGATACAATTACAAATTAACAATTTTCGGATCTTTTCCTTTACTTGTAGCGTGAAACCTTGCTTCTTGCCACATTTCATGATTCTAGGTCAACGGAAGGTACCCTGCAGTGTTTCGTGAGTTCACAGTATCAAAATATGTGACATAAATGGCTGTATCTTTTGATTTCACGGATTTAGAAGCCTCAATTTTTTATACCGCCAAGGGACTACAGACCTTAGTATACGACATAAATTTCAAATTCATACGTCGACGCGTTCCTAAGAAAATGGGATCTTAACAGATGGCCGAACAGAGTCAGATACGAAATGACAAAACAAAATTTTTCGTGTGATATAATTACAAAATTACGTTTTCGGATATTTACCATTGTTTGTACTTTGAAACCTTCCTTTTTTGCCAAATTCCATGATTCTACGCCAACGGAGAGTACCCCACAGCTTTTGATGAATGAGTTAGCAAGCAAAAATATGTAACATAAATGACCGTATCTCTTGATTGCATTGACTTAGAAGCTTCAATGTTTTAAACCGCTAAGGGACCGTGGACCTCGGTACATGACGCTTACTTCAACTTGAAACGGCTACCCATTCCTGAGAAAAAGGGTTAGGAGCGGTCAGACAAACGGACGGACCAATAACAAAGCGGTGCTACAAGGGTTACGACTGATGCACGGAATCCTAAAAATCGTACTGTCTTTTCAATAACATTCTTACAACTTTACACAGGGAAGCAGAAAGTAGCAATTACAAGGGTTACCGACTGATGCACGGAATCCTAAAAATCGTACTGTCTTTTCAATAACATTCTTACAACTTTACACAGGGAAGCAGAAAGTAGCAATTACAACTCCAATTAAATGGAAGTTGATTCTGTTATTATTTTTGCATTTCAAGAGAAAAATATGTGTAAATTACCGAGAATATATATGAAAACTTACATCCACAAACCTTAAAAACGGAGTTGTGTTGTTTTTCCAAAGCTAGTAATTTATCCCTATAAGCAACAAAAACTACAAGGCCCGGCAAATTGCGAATGATTTAACATTATTCTTTTAAAGCATAAAACCTCCCACAGGTATGTTTTGTCTTCCACACAGAATAAGCCAATTCGGTAAGCATCGTTCAAGGCGCAAGAACTCAGTTCCGCGGTTTCGCTCCCTCCCTCCTTCGCTGCGTTTTCAGCAACCTAGTCTTTCTACTTAGAACTGTCGACAGTGTGGCTGACGAAATTGCGTTACGTATTCGCTAGAGCCTGTATTTCTCCATATTCCCTCACCTCAATAACCTGCTTCTTTTCTGGGAAAGCTTAAGCCTTGAAATCCTTTGAAGTAATTTTTACTTCCGATTTATGGATGGTAGTAAGTCATACATTGTTGATAAAACAAAGATGCGTCGCGAAGAGCTGAATCAAACAGTTATCGAAAAGTTTGGCGAAAACGTTTGAATTACTGAGAATTGGAGATTCGCTGAACTTGTAGGCAATGGCTGCGATTTATCGAGTGTACGAAAACACACAGGATTTCTTCGACATAACTTGAAAAGTTATTTATCGAGAAATTCTATTAATCGAGGTTCAAATTAGCAAGAGTAAAATGTTTTTGGTACTGATACACGAATGGAGAATATATGAAACTTCGCGGCACATTTTTCGTTTCGTTTTTACAGTATGAAATGATTTTTTAAAGTGGCTATCACACGCTTTAAGGTTCTTATATTTCCGAAGCACTTTCAGTGGCCTTTAATACATATGGTTATCATATTTTAATGTTCGTAAATTGGGGAAATTCAGATAATGTGGTTTATTTCACGTAATTTTCATTTTCTTCAACCTTGTTTAGGAATATTTTTTACAGATAATTCTGCCGTAGTACCGAACACGTTAAGTTTTCTCCTTTGTATAGTATAATGAACAACAGCTTTGCATTTTCGGTAGTGTTGTTATTACCTTGGTACAGTATATAATGGAGTACAAGCATCGTAAGACTAAAAGTAAATTACTCACTAGCATAGTGTTCATTCTGCTTCCAGCCTGTTTTACTCTGGTGCAAAAAAGGAAAGTCAGTTTTGTAAGAAAGCTGTAACCTTCACTTATAACTGTCTTTTGGCATCGTGATTCCTATAACGATATAACGTATATCTTATAATACACTAGTCGTTCCACACTCAAGAATATGTGGCTCCAGTGGAAATGTTACTGTAATGCCTCTCTTGTCTGCCGCGTCTTCACACAAGCAAAGAGAAAACGGTCGTAAGAGACGCAGTGTTCTAAACTTTAAGCAAAGACACGCTAGAGAGTAAACAAATCATAGCAAAATACATTTACAAAACAACTACTAAAAGTGCGATAAATTTCCTGGATAACTGTTACCAGAGCCATGATTCTAAATAAACTGAAGTGACAAATAAATAATATGTTTTTACTATATACTAAAAAAGTGTGGTTTTGCATAAAATTTCAAAACTGAGTGGAGGGTCGAGGGAGGCCCTCAAAAACGGGTGGCGCCCGGTAAAAGCGGGTAATATGATGAACCTACTAATACTCGATTTGGTAGCATTTGAAGACAACGAACGGATGGACAGTAAAATATATAAAGAGAAGTCTGCTTTTCAAAAACTGAAGCAGAATTTTCCAAATTGAGCTTCCAGTAACTCTGAAAGTTTAGTCAGCATGTGTGTGTGTGTGTGTGTGTGTGTGTGTGTGTGTGTGTGTGTGTGTGTCATTGTCTTGTCTTCTCTCTCTCTCTCTCATAACTGCACACGACTCAGTGCCCTATTGCATTTAGAGGAAAAAATTGTATACTGCCAGTTAACTTCCTGCCAAACAGTAAAGCAAATGATCCCATTTTCTGGCATTTGCACGTCTTTCTCTTTCCATTTCTCAACCAGTTACCTACTTTCTTTTCCTATAATTACGTTACTTGCGTTTTATCACTTTCGTCTTTCTGTCCTTCAATCCTTCGCTCGTGTCCAATGCTGCTAGCGAACTATTCATAGTCATAGTTTACCTACATGTAATTTGTCTTTATTGCTGTGCTTTTCACGAAGGAATATAAATTGTGTTTTCTCTATATTGTTTATTCAAATGTAAGTTCAAAATGTTGGATTTTGTATTACATGTAAATTATAATACGCTTCTCATAATAAACCTAAGGTAAAATATGTTGAATACTTGGTTAGATATAAGGGAGAGCCCGGAGGCCTATTCATGCCAGTATAAATATATAAAGTGTTAAAGGGCAAGGCGTGCTGTTTGAGATATCGGACCTTCCAGAACTCAAATTTTCTTCGCCACATTCCAGCATGGGGTGGAGGGTCCCAGTTGGCACGGAAATCTGAGGTTACTGTTAGTGTAGCCAGCACAATCATTAATGTACAACACGAACAGCAAGGGTCCCAACGAAATCCCCTGGAGCACACATGAAGTTACTTCTACATCCATCTATGACTGTCCATAAGTTGCTGCGTCCTCCCTACCAAAAACACCTCAATCCAGTCAAGTTTCGCTTGTTACCCCATACTACCACAGTTTCGTTAATAAGCAATTAAGTGCTTACTCCAATTTAGGTTTACGTCTGTATCTTACTGCTAGACTCTTTGCTGAAGGAGAGAATTTGATATTTGTCCCATTTAGGGTTAAAGATGGTAGGGATTCCCGATAATTAGGGCTAATGAGCAGAGAATGACCAACCAGTATCGCTTGCGTTTAAGATGGGTTATCCTGCGCCCATTTTGACAGTGCACACAGATCAGTATTGAGGTTCTAGATAGCTGCCTTCCGGTTTATTGGTTTTGCACTTCGACACAAATGAAGGTCACCAGCGTACACACATTTTGGAGCTGTGATACTTTTCTCATTATAAAGATGCACTATATTCATAAACTACTTTTAGTTAGGTATTTTATCACTAGGTCTCAAGATGGCAACTGCTCCTGATCCCAAGAGAGCTCTACTGGACACAGGGAGACGTAGATTTTTCTGTAACAAATTAATCAGTTCTTCTTATTGAATTCTTAGTGGAGGGCAAGAAAATACGAAGTGGTCCACATCAGCAACCGGTTTATTTCCGCACTCACAATATGTCTCACGAACACCGAGATGGTACAAATGGCTCGAAAAATTCCCATGGTTCAACCTTATGCTTATTTAACTGGAGCTGCTTCTCCTGCTGTAGTTTTGTGGAATCAAATTTTCAATGGTATCTTGTCCTGAACTGCTGCGTACTGACTGCCCTTTGTCTTCGGCAGTTCCAGTCTTCTTACCAAAGGAAGCTTTGTGGATCACTTTGAAATCTTATCAAGATCTCACTTGTTATTTGCACAGTCTCTTTCGGACTGTTCTTCATTATAGATGAGTGCATAGTCTGCGAAAAGTCTGAGGTTACTGCTACCCTTCTTGTAGAAGGGTGTGACCTATACTTTCTTCCAACTACTGGGCACGGTTTCTTGTTCGAGGGATCTATAGCAATTAAAAAGAGGGGCTGGCTTAGCTGAAAATCTAGTGTAGAATCTAACGATTGCAGCTGTTTGTCAACTGCGGCATATGTGACTACTTCGGAGACATCCATCATGATTATGCGGAATAAAGATAGCTAAATCAGTTGAATGCAATTGTGTGTTCCTATTGCTGAATGCCGTGGCGTTGCAAATATACAACTGTCCGTTCCTCTTTAAGAGTATTCTAGAGATTTCTACTCTTGCCCATTCTTTTCAGTACACCTCCGTTTTGGACCTTACATGCTCACAAAATTTTAATATTCTTTGACACCATCTCACTTGGAACAGTTCCAGTCTTTTCTTCACCAGTAAACGCCCGATTTTTTAAAGAATCGAGCTCCCATGTGTAAAACAGTTTCAAACACGCAAGCGTGAAAAGGTTTAGGAAAGGTTTGAAGTTATGCTTAGAGTTTGTTAGAAGTCGTAAGTGATCGTATTATGATACAATGAATGGATGCAGTTTGGGTCATCTGCGCTCAGTTTTAAGCACAAGTTAGTTTTCCAGAAACCTCAATGTTTATGACGTGATATCTCCTGAACTATGTGTCGTACAATGTTGTACTTTTACTAGTACATTCAGTGGAATATGTGGGGACTATCTACAAACTGCGTTGCGAATAGAGTCAGTAGTAAAAAAGTAATAATTTAAAACGTCGTGCTTACATAAACACCGAAAACGTAGCAAGCGATCAACTTTTTTCCTTTGTAGGGATTCTCAGCGAGAAAATGTTACGTAAAGGTTTGAAATTATTTGTAAAGTTCGTTGGAAGATGCTAAGTGCCCTCATTCTCAAATAATACATGAACAGTTCTGGCATTTGCACGGCGTCTGCTGTGCCACCTCTACATCTACATCTGTATCTATACCCTGCAAACCACCGTGATAAGCATGGCAGTGAGTACGTCCTATTGTACCAGTTCTTAGGATTTCTTCCTGTTCCATTCACGCATGAAGCGCGGGAAGAATGATTGTTCGAATGCCTCTGCGCGTGCAGTAATTATTCTAACCTTATCCTGACGATCGCTGTGTGATAAACACAGAGTTACAAAATTAGCACACAGTTTCTACAGTAAGCCTTGTCTTGTTGTATTACAACTATTAATATGAGATTATACCTCATAGTGAGCAGATTATTACAGCACTTTACATTTTTAAATTCGGTCAATAACTACGCAAAATATGGGTGATCATATGTTTCTCGTCCCTAGAAACCATTAGATAGGCAACCAGGAACTGGTATTAGATTCCAGGATAGTGGTTTAATAATACACGTGAGACCCTATTAATTTTGGTTGGTAAGCACATGGAGAGAACGAATTCACACGATTAAAGAAACAAATCTAGAAGCAAATAATTGAACTATAGCGAACGAGGACGAAAACGCGAGTAATGAAACGGGTACTTTGAGCCTCGTCGAATGCCCGCTAACAAACACCCTTGGCCGTTGCTAGACGTTTTGCCGCCCTAGGCTCTAGGCGAGAGTTGAAAAATAACACCCCCCTCTTTTTTACTCCCCGATATGCTCCCCCCTCCCGGCACCAACGCCAACATCCAAAGGCATTACAATGCAAATCTCCTATTATACTTTCAAACAATTGAAACGCCAGGTAGGAATATGAGCAATGTAGGAAAAGGTATATTGCTACTTACCGTAAAGAAGACACGACACGTTGCAGACGGTCACAATTAATTGACACTCTCATATATCCTTCGGCCACAGCCTTCGTCAGCGTCTGCAACGTGTCGTGTCTCCTAATACTTTAAATCATTAAACTGTGGTGAGTAGACGTTCTCATTTTCTGGAGACAGTCCTCATTTTTCATGCTTCGTCCTCAATTCCTTTAAACCGATCGAGGAACAACAAATGTCCTCAGTTCATTATTTTCTGTCCTCAATTTTTGAATTTCCCAAAATAATTGAAATAGGAAGAATGTGCTGAACATTTTAAACTAGAACTCAATCGACTGTACCGGTGCAATTACATTTGGCATCAATTACTTATTTTACTTAATTGCAAGAAAATGACCTAATAAAGGTTTGAGACTATTATCACGAAACACAACATTAGTGTTACTACGAGTATTCGTTTCAGTGTTCAAAACAGAAATGCTTCTGAGAGACTAGTCCTAACGGTGCTTTAAAGCAGTAAATGTCCTTTCACACGTTACTTGTGTAAATCCAACGGTCAGCAAAGTGTAAAATGCAACATAAAGATTGCAGTATGCAGTAATATGTAAATTATACTGAGACAACAGCTTGCAAGCACAAGGCGTACAATTTCTGCAGTTATATCCCATCGATAAATTAGCCATGACACTCTCTTCCTGGTTATTAATTGCGTAGACCAGTACGTCAAATTTTAAGAAAACGACAGCTAATTTGTTTCAGAAGAGACAATGTAGTTCTTTCCTCGTGCTGTAAGTCTCAGACACTCAGCGGCAGACTTACAGACGCCAACTCATTTTTATTTAGCCTATGTGTGTGATGAACTGCACTTACCTTTTACTCCTTTTAGATATATGTTGAAAGAGAAGTACAAAACATAGCTTGTGAAAACGTGTTCTATTACCCACAGAAAATAATAATAGACCTAAAAACATCAACAGAACCACTCAGTACAACTGCCGCTTGACAAATGATCGGCAGTGACAAAAAGAAAATGAGAAACTGAGCGAGGTGGTGTATCAAGTCGCAGTATGATCACAGACCACCGCAAATACCTCGCCCCAGTGCTCGACAAAGACGAGTCAGTCATGTTTGATTCCGTTTTGTACTCAGTAGCGGCTGCTTTAGTTCTGAGGTAGGCAGACGCAGTGTGTTCTCTTTCGTCAAAGTAAGTAAAGTCGAATAAAGTAACTATTCCGTACCGGTATGCTTTTGAAGACAATTCGGTGTTTAAATTTTTCCACTTCATCTTTTCGCCGCTCTTGCTCAATTTTTGCGCTGTTTTATTTGAAATTAATTTTTTTCCTCCGTTTGCTGCCCCTAAAATTCTGCGCCCTGCGCAGCTGCCTGGTGTGTCCTGTCAATACTCTAATCAATACTGCTATGTTTATATGCAGCACAACTACCAGAAGATGACAAGCTGAAGTAGGAGGCAGATTTTCGCTAATGAGTTAACGTATTAAGGACCACATCGAATTTCCTAGCCCTGTCAGAGATCAATTCTCTGACCAGCAATTGTTTTACACGATAGGGCTGTCCGTATTTGTCTGTAATTAAATACACCAAGCTAACTTCTTTGTCCATTTATTCTTCTCCTTCGCAGCACACACTATCCTTGGCTGCACAAAAAGTCACTCCAAGTTGATTAGCCGCCATTTTTAAAAGAAAGTAGGAACATTACAACGGTAGTGCGTTTTAATAACGATAGTGCCTTTACAAGGGACCGAATATCTTTTGTGGAACAGGAAATCCAGCAGCTACATCACAGCATTCCGTCCATGTGTTTACTGTTTACGTGACATGCAAGATGGTTTATTGGGGAAATCGGTTTATGAAAACCGCATTTGGGAGCTTCGTGTAAATGTAGTGCTTGCGATAGTGTTCAGAGATACGAACAGAACGCTAAGTGACACGAGATGGCCTGTAGGATAGGGATGATGGTTACAGCTGAAACAACCGGTTTTCGGTTACATCGTTTTCTTTTTTTCTTTTTTTTTTTTCACGCCAGTTTAGCCTACCTGTTAAAACCGCTCAAAATAACCGGTTTCCGAAACAATCGATTTTCGTTTGTTTTATTGTTATACTCCATAATAAACGTAGAAACCTTACAAAGATTGAAAATTTTTGAGACTGTCAGTTTCAAGATCCATAGAATAAAAATATTAACTTAAATAGGCAATAAAAGAAAACTTAATCCGTCCACCGATTCCGGTTTTCTTGAAAAGTGATAAATGTTTGAATACTACAAAAAAAGCTGTATTATCCTACTGTTTATAATTTTCTGAAACTATACTCAAAAGTCATGTTATAATTGGGGATCATACTACTATCTGGGCGTTAGGAATTGTCAGAGCTAAAGGGTGAAAACAGGTTGAAGAACTCTGTTTTTCGCATTCGTCCGTTTTCGAGGACTACAAGCAGATAAAGGCGTATTACGTAGACACAGGCAGCAGATCAGCAACCTTCTAATAACGCAATATTTCAAACCGATGCAAATTTTAAAAATAAAAATTATTCGTTTTTTGTTTTTTTTAAAAAAAAGTTTGTTTAAGAACGAAAAATTTTAGCACTGCTCCTATGAGTAACTGATATTTCGGTAAAATATACTTTTCATAACCAAGACCAAACAAATGTCAAAAACCAGTTATTCAGAACTAAAATAACGGTATCGGTTTTAACCGGTCGGTTATTCCAATCCCTACTCTAGAATTGTCGGTCACGTACCAGGCAGGACGAATGGGAAGTACAAAACCGGCAACGTTGGCTTGGCTGCTCTGGCGGAAGTCGATAGCCTGCAACAGGCTGGCACAGGTCGTCTTGCGCACTGTTACCTAACCTGCTGCCCTTTCAAGGCTAGCTGACGCTGAGTCAGCAGCTACTCTGACAGCTCCCAAACACAACCAGCTGGTGCAACCCTATAACAAGGGAGCGAATGCAGCAATAGTTCCCTCAGCAAAGTTGAGTGCTTTCTCCTTCACAACTCCTCCGATGCTTTGTTCTATTGTTATAACGGTATAAATCTACGACTGAATAAAATATTGAAACTTCCCGGCAAGTTAAAACTGTATGGCGAACTGGGAATCGAACGTACGACATTTGTCTTTCGTGGACAAGTGTTCTACCAAAACAAACTACATTGCCAAAAACCTATGACGTTGCAGTTCATGAAGATCTACGGTTCTTGTTTCACACACCTACCTACAGGGAGCGTGCGAATGCATTTGTAATTGCGAGCGCCTCTAGCAGCACGAAGGGAAAACTTTAATAAGATAAGGGATGGAGAGGTAAACCGTATTCGTGTGCATGTCTTTGGTATGGCGTCGTTTACCACAAGCCTAATTTATGTTGCTTCCAGAATGTTCGGTGGAACTCGTCCTATTAAATTAGCCTCACTTTCTTTCGTAATAGTTATAGAGAATACATTTGAAACTAGACGACATTGTTTACTGTGGCAGAAAAAAAACCGCAAGAGCCGCGAAACTAATTCTTGTCTTCATTTTAATTGGAAAGAGAAGAAGCATATTCCCTTTGCTTTAATACGCAGCTTGGGTGAACACAAGGTGACAATGAACGTAAAATATGAAACGCTTTCAATTTTACGCCAGCTGCACAGTGAGGTTTTTTGCATAATTTTATGAATATGTGACCTTCAAATGAGTCACGATTTATTAACTCAGTTTGAACACCGCAACCAGTCTTTCTTTACACAACTCTCTGTCATATACTATTTGTCTGCTCGTTGCAAATGCAAATTTGTTTAAATTTCCTTCTCGCAGTTACCTTGTAAACTACAAAAAGAGTATGTTTATGCTTTAAATTACTGTACCGGTACTCTGTCTGGATACTTACTTGGAATGTTTCAGACACATGAAGAATTCCGTTGCTGTAGTTCCCCGCAGATTCTTCTTTCCCGCTATGTCTCCCTTACCTTCTCTTATATCTCGCTACAATATCACCTGTTGCAACTTCTAGCCAAGATAACTTTGGTGCCATGCGCAGTTTTCCCGGTGGGGTCAGGGATTTTCTCTGCCTCGTGATGAATGGGTGTTGTGTGATGTCCTTAGGTTAGTTAGGTTTAAGTAGTTCGAAGTTCTAGGGGACTGACGACCATAGATGTTAAGTCCCATAGTGCTCAGAGCCATGTGCAGTTGTGGTACATATCCTGGATTGTCAGATTGTCTTGGGGGCACACAATTGATGAAATGACGACTACAAATGCGAGAATGTTTCGCTGGAACCCGTTGCTAACCATCAGCTGTGTTCGTCTTCAGTGCCGTGATCCAAGCTTTCCGTCTACTTGCCCGTTGCTTTTCATTTGGAAAGGAGAAGAACTTCGTTTCAGGAAGAGAACTGCTACATGTGAAGTTACCACCATGCAATTACCCTTCCGAGTCGGAAGTCCTAAATTCAGTCATCTTCTTACAAGCATGCTGCTTTATGCGTAAGCATGCAGTCATCATATTACAAGCATGCTGCTTTATGCATAAGCATTTACACCTTCAAGACAGTTACAAGGCCATTTGTTAGTGTGTAGCACATGCTGTTCGTACGCTCCCTACACAATATGCACCATGTCAATAAATATTACACCCGTACGTTACATTATACTCTGAACAGACCAAAGTCATGAGATTCCTCCTAATATCGTGTCGGACCTCCTTTTGCCCGGTGTAATGCAGCAACGCTATGTGGCGTGGACTCAAGTCGTTGCACGTCCTCTGCAGAAATATTGAGCGATGTTGCCTCTATGGCCGTCCATAACAGCGAAAAGTGTTGCCACTGCAGGATTCATGGCAGGAACTGACCTCTCAGTCATGTGCCATAAATGTACTATGGGGTAGATGTCGAGCAATCTGGATGGCCAAACCCTTTGCTCTAAATGTCCAAAATGTTCTTTAAACCAATCGCAAACAATACTGGTCTGGTGACATGGTGCATTGCCAATCATAAAAATTCCATTGTCGTTTGGAAACTTTAAGTTTATGAATGTCTGCAAATTGTCTCCAAGTAGCCAAACATAAGCAAGACTCAGTCTACTCCATGTAAACACAGCCCACACCATTGTGGAGTCACCACCAGCTTGCACAGTGCCTTGTTGAGCACTTCGATCCGTGGTTTTGTGGGGTCTGCGCCACAATCGAACCCTGTCATCAGCTCCTACCAATTGAAAGTGGGGCTCATCCCAAACTACATGGTCACGATAACAGGAGAGGCGCTGGAACTGATGTCTTACTGTTAACCAAGGCACACGCGCGTCAGTGTCTGCCGCCATGGCCCATTAATGTCATATATCACCGCACTGTCCTAACGGATACGTTGGCCGTACGTCCCACATTGATTACTGCGGTTATTTCAAGCAGTGTTGCTTGTCTGTTAGCACTGACAACTACGAAAACGCCGTTGCTCTCGGTCGTTAAGTGAAAACCGTCGGCCACCGCATTGTCCGGGATGAGAGGAAAAGCCTGCCATTTGGTATCCTCGGCACAGGCTACAATCACGTCGGAAGCCCTTTCACACGAATCACCTCGGCCCCTCCCGTCGGAGGTTCGAGTCCTCCCTCGGGCATGGGTGTATGTGTTGTTCTTAGAATAAATTAGTTTAAGTTAGTTTAAGCAGTGTGTAAGTCTAGGGACTGATGACCTCAGCAGTTGGGGTCCTTAGAAATTCACACACATTTGAACATTTTGAATGAATCACCTGAGTAAAAATAACAGCTCCGCCAATGCACTGCCACTTTATATCTTGTTTACGCGATACTACAGCCATCTGTATATGTGTGATAGTCGCTAACCATCAGGCAGAGGGTGTCGCTTTTCTGCTTCCTGTTTTGAGAGTAACGGAGGAAAATCTGCAGTGAGTAATTTTGGCTCCTATTGTAATACCAAGCTATATAGAGCTTGACCTTTCGGTTAATAGTTCAGCTAACCTTAGTTTCCTGGGTGCTCTACCGAATTTCTTATAACTAAAACTCGTCTTGGGGAATTCGTCCTTTGATGGCCCCTTTCATTGCAGATAAAAAATGTTCCTACCCACCCACTGCAAGTAACATGTACCTTGTATCTACAAACAATGAGATGACGGAGAATGTTCGACCTGACATGCATTTCAGTCTATCGGATATCGCTAAAACTGAGGCTTTTTTGCGGATGATGCTGTAGTATATCGAGAGGTTGTAACAATGGAAAATTGTACTGAAATGCAGGAGGATCTGCAACGGATTGACGCATGGTGCAGGGAATGGCAATTGAATCTCAATGTAGACAAGTGGAATGTGCTGCGAATACATAGAAAGAAAGATCCTTTATCATTTATCTACAATACAGCAGGTCAGCAACTGGAAGCAGTTAATTCCATAAATTATCTGGGAGTACGCATTTGGAATGATTTAAAATGGAATGACCATCTAAAATTAATCGTCGGTAGAGCAGATGCCAGACAGATTCATTGGAAGAATCCTAAGGAAATGCAGTCCGAAAACAAAGGAAGTAGGTTACACTATACTTGTTCGCCTACTGCTTGAATACTGCTCACCGGTGTGGGATCCGAACCAGATAGGGTTGATAGAAGAGATAGAGAAGATCCAACGGAGGGCAGCGCGCTTCGTTACAGGACCATTTAGTAATCGCGAAAGCGCTACAGAGATGATGGATAAACTCCAGTGGAAGACTCTGCAAGAGAGACGCTCAGTAACTCGGTACGGGCTGTTGTTGAAGTTCCGCTGCATACCGACAATCTTTCTTTCCACGAACAATACGAGACTGGAAAAGAAGGGAGAACCGATAGAGGTACTCAAGGTACCCTCCGCCACACACCGTCAGGTGGCTTGCGGAGTATGGATGTAGATGTAGATATAGATGTAGAAAACACTATGATTTACGTTAGCTAGACGAACGTTCATTACGGATTTGTTTCACTCCTCCATACTTTTTTTTCTTTATTTGGTTAAAACCTCTCTTAGCTCTAGAGCACTTAAAGGGGGGGGGGGGGGATATTACATTCCTATTACATTCCTACTAAACCATTGTAAATTTTACTACTCCAAATTTTATTCAGAGGAATTCATAATTTGTAGGTTATACACCAGTTAATTACAATTATTAGATCTCTAAAGGTGTGTTACAAACGAAATGTCCCGTTTTATGACCTATAACGACAATTTTTCTTCTCTAAATATTTTTGGGTAAGAAGTCATATGTTACGTATGCACAGGTTACAAATTACTATAATTATTTCAACTCCAAGGGTTAATTCCACACAAAATGACTAAAGAGTCTTCTGCTTTAGACATTATTCCAGTCGATGCAAGACCTAGCTCGGTGTTCTGCATAATTTGCTCTCGAGTAGTGGTTACGAAATGTCGTCATTCTTCGTTTGGTCGAAGAGCAAACTGAGCACACTTTTCTCCCTTGAGGTTGTTGTAGGTTCTGCTGTCGCTCGGGTGTTCTTCAAGCAAATCAACCAGTATGTCAAAGATAAAACAAATATTCCGACTATTAGAAAACAGGCAGTCTATTACTAAACATTCGTAACATTCACGACAAGAGATCAGGTGTCGGCTACACAACGGGGGAGTTTGGCAATGAATAATTCAGCCACTGTTAACACCAACGTTTGCCACGAAGATACTCAGGAGCACGTGTCGCTCTTGTGCCTATATTGGTGGGAACCGCAAAGTTATACCAGGTGCAATCGTAAATGAGTATTTAGTAATCTGGGGTTAAATAACAGCTCTCAACCTCAGAGGCATTTAAATACGCGTACAGTATTGTACTCTGTGTTAACATTTGAAGTTAGACAGTAGTCACCGAGGCGTCACGGTGACAAAATTCAGTTTTCCTTCCATGTTTGAGCAGAATCTTTTCCAGCGACACGGGGGTTAAGAGCTTCACGAGAAAGCAGCTGATTTCGCTGTCGCTGTAAGCAGTGTGAACTTGATCTGATACGATTTCGTTTACTTGCACGATCCGATATTGCACTTCTAATGAGCTTGACTGTACATTTCTTATTGCCTTGCCGAATCCGAAATTGAGTGTACATTTCCTGGGCAACAATCTTGAAATCATCGTGACTAATAAACGGCCGAAACCGTTGACACAGAAGACTCAAAACACTATAACTGAGATATCAAAGAACGGCTCACAACCCGTACTCTACTTCCGCCGGTACCTCATCTCATAATTCTGTATTACACGATTTTAATTTTAAAAAATGACTTTTTATTGTTTATACGACCACTACAGACACCCAGTTAAACGTATACCTCTGAAACGAACCTCTTCTATCGCGGATGGTAATTCGAAAAACTTTCGTTATCAATTGGTAGACGTTCCACTAGTACCATCGTACATTGGTAAGCGTGCATATGCTTGTAACACTAACGCACGTAGCAGAGCTCGATCTGTTGCTATTTTGAATTTGCCAGTAAATAGCCCACTCACGTGTAATGAGGTAGGCATAATAATAGTACCTCTTCCACCGCTTAAAAGCGATTTTCTAGACTTCATGGTACCATTCCCTCCGGCACAAACTTTCCCGCTCGCGTATTGGCACAGGAACGCGATGGGTCATTACCGACACTGAATTAACATCGCAATTAGCGTAGGTGATTTCGGCCTTTCATTGATTCTCTGAAGCCAGAAAACGTCGCAATTTTTGAGCACGCAGTGTTTCAAAGGTTTAAACCTCATCATCAATTGGATTTACATTTGTTAGTAGGACATGTGTGTGTGTGTGTGTGTGTGTGTGTGTGTGTGTGCGCGCGCGCGCTGTGTTATGATTTTTTGGAGGAACTTGTGACACTGTCTAGTGGGAATTCTCCCTCGTCATACTAACAAATGTAAATCCACCTGATTATGAAGTCCCATCATACTAATAAATGCAAATCCACCTGATGATGGAGGTTTAAACCTTTGAAACGCGTCGTGGAGATCAGTGTCTGGAAACAGTAAATTTGTTGTTTCTTTTAAAGAATTTAGTTTAGCATACGATGCACTACGCTTCTTGAGAGTGGACATTTCTCTGACATAAACTTTCTGACACCCATATTAACTGGCGTGAATCGGCATAACGTAGAGCAGAGCTAACTTCAGTGGTAGGTTATGTTTCCGGAGCCAGAAAACGACGCGTTTTTGAAGGCGCAATGTTGCGTTTGGTTACATCTGAACTGAAAACGCGAAATTTTAGGATGATCAAATCTGGATTTCAGGGCACACAACTATATTTATTTGGACTCGTCTTGTAGAGGGCCAAGCATTTTTCATATTCAGGCTCTTTGTGTCGTACACGCCTCTCCAGTGCTTCTCGTTGGCGAGCGTACAGTGATAACAGAGCAGGATGAGGACACTGCTTGTGGGACACACTGTATGCGAGCCCTTTCCCTTTCTGCCTGCCCCCTCCCCCGGCAGTCTTGCAGTGAATGTTCGCAGAGGGACGCTCTGGAAGTCTTGGCGGGAATCCCTCACAGAAATTTCTGGCAATGTCTCGACCGACGGCGACGTTCTCGCTCAAATAGCCCCTTGAATTTGAAGCAGCAGATTCCGTAACAAAACAGAACTGTGGCTACTTTACGACGGTTTGAGACTGCTTTGCATACAGCGATAGGAAAGGAAATATCTGAATTATGACTTTGGGTGTGAAGAATAGTATTATTAATATTGTTACTAATAGTAGCTATTTTTCCTGAGTTGTTATTTCAATTACAGTATGTTTACCCTGTAGATAACAACGAATGTTATCCGTCTTTTGCAAGTGAATCCTTGCGTTGGTTTTAACCAAACAGTTTCACCTACTTATATCAGGCGTCATCAGTGGTCCATGAAATTAAAGAAAATCTTTTTATTTTAGATATTAAGTTATGAGAAATGTAGTGGCTCCTATCAGCACATTTAAATTGTGTAACTAATTTCAGTTATGGGGTTGTGGTTCAGAATAGGAAACACAGAAGTACAGTAAGTGGTAAATCACAACCTATGCAGGATGTTTCAGGATGACGGTTTAAAAATTTGGGGACATGTCCCTTACACCAAAACAAGAAAGAAACGTCCATTAAACGTGCGCTCTAAAATGCATTTGCTCATCCTCGATGTTGTGAACCTCAGCTCTTCTATTGCAAATTCTTTGCTTTCCAAATTTTGAGAGGAGTTGTATGGGTCAAATCAAGAAAAAAACGTGGCTCTAAAATGAGTACTTCAACAGCTATGAGCACTTGTTCATCTTCGCTACAGTGAAACTCATTTCTCAACGCAGTAGACCGAACTAGTGCTCATAATCCTTATGGTATGCATTTTACAAACCATGTTTATGGGCATTTTTTCTTGTTTTGCTGCACACTACCTCCTCCCAATATATGGAAAGCAAAGAGCTTGCATTAGAAGAGATGTGGTCCACAGAATCCAGGATGAAAAAGTCCCCATAGTTCATAGGTATCCGTTTCAGAGCCCATCTTTACCGGACTTTTTTCTTGTTTTGGTGTAAGGAACCTGTCCCCAAATTTTGAAAACGTCATTCTGCAACATCCTATACATAGGAGAGAGCGACGTTGTATCATCCAACCCAACACCAAGATTTGCATTTTCCTTAGTTTCCCCAAATCAGCTGATGCAATGCGTGAGGCTGTTGTTGAAAGAGACCACGTTGCCTCTTTGTACTACCATCCTTTCCCAACTCAGCCAGTGTAGCATCTCTAGTAACCTAGATGGCGACGTTACCTTGAAACTCTCTAGGATCCTCCTTTTATAAGCAATGAGAACATATAAATAACAACCTCATTTTTTCTACGAAAGCTTTATTTTTTGTGCTCAGTAAGTTGCAACTTAGCGCGTAGTAATCAGTGGGAGGCTAAGGTAACTGCTGAAGAGACATACAGAAACCCGCCTCCGACCAGTAAGGAGTGACAGTAGTTAATTGTTATGCACAGTACGATGTAAGACCACGCTAGACTTCGAATGGATTGCAAGTTCACGATTAGTGGTGAGAAATACGAGGAACAAGCAATCATTATCACTATGATTGAAAAGATAATTGTGTTGCTTACTGAAATAGCGTAACCATGTTGCTTGTTGTTATGACAGCATGTTGAAAACTGCTTCTAGCAGATGTATTAACAGTTAAGTTTTTGTAATTATGTGGTTGTCATGATCATTTTTGTGTTGTCATGAGATGTAGAGATGGGTTCTTCATGTATTTACATATACCTTTTGAAGATTCCGTATTTTTTATATATTTGCTGTGTTACTTCTATGCGGAAGGCAAGACATGACCTCATTTTCTCTTTTTTTCTCATGTCATTCGAATAACGGATACATTTTTCGATCAAAGATTGGTTCGATTATTTAAAGAAGATCACACTCGTTAACTGCAAACTTGACAAGCATGAATAATCATGCACTCTGTGCAAGCACTGTAGTGTAATTTTGCGCAAGCATTCGAACTCCCGAAGCCGCTTGAGGCTTGATCGATTTTCGAAGCGCGCAGATGCTTGAAATTTTTACTGACAATATGCAGGCTTGTACAAACAAACGTGCGTTGTGACGCAGTCTTTGTAGTTGCACCATATCGTGTGATGTGAGCACAAGTCAGCTGTTACTGGAAAAGTTTACGCGAGTATTTGAAACTCAGCCTTGTTTCCAAATGAATAAAGCAAAGAGAGATGTTGCATGTGTTATACCTTCAACAAAATGCATAGCATTGGATCATGTCTTAAACATAAAGCGGACACATTATTAGTAAAAAAAATTGATTCTCCCAGTACCAACTACACGAGAGGATAAATGAGGTACAGAAGTCAACTCTCATGTTTTACATGTGTGTATAGTTTCAAGAGAATTAAATGGAAAACCAACCACAATAAGGCAAAGATCTATGTTGCATACGTTATATTCTCAACAAAATGCATAGCGATGGATCATGTCTTAGCCAGACATGTCGTTATTAAAGACATTGCTGCTCCCGCAGTCAACTACACGAGGGAAAAAACGAAGGAATTAATCGAGTAGGAAGAGACGAGGTACAGCACATTAGTCAACACTCTCGTTTTACTGATGTGTGTAGATGAGGTGATGTTTAATAGCCCCTTCACCTCGTGAGATATCGGAATGCCACTGCCCGTCTTTCGTGTATTGTTTTAGCTTATCTTTTGATTCTATCCTGTTTTTCAATTAATGCTGTTGTGAGCGATATTTTTCTGTATTGATGCTGAAATAATTGTACTAGTGGATATATCTTCCACTCATAGAGTAACTTAATGTGAAAATAAGTTTTTCGTTTCACGAACCACATCACGTTGCTTCTTTTCCCGTATCACAAGGTGAAACCTATCAGGATGTGCAAAGAATCATTCTCGCAATTCTACGAATTAGAAAAGCAAATTAATGATTGTTCGAGTGCGCTTGTTGAGCTTTACATGTGTGGCAGCCATAATATTGTATTCTCTATCAAACAGTTATTCTTATTTTCCGGAACGCTATTCTACTAACTACTAGAAATAATCCACCTCAAAGTGTTAGGTGTAAATGCTAGACGCTCTCGTATTTAAGCCTACACACGTAGTGTGGGGTGCATGTAAACAAACCGGCGTCTGGCAACCGCTTGGCACGCCCCTCTTCGAACGACGTCACTCCCGCCGTTGCTATCCCCTCCCCTTGCTCCACACCGGCGTGCTTGCCGGAACGCACGCCGCGTCACCCGAAGGCTCTAGATCGGTGCACTGCTGCCAACGTCACCAGCGCCGAGTCACTAAACGCGCTATTTTCAAAGCCGGGATTTCGCCCAGCAGCTTCTAATACTGGATCTGTTGAATGGTGTCCAGCTGCCTGAAACATGTACACCCTTGCAAACGGACTGTGCCAATATCCAGCGCAAGAAAACTAATAATTGTATAGTTAAATCGGCTCTGTTCTCATAGGCAGATGGTTCAAAATAAATACTACGTCCCGAAAGCTGAACTGATGTTTAAGGAAACAAAGCAAAATCAGCTTCTTTTCTTATCTTAGAGCCTCATATATCGTCTTTGTGCATAGACGTATTCTGTGCGTAACGTGTTGTATACCTATCCCACCCACCCATTGCAGTTTTGAGCGCTGAAATTAGCGTGCTGCTTGAAAATAATTTCAAATGCCCTTTTGCTTTGCTGAAGATTGTCCGTTTTCTTTATAGCAGTTTGTTGTCTACAGTGTTAAAGAAGTGAGGAAGATTTAAAGTTTAAAGACATTAGAGAGAGGACATAGGCTTGAAAGGCGAAAGGAAATCAACTGTGTGTTTATCAAGCAGCTAAACTGGAATTTGCATTACCGGTTCAGAGAAATCACGGAAAATCTAATCTAGATGGCTGGAAGCGGATTTGAATCGCTGTCTTTCGAATTCGAGTCCAGTGTATTAACAATACGCCACTACAATCACATCTGTAGCATTATTCTAATTTAAGAAATTCACCAAACTTTCTCTATTATACTGTTTTCACATGCGGGTGTCTACAATTCATTTGATGAACAAACATCCTGTATAACCACGTTTGTATACCAACCAAAATAAAGACCTGTTGCTTAAACATGAATGTTAGTTCGTTAGCTCTGACTTCTGTCGGTTGGCAAGGTGGAAGTCTTTGGCTCCTGAAAAATTCACGAAAGTCAAAATCGGCAAACAAAATGGTTTGGCATTGCCAGCAGTACGTTTACACCATTTTCACCTGAAATATGAATGAGATTTTAGTCGGTTCCGACATTTAATCGCATGCATAGTGTAATTCCTACATTTTCGAAGATAAAAATGGCATGTATTTGCTGAAAAAAATTCTATGTTTACTGCCAAGATATATACAAGGCTAGAAATGCCAGACGTTAGTAGAGAACCGCAAGATAGTTCTGTAATGTAAACTTTCTCGCTGTACACGTTGTTATAAGGGCATTCAGTAGATAATGATCGTATGGCAGTAATACGAACTTTGCGTGGCAGTTGTATAGTATTTAGCATCTAGTTTGCTCCACAAAATAACTCTACCTTAATCATATGCGCAATCGAAATTTCAGCAAACCCACGTACTAAAGGATAATTTACTGACTCTTTTTATTAACTTGCTCTATATTTGACCTACAAATTAAGCGTGAACAAGCAATATGACGTGCATGAAATATATTACCATGACTTTCATAATCTGAGTCTAAACTATTGATACCGTAACATTATTTAAGTAGGAAAAAGTACTGAAGTCGATTTACGTATTAAAACTGTCTCCGTCACCTAAAGTACTTAACGAACAAATTACGCCTAGGCACACTCATCTCATAGTAAATGCAGTCTAACATGGGTAATTTTATTTCCTTTTTGTGATTATATGCTACATGAGAGGAAACGCAGATGCCAGCCAAAAACTCGAATAACTGTGTCACTTATTTACGTAAAAACTGTTTTATAATCTACAAACAACGTATATCAAAACAAAATTGCATCATTCTAGAGTCCACTGAAGATACCTTAAAGTAAAAGGCGAAACGCGTCTGGAACATACAAAATATATTGCAGCAAGAAAAAGGCCTTTTTTATTTACGAAACGAATATTTGTGAAGTTCTTTAGTATCAGAACAGCAAACAGCTGATAACTGCCAGAAAACAAATGTACAAAACTCGATCGCTGTGGTTTTAAATTACGATAGCGACCCATTTTTCAGCCACACAAATTCATACATACATGGTACATGCAGCGTTTTTTCATCAAAAAAATCGTAGTTTCGTAAGAAACTTAACCGAAATTCAGACGTCGTAATAGACCTGTATGATTCAAATTCGTATGCAGATCGGCGTTATCAGACGATGTTATCACTTAAAGAGCGTCTGCTTGTGACTCGAAATATCTGGAAGGCGCGCGCCAGTTTCAGACGCCGCTACCGCTCGCTCCAAACGTGTAAGTTACTTTCATTCGCACGATGTTGGTAGCACTGGCATGAGCATGTATATAAACCATAGCGCGGGCTCGCGAAGCACAGTTTACCGCAGAGACACAGTGTGTTTGACGAGTGCAAGTGTTATCGAAGATACCGCAGCGTTTTCTCGCGTGAAAGGTAAGTGCTCAAGTGAAATGTGTTTTTTGCGATGGTGTTCTGTCTTGTTTACTCGCTGAGTTTGAATGAAATAATGTTGGTGATCTGATTTATAGATCAGGCATATTTATCATGAGGGTTTGTGCACTATATGGCTGCAGAAAGTTCCGGCACCAGAAATTTTGTGACCTGCGGTTACGTAACATACTTTTTCTTTTCTGACTATTATTGTTAACCAAGGGTCCTGTAGTATATCAGTAAACTGTTCAGTAGTGATTCGTTAGTCTGCATGTAGGAACTAGCTACAGAAGTGAGTTTAGTTTACTCACGCGGGTGTTTCGTTGTATCCCTTGTTAGTACAGTGGGAATTATTGTGTTAGTATATTACAAGTGACTTAAATCGCTCCGTTATTGTTGCAGATGGCTTTGACACCGATGATCCGCCACTTGTTGGACGATGTTGACCGTCAGATGTCATTATTTGACCAGAATTTCGGCTTGGGGTTGACACACGACGACTTGCTTTTCCCTCGTCTGTCTGTCGTTCCTGCTCTGTCTGGTTACTACAGACCATGGCGTCATTTGGCAGCTCGTAACTCCGGCGTGTCTACCATCCAGAACAACAAAGATGGGTTCAAGGTAAGTGAATGTCACGTTTTAACATAACGCTGTTTTGAGCTGCTATATTCGCAGTCTCCAAGAAAGAAAAATAAATATTGCTAGTTCTGCGCTTAATGGGTAGAGCAATACAGAAAAGTTACCGCTGGCGGACCTTACGAGACTGTTCTCGTTGCAGGTTAATCTAGACGTCCAGCAGTTCAAACCGGAGGAACTGACGGTAAAGGTAGTGGGCGACAGCGTGGTGGTAGAAGCAAAGCACGAAGAGCGTCAAGATGAGCATGGTTACATATCGCGCCACATGCAGCGTCGTTATTTGCTGCCGAAGGACGTAGTGGCCGAACAGGTGCAGACGCAACTGTCATCAGACGGTGTCCTCACAATCACGGCACCAAAGAAGGTATGTATCAGAAGATGACGTTGATAAACTAACAGTAAATTATAGTTCATATTTGCTTGCAGAACTGTATGTAGAAGTTTCTGTAGCACGTAAGTGGAGTGATAACGATAATTTGGCGTGTGAACCAGTGAGTAGTCTTCTGCTCCAGAGGTCTCATACAGAGAATTTGATGACCTTGTAGTGGAAGTGCTTGTAGAGGAAACATTTGTAAGAGCCTATAGGTAGCAATTGGTAGTAATCTGCAAGTGAGAGGTATGATTCTGTTTACAAGGCAAACAAGATCAGGCAAATAGACGAACATTGATGCAATGTTGTAGGTCTGGGATGGATCAATTTATTTATTTATTTATTTGATTAGCCATCCGTAGACATTTTGCAATGTATGGATGTTGTCAGTTTGGATACAGTGATTTTTGCAGATACATTGACACTTTTATATGCATTTACAGAGTATACAAATACAATGACATTTATCACTTAAATTACATTCAAACAATTAAATATTCACTTATTGTTTAGAAACAGTGTTCCTGAAAATACAGTTTAAGGGTTTTCTGTAACAGTACATGTTGTTAATTTCTTTGATGTCCTGTGCAGCTTGTTATACATTTACAGAATATACAATACAATGTCATTATGTCACTTAAATTACATTCAAACATTTAAATATTCACTTACTGTGTAAAAACAGTGTTCCTGAAAATACAGTTTAAGAGTTTTTCTGAAACAGTACATGCTGTTAATTTCTTTGATTTCCTGTGGCAGCTTGTTATACAATTTTACACCCTGATACAAGAAACTTTTTTGGGTCTTATGCTTGTTTCTCCTATCTAGATGAAGGCAGTGGCTTGTTCTTGTGCTATAGCTGTGTAAAATGCTGTTTGTACTGTAATTCACTATATTTTTCTTTATATATACTATAGTGTGGAACATAAATAAACAGGGAACAGTTAGAATACCAAGTATTTTGAATAGTTCTCTGCAGTGAGCCCACTTACTGCTTTTAGTTATAATTCTCACTGCTCTCTTCTGCACTTTAAAAACTGTTTGTAAGTTGAGTACATTATTTCCCCAGAAAATTATCCCATAGCTTATGACTGAATGTACATAGCTAAAATATACAGTTCTTAGACATTCATCGCTGCATACTGAGGAGAGAACTCTAAGTGCGTAACACGTTGTAGATATCTTTTATGTGAGTTTTTTAACATGTTCACTCCACCTAAGCTGGCTGTCAATATGCAACCCTAGGAATTTTGTGGTGGGCACTTCGTCTACAGAGGTGTTATGTAGCTTTAACTTTAGGGGACTGTTTTTTCTGTTTATTCTAAAGCGTATGCTATTTGTTTTCTTAATATTTAAGGTCACTTTATTCTCTGTAGACCATTTGTAGACATCTTTCAGTGATTCATTACAATTTTCCAACATTTGTGCTGATGTCTCACTGGTGATTATAATATTGGTGTCATCGGCAAACAATATCTTCTCTCCATGTCGGATATATTGTGGAAAGTCATTTATATAAATCAAGAACAACACCGGACCCAGCACACTTCCCTGAGGGACCCCAATATTAATATGCTGTGGATCTGACAGGTGTTTTTCTATGAACTTTGATCTACTGGAGACATGCGAGATCTCTACCCACTGTACTCTATTTTTAAGGTATGAATGGAACCATTTGTTGATTACCCCTCTTACTCCTAGTGCTTCTAACTTAAGTAATAGATCCTGGTGGTCAGCTGTATCAAAGGCCTTTGACAGGTCAAGGAATATGCCAGATACATAGTTGCCTTCATCCAGTGCTTCTAGAACCACTTTAGTGAAATGTGCTATTGCCATTTCTGTATCTCTGCCTGGTCTGAAACCAAATTGGTCATTTGAAAGAAGGTTGTATTTGTTTAGATAGCTCATAAGTCTGTTCTTCATTATGGACTCTATTATTTTGGAAAATGATGACAGTAGGGCAATTGGCCTGTAGTTCTCAATGTTTTCTACATCATCTTTTTTGTGTAGAGGTAAAATTTTTGCATGTTTCAGATAATCAGGGAAACAACCGGCTTTGAAAGATTCATTTATGATATTGGTTAGGGGGGCTTTGATACTATTTATGCATTTTTTCAGCACAGACATTGGAATTTCATCTAAACCTGCTGAATTTTTGCTCTTTAATTTCCTTACCACATTACATACTTCTTCCTCAGTAGTGGGTAGCAATACCATTGAATTTGATGTATATTCCCGTGTTCGTGGATTATGAGATTTTGAAAAATTTTCCTGTAACTTTGTAGCTATACTACTAAAGTAAGAATTAACAAAGTTTGCTAGTTCTTTTGGGGTACTTGTTAGGTTTTCTTTGTTCCTGATTTGGGTGTTTATATGCCTTTGTGTTGCTGTTCCTGTCTCTTGTTTCACTATAGTCCATGTAGCTTTACTTTTATTTTTAGCTAGATTTATTAGTCTATCATTGGCCTCTTTTTTTTTTTTTTTTTTATTTTTAACATTGAGCACCTTCCTATAGATTTTTTTTGTAGTTTCTGTAGTAATGAAGAAAATCTGGATCACTGTTGTTGTTTTTTATAGAGTTTAGGTATTTAAAAGTTTGGGCAGATTTTCTAATTCCTGTGGTAATCCACTTATTTTTGGTGGATGTTCCAGTAGAACTTTGTGCTTTGGGGAAGGCTTCTTCGAATATTATCTTAAACTCCGACATGAATTTGGAGAATTTCTGATTCACATTATTTTCTGAATATACTTCTTCCCATCTTTCATGTCTTAATTGTAAGCAAAATTTTTGTATTGCTGCGTCTGAGTAGACTCTTTTAAACATGTGGAGGTTTACTGGTTTTTCTACAGAAGTTTTTACTTTTATGATTTGGCATAAATGATCTGACAGTCCAAGATTTTTGACAGTAATGACACAGTTTTCCCCACCATATATCTGTAGCTACATGGTCAATGGTAGATGTTGAGTGTTTGGTTATTCTTGTTGCACAATTAACTAAAGAGGACATGCCAAAACTATTCAGAATATTCAGAAAAGTGTTACTGGTTTCATCTGCCTTAGCTGTGTTAATGTTTAAGTCACCACAAAAGAGTATATTACTTTTCAGGGATGACACTTGTTCTAGGCTTTGCATAAGTTTTGAAAAGAATGTTTCTAAATCACCACTGGGAGAACGGTATACACATAGTACAATTAGTTTTTTGGGCATATCTACAGCTGGTATCTCTACTGCTGACACTTCAAAATGCTTGTCTACACTTAGTAGGATAATATCATTCCTGACTTTAAATGAAATACCACTCTTAACAAAAATACATGATCCTCCACCTTTCATTGAGTTTCTGCAATAAGAACAAGCTAGTACATATGAGGGCAAATTTATGTATTGAATTTCATTGACTTCGCACCAGTGCTCTGTGATGCAGATAACTGGACTGTCTAAGGATTGTAACTCAACTTCTAGCTGTTGCACTTTGCTTTTTATACTCTGAATGTTTTGGTGAAGCACTGTTAGAGATTTAATGTTACTTATCTTGCAGGTTTCTTTTTCATCATGCTTGTGACTAAAAAATCTTGCAGATGGTAGGGAGGCACGCTCTTCCGTCTGCTTGTTGCTCCATGTGAGGTTGTGTACTTTTCTGCCACTACTGATGTTGGAACTGCTGCTGCTCCTGTTGTCTGTACTGCTTCTGTTGATTGTGCTGCTGCTGACGGTGCTGTGTCTGCTGTTTCTGGTACTGCTGATTTTAGTGACACTGGTGGCAGTTGTGCTGGTGTTTCTGCCTCTATTTTTGTTGATGTTACTCTTACTTCTACTAGTGTTGAGTTTTCACCGTTTTTGCTATTGGGATAGCCTGGGATGGCGGCTAATTCTGCTGTAACCTCCTTTGAATGTGTGTTTTGGTCATCATTGCTTTCTGCATGAAAGTCCAGTGGCATAACAGTTTCAGTTAAAAAGTCGTCTTGCATGTTGAGTTTGTCTAAATTTTCACTGACTTTTTTTCACTGAGCAGTCTTTTGCCTCTTCTGTTTAGATGCATTCCATGATTTGTGTAGCTGCCTCTCTGAAGAAAATTCACACTGAGAAAATAGGCATTTGAGTAGGCTTTACAGATTTTCTGGAATTGCCTGTTTGCTTTTTTAATTTCCAAATTTATGCAAGAATTAGGTATGAGATCATGCCTATGAGGTATTCCTGTTACTATCACTGTGTCCTTTTCGGTAGCATGAAGAGTTTTCTTTAGGTTGCGGACTGCAGTTGCCAGTTCATTCCTATACACATCGTTTGCGCCCGCAATCAGTACAATGCGCCGATTTTTGTTTTGTAATCTGTCTTGCTCAATGTTTTTAGCTACTTCCTGTATAGGAGCCCCTGGTTTAACATATCCACACGCTATCACATTGTGTTCAGCACGCAATATTTCTGCAAGATTTCGTCCATGGTTATCAGAGTAAACTGTTACTTTTGTACGTTTATAACACTTTTTCGTCTTCGTTCTTCCGATAATGCATTTATCAATTTTGAATTTGTTCACTTCACACGTTTCAATATTGATTGCAACAGATTTCAGGGTAGTTCGAAGAGTAGCAGCAAAATATCTCTTAATTTTGAGTGGTGTGGTGTGGTGGTGTCACTGGCACAAAAACACAGAGATGGGGCATCTGCAAACTGTAGGAAAAAATGTAGGTCAAATACGCTTAGGGCTTACAATAAATTACTGAGCATATATTTTGTTTCTGGGTTAGTGGTGACTTGATCTGGAGTAAGAGTGTGGGAAGTGATAAGTAAACTTAACATCAAGTCCGAAGTATTCATGGTGCATATTCTTTAATTATAAAGTGGTAAATGAATAGGATTATATGTGAATATTATGGAAACAGTGCATTGTGCCAAATATTCACACAGCCATGAAAGCTTCATATTAACAAAGAAAAATTATATAGCAGAGAAAAAGACTCATTTTTACTCCAGAGACCCATAAACTAGTGTTAAATCTGGACACTAATTTGATTTTTTTCTTCTTGTTTTCAGGCTCTTCCCCCAGCAGAGGGCGGTGAGCGTGTGGTACAAGTTGTGCAGACCGGTGCTCCAGCAGTTACCAACCAGCAGCAGGGAGGAGAGAAGATGGAGCAGTGAATAATCCATTGCTGGTGTAAAAAACTTATGAATTATTTGTTTTGTATTGTCATTGTACTTTCAAGAAATTTAACACTTCATTTTTCTGCTTCTCGTGATGGATGTGTTATGTATGTGAAAGACTGCATTTAATGATTTTTGAATTGCTTTAATTTTCTGTAAGTGTAAAGCAAATTTTCATGCACAACTGTTAGAAGAATGAATTTTATGTACCGTTTGTAGTTATGCATAATTCTCACAAATGTAAGACTGATAGTATTTGTATTGATGTTCAATAAACATTTTCTATGTTGAGTTTTGTATCTTTTATTTTAAACCTCCTCTCATTCTAGTAATTGTGACTTTGCTGTGATTACAAGGATCTTGGCTATTGCACAGGATTAGATGGAAACCTATTTAAAACTGAACAATTTAACTGAAATGGAAATGTTTATTAAAATGAAAGATTAATCTCCCATTAAAAGGGGTGTAATATATTAGTAATTATGATGGGTGCTGAGAGACGATATGCACAAACTGTTGCAATGAGATGAATAATACAATCTGATAACTTTAGCCACTGGTACGGCAACATTTCACATTAAATTTGAATTTCTACAAAAACTGTCTGTGGTGTTTACATATTTACAGATTAGTGAAAATAAGTTAATGGTAACATTTCTCTACTCATCTAGGAAAGAAAATTACCCAATAATTGAATAATTATTGTAACAGTGTCATACACACCTAACTATGTTTTCTTTTTGGGCTTAAAGGAGTATCAATTTCAAAATTACACTTTTTACTGGAGGTACAGCAGTCACTTGGCCTGTATTTTGAGGCTTGAATTGTTTAGTATAATAATGGTTTTATACCCTGTAAAATGTCAACATTTGTATTTTTCATTGTGTGGTAGTAATAAGTCCTTATCAGACTCTGTGGATAGTTGCAGTTGCAGGCCCACACAAATGCAAAAGTTCACTTAACAGTTGGCTTGGCCAAGTATAATATACCATCTTGACATTAAAGTTGGCAATAATATTAGTCAGTTTTCCCTGCTTTTTTGTGGTTTTCACTTGTAGTGATGGCTAAAGTATATGAAAGAAAGTGACAAATCACTGTTCTTTGAATTCTCTTGCTCCAGTAATCGGACAACCCCCCCCCCCCCCCCCCCCCTCCATCCCTGTGTGCAAAATACAGCATTTAGGTTTTTTATGCTTTCATTTTCACTAATGGTGTTCACAGGTGTTAAATCTTTATTTCTGTTTTAGTAAGTGGATATATTTTCCTTTCTCATTGTTCCTAAATTCATAGATTTACACTCTTTTTTTTTCCTTTCAAGACTAAAGAATGGGATTTTTTTTTTCATAGTTATTGCATAGTTATTGCATATGCAGTTCAGCTGCCAGGAATGTTGCACTCAAGATGAAAACAATATGTGAATGTTTGGCTAAAGAACTGTACGAATTCTACTGTTATAACAGTGGTGCTGATTCCCTGTATTCTACAGGTAGTTTACCTCTCTAATGAGATCTATTGTGCAACATGCGTAAATTAATAAATATCAGTATTGATTTATGAGAAATCACAAATATTCACTGTAAAATTATTTGCAGTAACGTTTTATATGCTCTCTGCCTGAGGTAACTGTGCTAGTCCCATACAATTTTTCTCTGCGGGTGCTGATGGCCTCATCGTGTAGTGCCCTAAAACATTATTATAATTATTATTGTTGTTATTTCCCCAAGTCAATATTAACTTGGAGGGTTCACAGAAATATGAGGCACCTGTCAACATAGTGCTGACTGAAACTGTGTACAACCACAAAGCTTTACCAGGTGATGGCACTCTGTCTCATGAAGGAGAACCTTTATGGATATGGAATCAATCAAGGAATACATTAACAAAGAGAAGCAGATGTTAGTAATGGAGTCAGTAATTAACTGTTGTTAAACTGTGATGTAGATTTTCTATTCGCACTGTGCAGGCTCAATGTACTAAGCAGCTGCTATTAATCTGCTACTAGTTACCTATTTTTTTTGTAAGATTATGTGGGTATTTATCAAGGGAAGCAGTTACATGACTATTCAGTCCTTGATTCTATATGAGTAAATAATTTGAAGAAAGAAGAGAGAATCAGAAATTGGGGTGATTTACTTTCGAATTTGTAAGGATTGACAGTTTTGCCCTTGACATCTGCTTAGCTATGAATCGTAGACAAGGAGTCAGTCTACTTGGAAATTAGTATTCTGATATGCGTTGTGTCTGTGGAAATCACAGTTCATTTAAAATTAATATACTTTTTGTTAATAACAGATGACAAGAAGGAATCAATGTACTAGCCTTCTTCTGGGTCTGCTGATATGCTTTAGCTGTGTGGAGTTGCTTATATTTTGTCATTGCTGCTCAATGAGTATGACATTTTGTCATAATTTTAAAAAGTTGTCGTTAGGACTGATCACTTGATGTGGACGGAGTGGGAACTTCATTATAATAGGTTGCTATGCTCCTTACTGAACATAATGGTTTTATGGCTCACATTTGCTGAATAAATGTTTACTTCACCTGTGGTGCCACGGGAGTTAATTCAATAAGGCTTGCCTGTAGTGAGGATGAGTGTAGGGTGGGCTGCATCCTGGGCTGTGGGTGACCTGCCTTTCTTTTTTAATCTTCCCTAACATATCTTTCTCTCCTCCCTAATGAAGGACTACTTGTTCAGAAAGCTAGACAGTGTGTCACTTTTACTGTTATATGTACGTATCAGCAGTACTACGCATTTTGGCTACTGAAGGTGAGTAATGACCAGCAATTTCTTCTCATAATTTTTAGTTTTGTCAATTGAATTTTCCTTTGATACAAAGAATACACAATTGCAAAACCTATATACAATCTGTTTATGATATAAATAATACAAGACTATTAGAGGCACTATCAGGTATAGGAATACAATGTAGCGGATGGTTTAGAAATAGCCTGAAAAGCTTGTAAAGGTGTTGCAGGGTAGGCTGCACTGAGAAATACTACTACTAAAATGTTACTAAAAAATTTGATATATTACACTGTTTCTAAGTGAATTAGCAATGAAGTTAGCCAGTCAGGCTATTGTGCGCACAAATTCAAGCAGTTGCCAGAGATGGTGACATTTTCTTTGTTTGGTTTCCTAAAACCGAAAAAGAGAGAAATACAATAACTGGATGTAGTAAGGATTGAGCCCGAGCCAAGGCCGAGCTGTCTCTTGCATTATCATCATTGTTTTTTTCTGAACAATTATTTCTCAGAACAACCAATCCTGCAACACCGTTACAAGTCTTTCAGACTGTTCATGACCACCCTATATGAAGGGCAACAAAAAGTTTCTGTATGAGGGCACTGCTGTGGTGTATATGGAGCATAGAGTGTCTCCAATATGGGTATATAAGCACTGACATATGGGCAAGGATTCGTATGGCATTCACGTCTTTCCAGCATGTGTGCAATAAGTGCAAACTATGGTGACTTTATTACCAAATGATCTGTTGCGAACCAACTGCAACAATGGTGCTGCTCTTGGCAGTGCACATCCCCATGACTCAAATGTCATAACACAGGAGTTACAGCAACTTACGTGGGAGACACTCAAGCACCCACCCTATGGTAGTAATCTCTCCTCGTGGGGTTATCAGACCTTCGGTCCTTTGAAAAAGGCCTTAAAGTGTTGATAATTCCTGTTGAACGAGGAGGTGCAGCAGACAGTTACGGTCTTCTTCATGCAGCGACGCATATTTTCAACCTGGTGCATCAGTGGGATAGCTGCCTCAATGCTCATGGTGATTTTTTCTGATTGGCATACTGATTCAGGACTGTACGGTGTTCAAACACAAACTTTTTGAAACAGCTAAATCAGGTTAATGAGTTTCATCTACTCACTCACCTTGTTCTGAAAAATCCCACCATAGAGGCGAGCCTTTCATCTTAATGAAGACATAATTAGTAACAAACATACATGTGTGACCAACACCAAATACAATTAATAGGGTTAATAGGGGACACAGAATGTATGCAAAAAGGGCTGCACAGATGGTCACAGTTTTGTTAGACACCTAGAGAGTCTAATGGAAAAACTGAAAGACCTAAAATGGCAGATGATTGAACCAGATGTAAACTGTCTTATGAAAATCTACTTACAAAGTTTCACGATGCAAAATTTTCGGAGGATTAATGTGGGTTTCAGAGTACTTTACTCATAGCAGAATTTACCTTCATGTATCTAATTAATATGTGTTTCTCATAGTCATACTATTCTTTATGAGGCATCAAACGTTCAGCACCAGTATTATTTGTTCATAAGTATATCGTGATAATGTTGCAATGCAAACATGAGAAATAGTGTTTGTGTAACAAACTAAATGCAAATATACTGAGTGGACCAGTGATGTCAATGAAGATTTTCCCAGTATCCTACCAATGAAACCAAGTCTGCCATCTGTTTTACCTATGACTGAAGCTGTACAATCACTTCATTTCATATTCTCACAAACTGTTGCACACTAGTATCTGTATGATTTGACATATTTCAGTTGTGACTGTATGACATTGAAGTCTTAGGGTGCCAAGTGTTTGCATTTTGTTAAGTGCACAATTTTACATTTCTCAACATTTAAAGCAAGTTGCCAGGTTTTGCATCACTTTGAAATCTTATTACGATCTGGCTGGTGTGCATATTTTTGAGGTAGGTAATTATTATAAGTAGCTGCATCATCTGGAAGAAGTATGCGGTTGCTATTAATATTGTCTGCCAGGTCATTCATATATAGCATAAGGAGCAACAGTCAGTGGGGCACAAGTGATGCTACTCCTACCTCATTCGATGATTCTCCAACGAAGATAACATGCTGCCTCCTGCTTAACAAGAAGTACACAACCTATACCCTATATGATTATACTTTCATTAACAAACATTTGTGTGATACTTTTCAGAAGTCAAGAAAGAGGACATCCACCTGTTCGTCTTGTTGCACAGCTTACAGGATGTAAAGTGACAAAATCACGGGATGGGTAAATTGTCCACACATATACTATACAACAAATTTGCTAAATGTTACATATTCCTCCACTTGAAATGATTTTCAAAACCTCAGCTGCACTCTATAGCTCTTGAGAGTGGAAGTTTTTATGGCATAAACTTTGCAGCTCAGGTATTAGAAGAACTTTAGAGGCATGGTTTTGAGTATGCAAATATCTATAAGAACAACACGTAACTTCTGGAGGATTAATTTGGATTAGGACACTTGTCGCAGTTACATTAGTTGGACCTGTTTCCTTGAGTAATAAGCATTTCTCACATTCATGCTGTTTGTACCACACACGCCTCTCCATTATTCTTCGTTGACAAACATACTGTGATAATGCAGCAAGGTGAAGAACACTGCTTGAACAACACACTGTATACGAGGGCACAGGTTCTCTTCTGTATCTTCCTCCTTCACAGCCTTCAGGGAATGTATGCAAGGAGAATACTCAGGAAGTCTTAGCACTTGTATGACTCCCCTCTACTTCCCGGAAAGTAGAGTACAGAGTTTTTATTCATGTAGTGAGAGGATAAACATTAATTCTCTGGAATACAATAAGTTTTTTATGTCACCTATAAAATTAAGTTCAAATATCATGAAATATCTCAAAACTGACCAACTCATTTATATAAAAAAATGGAAATATTAGTCTCCCCCCTCAGCCGGAAAAATTTCTATGAACACTTATGAGTACAGGATGCACATAAAGTCTATTCCCGATTACCAAAATTTATGTCTAAGGAACTATGCTAGATACAACTATGCACTTTGTTGCCAATAGTAGCTGAACTCAAATTTCTTATGGATATATGTTTAAATGTGCCCTGACAGCATCTGATTTCAGCTTTTCATTCATGGGTTCAGCTTCAACACCTGTGCTCCACCACGCAGGGGGTTATTTGTTCACCAGTTCTTGGATAAAAGCTTTCTGGATAGATGGATTGATCACAGAGATTGTCCAACATTATGGTCACCTGACAGAACCACTCTTGAGTGTTTTATTATTATTATTATTATTATTATTAGGGGATACATTAAGGTTAAACTCTTCAGTTCATCAGTACCTTATGTGCAAACTTACAACATTACAACATGAATACGAGACGCTGTAGAGGCAAAGACACAGAAAGAAACTGAGTGTCACCTACAGATATTCTTTGGGCAACAAATGGAGCACATGTGGAAGAGTATCCATAAAAACATTATGAGTTAAGCTACCATTTGAAACAAACCATACAGCTGTATTTATCATAGCTCCTTAGAAATAATTTTTCTTGTAATCAGGGAAAGAGTTTATACTCATCATGTATAAATAGTGATGATTATTTTCCATAATCATTTTTTTTTGTGTGCAATACAATAGAATATTGATCACATGGACTGTCAGTGTGAACGTACAGCCAAGGATCAAATGTAGTAATCAATGGAACAGAAAAGTAATAGCTGAGTAAATATGACAGAATCCCATAATCAGCCAATAAGTAGTGATAACTGTTACTTATTTTGTGCAATGGGATGCAAGGCCATGAAAGACTTTCCAAATGGCTTGCAAGCTAATGATGAGTGGCCACAAACATGGAGAACAAGCAGTCACTGTGCACATAAATCTGGATAGGTAACTGAGTTGCTTGGTGATATTGTGTTACCCTTGGTGATATTGTGTAACCTTACTGCTTCTTTATTACAAAGGTAAATTTAATACACTTCCAGCAGATGTATTGGCAGTCAAGTTTATTATGTGGATGCTACAAGATGGAGAGATGGCTTCTTCATATACTTACATTTTGAAGACTTCACACTTTTTATATTTGTTGTCCTATTTATAAGGAGTAGTCAAAGCCCCTTAGTTTGGAAGTACAATAATAATTTTTTATACTTCCTCATATCATTGTGATAACAGATAAATTTTGAGAACTAAGTTTACTCTATTATTTAAAGATGATCATGTACGCAACAGCAAACTTGGCAAGCTTTCTTGATCAAGCACTCTGTGCCAGCATTGTAATGTATTTTTTCACCAGTATTCAGACTGCTGAAGCTGCCTTAGGCTTGACTGACTTTAAACTGTGCATCAGCCTGTGTAAAAGCAAATAGCAGTTGTGAGGCAATCTTTGTAGCAACATTATATCAAGGAATGTGAAGCAAATCATTAGCAAATTACTATAAAAGCTTGTTCACGTTTTTTAATGGCAGCCTTGTTTCCATAAAATTAAATCAAAAGCCTATTATGACAAGGTAAAGAGAGACATTGCATATATTAAACCTGTAACAAAATTCATAGCAGTGGATCATGTCTCAAGCATCGAGCAGACATGTTGTTATTAAAAAGATCAATTCTCCCACGAGGTAAAAAATGAGATGCATAAGTCAACACTCATGTTTTACAGATGTGGGAATATGCGTACAAGATGATTAATAGCTCCTTCAGCTCACCATAAAAGGCGATATTTCTGGCAGTCTTTCATGTTTTGTTTTTGTGATTTTACCCTGATTTTTAATCATTGGTGTAATGAGTGATAAGAGGTTCAAATGTGTTCTTGGACATATCTTCAATCACAGAGTAACTTGATGTGAAGAAAAAAATTTCTTTTCACTGACCACCTCATGTTTATTTCATTTTTGCCCATCACAACTGCAAAGTCTGCTAGAACATGCAAAGCATCACCCTCTGATTGCTATAATTCAAAGTACAGATTAATTATTCTACAAGTACACTTTTCAAGCTTCACATGTGTGGCTTCCATAACTGTACTCTCTACCAAACATTTATTCCTATTATCTGGTACAGTGTTCTACTGATTATTAGAAATAATACTCCTGAGAATATTAGATGTAGAATAGTCTTAATTAAGCTAACCATGTGACATTCAAGCACAGTTTTTTCTTGACAGCTGTGTGGCACACCACTCTCCCCGCCACATCACTTCCACTGTTGCTATCCTCTCTACACTGGCCAGTCTACCTGCTGGACTGCACTTCGTGTCACACGGATACTTTAGATCGCAGCTGTACTATCAATGTCACCAGCACTGAGTCACTAAGTGTGTGCTATTTTCAAATGCACATTCCTCCAGCAGTTGTTAATTTTGCATCTGCTGAGTAGTATCCAGGTGGCTGCAATACGTATAATCTTGCAAATGGACTGTGGTCATATTGAGCCTGTCCTATCATTAAATTGTCGATTCTGTTCTCAAAGGCAGCTGATTCAAAATAAATACTACACCCTGAAAGGTGAACTATTACTTACAGAAACAAAACATGATCAGATCTCATTCCTATCAATAAATATTTGAAAATTCTTTGAGAGGAGAAAAAAAACTGGCAATTTTCATATATAATAAACATGCTAGAATGTTTTCTTTTCCTTTATTTATTTTAATTTTATTAGTATGGAACCAGCACATTGATGGCTATTGCAAACATAAAAAGTGATAATATGACAATAATTACCAGCTACGAAATATGTTCCATGTCACAACTATCACATCTTATACCTATATTTTACTCTACAGCTGATATGCTACTGGCTCAAATCACTAGCAGTGTCCTAGAATTACTCGAACAAATATAAACACTTTTTCATCAACAAATATTTTAATTTTGTGTTAAAACCAGTGGCATAGCAATAAAAATGCTGAAACAAGATGGAGAAGCACATAAGAAAGCACTATATAGAATTATTCTGCTGTTCTGGAAAAATGAAAAAGTACCCAAGGAATGGCAACAACCAGTAATATGCCCAATATACAAGAAAGAAAAAAAAAAAGGACCATGTGTGAGAATTACAGGGGTATATCATAACTGTGTAGCACATACAAGATCTACACATACATTTTCTTACTAAGGCTCTTAACACACAGCGGAAAACCTTGAAGAGTGCCAGGCTGCTGTATTTTGGAAACGCATGCCAATGAGGGACCAAATACTCATCCATAGACAGGAAATAGAAAAGATGTCAGGACTTGAGGTATACAGCCCTTCAACAAAGGCAATGATAGTGTCCACACCAACAACATATGAAGGATAATGGAAAAATAAGGGGTACCTTCGAAACTATCCAGAATGTGCACTGATAAAACTAGGGTTGAAGACAGGGACTTTTGATGTTTTGTGGTGGAGACAGATGCCAAACAGGGGGGACTGCATCTTCCCCAGCCTATTTAACTAGATATTGGTGAAGGGTCTAAAACGAGCATCATGAAATGAAGGGGGTGACAATGTATGTGGCCAAGTGAGACTGTTCACATTTGCTGATGATAATTTCATTATAGTGCAGGAGGAAGATGAACTAATAAGCACAACTAGAGCACTGATTTTGTCCATTATAAATGGCTTTGTGAAAGGCTGTGACTGTGAAAAGAATAGGTTTGTTTATAAATAACTTTTCTGATAGCAATCATGTGTTTCTTTTATTCACCTTTTACAAAACTCATTTCAAGAAATTGTTCCAATTTTCAAGTGCATTTTCTCTGTGTACTATAATATTTTTACCTAATGTATTTGATGTGTGAGGTTCGGCTTCGTTTTGTTGAGTTTAAGTTTTCTTATGGTCCATTGAGGGCAACAGCAGCTGAAGTAATCCATGTTCCAGAAATAAACTGCTTTCAGCTGTGTAGCATCCATTTGTGCAGAATCTCACACATATTAAACATCACACAATTTTCTGTGCGCTGTATACATCCACATTTTCTGCTGTTCACAGAAAATTGTGTGTGACGTTTAATGTGTGTGAGACTCTGAACAAATGGATCATACACAGTTGAAAACAGTTTATTCCTGAACAACGGATTACTTCAGATGCGATTGCCTTCCTTCAATGGACCATAAGAAACAAGGTCAACAAAACGAAGCAGAATCTCACACATCAAATTCATTAGGTAAAATGTTATAGTACAGAGAGAAAACACACTTGAAAATGGGACCCATTTCCTGAAATGCGTCACGTAAAATATGATTTTTTTAATCATGACTGGTAGCAGAAAAGTTGTAAAATCTCAAATTTTCCCGACGAATCAACTGTTAAAAAAGATTTCGGGCTTGCAGCCGGTCGTCGTAAACTTCATTGCACAATATTTCAGCTGGACAACTGCCAGCCATCTTCAGGTGAGCCGAACGAGGGCTGACGAAGACGTTCTCTGCTCCAGCTTATACAGGGTGTTACAAAAAGTTACGGCCAAACTTTCAGGAAACATTCCTCACACACAAAGTAAGAAAATATGTTGTGTGTCCAGAAACGCTTACTTTCCATGTTAGAGCACATTTTATTACTTCTCATCAAATCACATTAATCATGGAATGGAAACATACAGCAAGAGAACGTGCCTGCGTGACTTCAAACACTTTGTTACAGTAAATGTTCAAAATGTCCTCCGTTAGCGAGGATACATGCATCCACCCTCCATCGCATGGAATCCCTGATGCGCTGATGCAGCCCTGGAGAATGGCGTATTGTATCACAGCCGTCCACAATACGAGCATGAAGAATCTCTACATTTGGTACCGGGGTTGCGTAGACAAGAGCTTTCAAATGCCCCCATAAATGAAAGTCAAGAGGGTTGAGGTCAGGAGAGCGTGGAGGCCATGGAATTGGTCCGCCTCTACCAATCCATCGGTCACCGAATCTGTTGTTGAGAAGCGTACGAACACTTCAACTGAAATGTGGAGGAGCTCCACAGTGCATGAATCATATGTTGTGTCGTACTTGTAAAGGCACATGTTCTAGCAGCACAGGTAGAGTATCCCATATGAAATCATGGCGGTGAATCGAGGAAGTACAGTACATACTGACGAAACTAAAATGAACTCTAACATGGAAATTAAACGTTTCCGGAGGCATGTCCACATAACATCTTTTCTTTATTTGTGTGTGAGGAATGTTTTCTGAAAGTTTGGCCATACCTCTCTGTAACACCCTGTATAGTGCGCTGATAGTACTGCCGCACGTGTGTTGCAATTGCGGAGGCAGAAGGGCCACACCGCCCAGCGGCAGTGCCCTCGCTGGTGGAACTGCAGTACTCAGCTGCCGTCGGTATTGTCACTGGCCGCAGCTATCGAAGTCTTCTGGCGTCTCCATCTCGAGCATATTTCGAAGATGACAGGATTCCATGCGTTATTCAATTGGTAACCACTATCACGGTTCATTAGATTTCCCGCAATGCGTATTTCAACTGGTTCTTTGATAATGGAGTCTCAGAAAGTTGTTGAAGTGGCCAAAATCGAAGTTTTGTCGTACTCCATTGAATGTCCGTTAGAAATAAAATGTTCCACAACTGTTCAATGGAGTGGCAATGAACTGACTTCGGTTCATGTGGCCAATCTATTAAGTTGAAACCAATTCCCTTCACATTTTCAGGTAGTTTGTTGAATGAAATCACACCACTGATATACGGCATTTGATCTGTCATTTTTACTTTTGTTCTTTTCTGAAAATAGTTTTATTTTGTTCTGGTGTTGTGATAATGTACATCACTGCATCTGATAACTTCAGCTGGTCGACTCATAAAAGATGTAAATAATTTAAATATTTATGAAGAATATATTGTTAAGTATTTGTGCTGTACACACACATCATGAGATGAGTCTCTCTGACCTATCTCAAGTATAAATCTTATTGCTTTATTCTGTAACAGCAACATTCTTTTTAAGTGGACATTAGCTACACAGCCCTATGATTTAGTCTCATACTTAAGAAAGGGGTAAAACATTCCATAACGAACTAGTCTCTGTGTCTGGCTAGGAACTATCTTTGCAACTTGCTAATGAGACTTTAGCCACTTCTTTTTCACATACAAAAGAAATGTGAAATTTCTTCCATACCATAAGGTCGTATGGTACATGAATCATATGTAGAATATTTGAATTTGAAACTGCTTGGTTGAAACTTATTCTTTAATTAATTACATGTTTTGTCTTTGGGGAATCTTCAGATTATATATAGGGGTAACAAAACAAGCAAAAATTAGGGTACGGTCCAAGCTTGCACAATCCTAAATGTGGATAAGGAATTGCTTCTGACCTCAAAATATTCTTTCTACAACATTTGAAAAAAACTGTAAAAGGGCTCCATGCTAGATTGAAGCATGTGTTGAATCAGATGAACCCACAGAGACGTAGTAAAAATCAACTAATATATCATCTAACCATGAGATACAATGCTAAATAAGCAAGCAATGCTCCACAAAGGTGAAATGCGGCATCAGTGGAAGAATAAATTACAACCAAGACTGACTTCAATTTTGTTTACAGTTGTATTTCTGTTGCCAAGATGTTACACATGTTATTTACATTGGTGTGGTGAGAACTGCCTCTTTTAAATACTAATAACTAAGATTTGGTGACATTCACATTAAGGCCATGATCATTGAAATATTTCATTAACTCTCCTACCTCACTAGTAGCACAGTATTTCAAATCATTCCATTCTCTACTACACAATAAGACTGAGGTGTCATCTGTGCAGTGTATAGTCTGGGAGGTAATGGGTTATGCAATGTCGTTAATATATATGAGCAACAGAAAGGGACCGATCATTGATCCCTGAGCCCTGTGTTACTGGCCCATTAGTGGATTAGAAGTTCATAAATTTTTCACCTAATTTTTATGTCAGTTTAGTGCACTGCTTACAATTCAACAAGTATGTTGCTATAAGATTGTCATAGCCAGATGTGGGTCATAAAACACTAACTTTGCATCTCACAATCATATTGGAGACGAAGTGGGATTTGAGGTATCCATCTCAGGCATGCTGGTGGCTACAAGCATGGGATGGGATGAGATGGTGATGGGGTCAAACTGTGATTTTTTTTTAGTTTGTGTCTTTTTGGTCGAAGACAGTATAAAATGACTTGGATGTTGGGCTGGTTTTTGGTCTGCTTTTAGATTAGATTAGATTCAGTTTTCATTCCATAGACCCAAAAAATGAAATGATTCTCGTGGGTGTGGGACACGTCAGAAAGTATAACATTAAAAACATAAAACATTTGAATATAATACTTACTACCCTGACCATTTGTCAGGAGATAGTCAAAAAGGTTAATACAGTGCAGTAAACTGGAACAGCTAATATTTACAGAATTAACACGCTGTCAGAATGAAACACTGTTATGCACTATTAATAAATTTATCATACACAAAATACCTAATCTTGACTGCTGTGACCAAGTGTTGTCAAAACTGAAATCTAACCAATATTTATAATTAAGCTGGCTTAACAGTCTCTGTTAAGATATTCATCCATCGAGTAGAAGGAGTGGCCTATCAAAAAGTCTTTCAAACTCTGTTCGAACTGTGCTTTATCGGAATGGGTGCTGGCAATTTATTGAAAATATGTGTTCCTGAATATTGGTCCTCTTTTTGGACCACGGTAAGTGATTTTAGGTCTTTATGTAGATTGTTCTTATTCCTAGTATTGATACTATGTATTTACCTACTGGTTGGAAATAGAGATGTATTACTTGCAACAAATTTCATTAAGGAATAAATATACTGAGAAGCAGTGATTAGAATACAAAGTTCCTTGAACAGGTTTCTACAAGATATTCTTGAATTTACACCACAAATGATTCTTATCACACACTTTTGCACCCTAAAAACTTTTGCTCGGTTTGATGAGTTGCCCCAGAATATGATCCCATATGATACAATAGAATGAAAGTAATGACATAACAGAACGAAAGTAATGCTTCTTTATGTGCTTACATGAATATGCCAAAAAACCAGATACACTGGGTTATCACTGGAGTCCTAAGACCCACTTAGAGAATGTAAAAAACATTGATGAGGCTTGTAACCAGTTAGTAAAACAAACAGCCACACTAGCCAAACACTCTATTATGAATACGACCCACAAAGTAATGTCTAACAATGGTACTCCAGGTCATGAATTATGAAAAAGGAGACACTTTCTGTCACAATGGAAGTGATAAACAGATATAGGTGGATACAGGCTAGATTTACATGACGTTTTTAGGCTACAGTTATCACTCACATAGTTTCTGCTCTTGCCTGTTGAACATCTGAGGTGCTTGCAGGGTCGAACTTTGGTGCTGGCTGAAACTTTGTACGGAACGATGTTTGGTGGCCCCTATATACTGTATTTGGGCCTGTTTGCTTATAGATAGCCTATGGCTGTGTTGCCTTTTGTCGCGAATTCGCAATCAGCAAGCTTGAAATCGACAGTTTCTTAATGCGTGTGACTCCATACTGAACTGTCGGGAATGACTAGCCCTGTATGTCTCCATCTGTTACTAGTTGATTTTTAATTTTTCTGGCAACTATTCATGATTTGGTCATTACAAATCGAGAAGCAGTTTGTGTTTCGTGAAAAAGACACTAAGCTGGTACAGGATAATACTTTCAAATATCTTACTAAAGGTGGGAATTAGTGCTATCGTCTATAGTTAGAGATTTCTTCCTTACTTCCCTCTTTATATGCTGGTTTCACCAAACTAATTTTTAGAACATCTAGATAGATGTTTCCTCTAATGCTGCAATTAATCAGGTAGTTAGAGGTTCTGAGTTTCTTTCAAGCACACTTTAGTAATTACACTGGATATGCTACTGCATTCAGACGAATTTTTTTTCTGTACATACTTCCAGCTCCTTCACCTCCACAAATTCAAATTCACTACAGTGAGTGAGGTGACATGGGGTCTGAACACGTGCATTTATAATATGGATTGGTTGGTCTGTAAGAGTAATGAAATATTATTTTGAATATTACGTATGAAGGGCAGTCAAATGAAAATGAGACACTTGGAAAAAGTAAGTAAACTATTATTTCAAAAGTGATCATGATAACTGTTAATAGATTTACTCCACTGTGAGGCAAAACAGTCAACGCAGTCATGGGAAAATGTCTACGGTTGCCTACAGAAACATGATTGTACCCAGATGTGCACCTCTCTGTCTGAAGCAAATCAATGGCCACATATGTCTTTCTTCAGGGCTCCAAAAATATGGAAATCGCATGGGGAGGGATTGGGACTGTATGGAGGGTGTGTAAGGGCTCCCCAGTCAAACTTCTGCAGTTTAGTCGAAACAACTTTGCCTACATTTGGGCCCACCCATCTATCTCGTTATGATTTGACTGCCCCTTATATAGTATATGGGTTTTTCACAATTGTGTTACCGTCATGCTTTATGCTGAATGGTTCCATGTTCATCATTTTGGTGCCCTTACAGTATTTGTCATTTACCTCCAAGGACACTTTACTCTGCTGAGCCTAATCAGACTTGGTGGGAGTTTCAGTCTAGGGTTACTTGCATCTCGGCAATGTCTAACATTTTGACTGCCATGAGATCAGTGGCAGCCATAGCAGAGCCTTATGCCTGATGCTGTGTGCCCACTGGTAGCCACAGCACAGCTTCACTCACAATGCCTTGGCCTGGCAGTTAAACATCCAGCACTATGCATGTGGTAGTCAATGTGTTAAATACTTTGAGTTTTTCTGACAGGGCACAGAAAAGTCTCTAAAGAGTTGAAAAGAACTCATTCCATTTGTTGTTAGACCATTTCACCTGGTACACAGAACCCTGTTAGTTTGCATTTAAAGGCATTAATATCTGACCTGTTCAAGAGTTCCTTTCTGGAGAACAACCTTTGTTATTTTTGGCAGAGCTAAATTTATGTAGCCTGTCACCTGACAGAATAATGAAATTCTAGGCTACAGTAACTTACTTTATCTATAACATTTCTGCTGAGTATAGCATAATCTATTGTAGTGGAGTTCCATGCTCTTAGTGCCTAAGCTTACTATATTTCCAAGATTATACAAACTTAATGTATCAGCTGTTACCTTATCAGCAGTTGCCTTGCATGTAAGAAATATTGTGTCTAGCCTAGAGGTGAGAAATATGTACATTAAATCACTTTACAAGCACAATTAGAGTATCTCATGTATATCTGAGTGCATAGACCTTTTATGTGATTAACACGCTTTAACTTATCTCTTTTGCAACAGCGTCGTGCAGCTCTGTCCACTGAAATTAGTGTGCTGCAAGAAATTATTTGCATGCCCTTTTGTATTGCTGCAGGTTTTACATTTCCTTTACCTTATAGGAATTAACTGTTGACAGCATTAAAGAAGGAAGAAAGATTAGAGTTCAACGCCTTTAGAGAGGGAACACAAGCTTTAAAGAGTGAAGGAATCAACTGTGCCCTTTTCAAAAAACTAAAAAAGAATTTGCCTCAAAGCAAATCAAGGAAATCACAGAAAATTCACATCTAAATGGCTGGACACAGATTTGAACTTCTGTCCTTTCAAATGAAAATCCATGTATTACTACTGTACCACATCAATCAGTTTAATAGCACACATTACTTTAATTAAAGAATTTCACCAAACAGTCTCTACTAGAATGTTGTTTCTGTCTTTTTTTTTTCATGTACTTGTAATTCATATGATGAACGAAGCCCTTATATAACCATCTTTGTATACATAATCGGCTGACGAAGTGCAGTCTTTGATTACTGAAAACCTTATGGAAGCCACAACCTGCAAAGGAATCTTTATGGCATTACAAACAGTCAAGTTTATGTAAGTTTCACCTGAAAAATAAAATACTGATACAGAGGACCACAACCAAAAAATTAAACCGCTTATGTCGCCACTCAGCAAATGGTTCAACGAGAACAAACTGATTATAAATATACATAAAATAATGTACATCAACTTCAGACTCTCATCCCGAAAACAAGAAATGCCCAATGTGATTCTAAAAAACCAAGAGCTTATGTGTGTGGACTCTGTCAAGTTTCTTGGCATATGGCTTGAAGAAAATCTTAAGTGGGAGACTCACACAAATCATATCTAAAAAAAGCTATAAACTGTGAGTTACATTTTAAGGATACTCAAAAAATCAGTCACAAAATCTGTTCTCATACATGTATATTAGGCTTACTTCCACTCTACATTACAGTATGGAATCATATTTTGGGGGAACTCACTTGGGGGTAGATATATTTTCAAAGTGCAAAAAAAGGCAATACCCATAATATGAAACCTAAGGTATTACAAATCATGCAGACAACATTTCAAAACAAATGGCATTATGACACTGCCCTCTGCTTACATTTACAATATTGTCTCATTTGTCAAGTCATACCTGTTAAACAATGACTGCACATTAAAATTCAATGGAGATATTCATAACTATGCAACAAGGCAGCAATCTGACCTACATATGATTCAGTCCAGAACTACCTGCTACCAAAAAACTGTTTTAAATGTTGGGATACACATGTATAATAATTTACCAATTGAAATCAAAGCAACAAAGAACCCAATAGCCTTCACACATAAGTTAAAAAAAATATCTCTTGGACCAATGCTTTTATGCAGTTGATCATTTTTTGAAAGGAGTTAAAATTGTAAACAATTTTATGATAAATGTTCTATTAGGTCTGAAAATTATATACTGTGCATGTCTGTGAAATATACTGGATTATTATATACTGTGCATGTCTATGAAATATACTGGATTATTTTACTATTACATTTGTATTGGCTGTTTGTATTTTACTATACAACATTTGTATTTACTGTTTTGTTTAAGATAGCTAACTTCCTCATTACAAAATAATGTAAAATCAATTTATTAAAAATTACTTGCAAATATGTTCTCTTGACCTATCCAATATCATACGTACAACTGTGCAATTCTATGATTTGTATTAACTGTTTTGTTTAAGATAGATAATTTCATCACCACAAAATAATGTAAAAATCAATTTGTAAAAATTACTTGTAAATTTGCTCTCTTGATCTGTTCGATATCATATGTACAACTGTACAATACTATGATTGCCTGGATCAATAAAATACAATACAATACAAATGAGAGTTTAGTTAGTTCAGTGCATTAATCACACGCATAGTTCCTATGTGTTTCAAATAATAATGTAAATGTACTTTCTGAGAGAAATTTTGGTGATTACCACAAGGATATACAAATCACTTGCTTTGTGGGACATTAGTTGAGTACAGCAAAATACTCCTGTGATGTAAATCTCGGAAACACTGTTGCTACACACACTGCTATAAAGACACTCAGTTGATCAGTACTGTGTAGTAATAATGTGAATTTGGCATACCAGATATACAGCATTTAGCAACATGATTATTGTATGAAAGAACTCGATCTTTCGATTGAGCGCAACAAAAATTTCTGTACATTTAGTTGGGAGAGCTTTATTCATTCAGGCACAGAACATCTTACAATGATGCAGCATTTGTCATCATAATACAATGAAAATAAATCGCTCACAAAATATACATAAACACAGAATATGTAAGTATGCTTTAAGAGGATAGGGCAGGTGGTTGGCCATGGCCTTGATGAAGGAGCCATCCCAGCATTTACTTAAGTGACCAAGGAAAACCTAAATCAGGATGGTGAACAGTGCAAGCTCCATCCCAAAATGAGGTTAGTGTCGTGACAACTGCACTGCTTCATTTGTACAATAGTCTTCGGTATAAACAAAGTTTTCTTTTCTGCAGAGACCACGGTGCATCCCAGCTGATGACTCTGGAACCACGATTTCGTTGCTGTACCCTTTGCAAATCCAGTCTGCTCGGAAAACTGACTACCGTCAATTTTGAAAACTGATTCCAGGCACACGCCACGATGCCATCCTGACAACAAAAGGGTTTCTAACGAGAGCTCCTAGAGTTAAGTAGCACATATATATGTTTCACAGATAGACTTTTGAGCTGAACAGATGCACAGTACTCTGTTGCTGAGTATAACAATCGGAGTGTTGATACACAAAGAGTGTCTCCTGATGATCCCCAATGAGTGCCACAAAGCTTTAAAGGATGTTATTTCGGCTTTTCAGCTTAGAAGATGCTCATGCCAAGTGCTCTTTTAAGGAAAGTGTCGAATCTTTGTGTCTGTGACATTCCGTAAGCCACACATGTCATCTGCATGATGCTAAGTAGCTATTACTTTGAGGCAAATATCTAAAGACAAGAAGCAGAGGCAGCAGCTCTCAGTTCTTTTCAGGAGCATCCAGCTATAAACTTTGAGCTATAAAATAGGTGCAAATGAGATTTACGACATGCAAGATAAACATTACTATGGCTCCAAAAACCAATTTTTGTGGCCTGCCTTGTTCAGTTTGCTATCACTTGTTTAAAATATGGTATAGCCCACTCCCTTTTCACCTCAAGGGACATTGTGGTACATCTGTAAAGATGAATATGCTAGTGTTCTCTGTGGGACTTCATCCTATCATCCTGGTAATGTAAAGACTCTGATCGCTACCTGGAATACAGGGTGTCCCACATAACACTGGTATGTGTCATGCCTGAGGTTCAAGTAACAATGAACTAACTAAAAAAGAATAGATAGGCAGTGTTAAAAAACATGTAGTTACCTGTTTATAAGAGAAGTGGTAAGTGGAAGCCGTGGCCATCCAGGCATCACTGACTTCATTTGATGACATTACCAGCAACATGCTGTAATTCCACAGGCAGGGTGATGTGATCGTGTTAATTTCTCTAGTATTGTTCTGTTTGGGGGCGGGGGGGAAGCGTCTACTGCCAAGTCTGTCTTCAGAAAACACAGTGATGTGGGCCATTCTTTGGTTAGATGTTAGAGCAGTTGCTCCATCTTGTTGGACTACTGCATACAGCTTCCTTGCATTTGTTAACTGTGTATAGAGTGAGTCAGAGTCCTCTAGATATCTGGCACTGTTTAAGGCATAACTGAAAAATATGGGTACAATAATGCACATGCCAAACAATGCACAACAAACACTTATCTTCTCTGAGTGAAGAGATTCTTCACACAGAGTACACATCCTGCAACCAGTATCTGCAATTCTCTGAGTTTACATAAACTGACAAAAGAAATCAGATGTCGTCTGACAACAAATAAAGCAAGGGCCCCAAATAACAGTTAGCAGTTGACATTAACAGCCAGTTACAATAATGAACTCTTTTTTTCTTTTCTTTTTTTCCTGAGCCTCAGATGTCAACTCTTGCACCACGCGCGCGCGCGCCACACACACACACACACACACACACACACACACACACACACACACACACTTTTAGCTTCATATCGTTTAGTTCAGGATGACATGATGTACAAGATACACCAAACTGCTGTGATCAACTCCTTACCGACTTGCAGGGACTTCTCGTAATGTCCGTAAGAATTCTGTCAATAGTTTCAGGAGTCCTCACTACAAGTCTACGACTCTTCTACACATTCTGAATGGGTTGATACTTCACTTGATTCATTTCTTTACATTCCTTGCTGGAGCCTGTCTATGTAACACTCCACAATATCAATTCACTATTCTAATGCCAATTTCCCCATTTTTGTAACAACTCAACAGTATAAGCTTCTCACAACAACTGATGACAAATACACAGCTGCACTCAACTTTCTGAGAAAATGCAGTGGAACCAACTTTTGAGACAGTGTTGCTACTTCACAAGCAATTTGACTAGAGATGATTAACCGATATGTGAGGCATACCAGTTTTATGGGAGACATCCTGTACTAGTAAAAATTCAGTGAAAATCAAAATTGGACTATCAAAATGTTCATGTTTTTATCACAACATAACATTATACGACTTCACAGTGCAAAGTATGAATATAGTGCCCAAAATCAAGCATACTACTCTGCAATGGGGTGGTCAATAGTAAAATGCACTTGCTTTAGTTTATGACACGAAGCCCAATGCCCCAAGATCCCTGTGCAAGTGACTTCTCTCTGGCACTTGAAGTCTGACAGCAATGTTTACATATGGGAAATAAATAAAAACGTGTTGCTCCAGGCTAAGAGCTGCAACTACTGATTCCGTCACATCGACCAAGTCCTAGAAAGTTAGTCAAATTACATATTAAACCAAATTCTGACAACCAAAATACTTAACAAATAAACTGAACCTATGAATGCTTGTGGTCCTATAGTGAATACAATAAACGTGTAAATTTAGTTGCTGTTTGTGGTTATATGCTATGCAAAGTTGCCTACAGTGGCGCATTCAATTTTCTTGTGAAGCAGAAAAGCAACAGAAATGACACACCACAGGTGACCAAGGACTGTGAAATGTACTGTAGCAACAGTAGTAATAGTAGTAGTAGTAGTAGTAGTAGTACAAACATCCAGTCCATGTAGGTGTCTGAGACCTAGGACAACTGCTATGTGAACTGAGAATTTCTTATGGCATTCTGGGAGTAGAGGATTACACTGGAATAATATGCAAGTGGAAATATTCATCTCATTTACCAATATAAAAATACTGTCAAGAATTCAATCACAATGCATAGAACTGGTTCAGTTTTAGTGCCACAACCAGCAAAAAATTAGTGCAGTGTAACAGAAGTGTGGGGAGCTAGTAACATGCTTAGTGTATCACAGGAAGAGCAAACATTAAAGTTAAGAACAAAAGCTACAATATTTCACCACAATGTTCAGTACGTAAAGAATAAAGCAGATGAATTATAGGTGATACTGCAGTAATAAAAGCCAGATGTTCTAGTAGCAACACAACATGAGCTAAAAGAAAATCAGATATAATTCAACCTTAGTACTTTTTATAACTTTAACAATGTGACGATCAGTAGTTTTGTAGAAAATTGCATGAAGATGGTGGGGAGGGGTGCTACTTTCTTTAGCTATGTGTCAGCTAAACCCGTCAAAACTACCACAAAATATGCAACAGAAGTGAGCTTTGAAGCTACAGCAGTAGAAATAAAAATTACAGGGAAGATGTGCTGTGTGTAAAGGCCTGCACCAATCGCCAAGCAGTGAAATAACAACATTTTTTGAACAGCTACAAGGAACAATCCAAGAGCTTTCATAAAAATATGTTTATTTAATAATTATTGGGGATTTGAACAATAATTATTGGGGATTTGAACACAGATGTGCAGAATAATACAGACAACACAAAGACACTACTGGACTCCATACTTACAACCTAAAAACCAAAATAGATAAGCCGACCAGAGTAACTCAACGTAGTGAAACAACTATTGATCACATAACAGCAAATATTCATTCATGCTACTGTGACACACAGGTAACAAATTACACACTAGCAGACAATTTTGCAATAATTATAGACATAAAGACTGATGGAGTTGAGCAGAGGATATAGGAGCAAAAAAGGCAGATTAACTCAAACAACATAATTCAACTAAAAAGGATGTTATTGGTAGAAAATGGGGAAGTAGTATATGCAAACAATATGCAATTACCAAATAGTACCAGTTTTTTTACTTTCTTTTATGTAAGACTGTGGCATAAAATGTTCTGTACAAAATTAAAAAAAAAGAGTATTACTGTTGCACTTGAGGAAACAAGGGCATTATACATTATGACAGCTGTAGATAATGGGGAGAATTACTCAAAACACAATATGATTTCAATTTATTTTTGAAGCTATTACTGCTGTCATGTCAGACATTTTATTTCATCAAGTAATTTGTCGAAAATTTTTATAGCAGCGTATTTTACACCTTTCTGCACCAAAGATAGGTTAAGTAAAGGACAGTGTAAGTCTTTCTTTTTTCTGGTATTATAATCATGAATGTCACTGTTTTTAAACTGGTCCATGTTGTGGAGAACAAATTTCATTAGCGAGTAAATGTACTGTGGTGTAGGTCCTCTAAGAATAGCAAACACCTTTAACAGATATTTAACTGCAGCAGATAAAGTAAATACAATGCAAAAAATTCCACATATCAGTTATCTCATTGCATTCATCCCAGCAACTGATACAAATGTTTCCAATTTAGTAAACCAACTAGAAGTCAACCATTCATCTGGCTTAGGTTGTGTAACATCACATCTCATAAAGGACTGTAGGGGAAGTATACTAAAACCCTTAACATTTCAAGATTTGCTAAAAGCAAGGAAAGTAAAACCAGTATTTAAGAAAAGAAGCAGAGGTGAATTGTGAAACTATAGGCCAATATCTTGGATCTCAATTTTTGCAAAAATCTACGAAATGATAGTAAAGAATACAACTGTAAGTCATTAAACACAACACAGTTTCAGAGAAGATCTAACTGAATACATTCAAAGTTCAATTCACAGGCAACAAAAGACCCACAGTAGCTTCATGGACCTATCTAAGGCAACTGGCTATGTGAATCATTCTAAGCTAATGAAGAAAAGGTATCAGTATGGAGTCCAAGAGAAATGCTGTGACAAAATTACATCTTGCATTATGAATAGGTAACAGCATACAGAAATCATATGCGCTATTGTGTGAAATATAAATCAATAAATTACAGAACCGAGTTACAAACAATAATGATTGAAGCAGAAGAACTGATAGACATGGCATGCCACAATGTCCTGTCCTTGAACAAATACTATTTATTCTCTGCATAAATGATTTCCTACGCTATATAAATCAGAAACTAACAATGCATGCCGATGACACAACCAGTATATATGCAACTGAGACACAGGAGGAGCTTGAAAAGGAAGCACTCCCGAATATTGAAAATGCTTATAAGTATCTAAAACATAGTCTTTTTATAGATCAGTCTAAAACAGTGTGTCTAGTGTTTCAAACAAGTATGAGTGAAACACACTGTGGAGAGACAAAGACATTATGAGCACAATTTTTTTTGGGAACGTTTAGAGAAGTATTTGACATTGTGTGGAACACATGCATGTAATGTGTAAAAATATAAATACACAGATTTTTCTCATGTGCAAAACAGAAAAAGTCATGAGCGATAAAGTTGTCAGAACAAAGTGTTCCCATATCTGGCCTACTCAATTTGCATAGGCCTACAGGAATTGCACAAACAGGTTACTCGAAGAGAATATTTCAAGTTCGGATAACAGCAGTGAGGTGCATAATAAAGATACCACCCAGACAGTCATGTAGACAAGCATTTATACACAACATTATGACATTGTACTCACTGTACAGACTAAGAATCTGAATAACAGGTCAGTGAGAGCAAATGACAAACGTCTACAAAAAGACTGCATAACCACGAAACAAGAGGAAAGGAAAAAAAAAAGAGGACGTCAGAAGCAGCAGGAAAAAGTTTTTTTTTTTAATTTTCCAAACTCGCTTAAAAACGAGTACCTCACACAGAAATTTATATTCAGTATGACTGAGTATTAAAATTGAAACTAAATATTGATATATTGTAACAGAAAGTATGGAATAACCATTTATGTACCTATAAAATGGAATATTGTATTCTTTATTGTACTTATGTATGATTTAATGTTAACATGATAAATGCAGTTAGAGCGCAAATGTTACATCTGACGTAGTCTGCCCTCATACAAATTGTATGACGCACCCATCACTCCCAGCTACAAATTATCGGGTAGGTCCAATGCCAAAGCTAAATAAATTAACTGCTGATATCGGCCATAAAACAAATGTACAAATCTCGATCGCTGTCTTTAAATTACGATAGTGTCGTTTATTTCTGCCACAAAATTCATATAGGCAGCGTTTATGCTCCCACAAACGATTTTTAAGAGGATAATTTTTCAAAATTATACCACAACTTCTTGTGCAACGTGCAGCAATACAACACGCACCACATTACTTTGATAGGAAACACACACGAAATTGAGACACCGTAATACGTGTGCAAGTAACGACACGAAACTTCAGCTATGCGTTTGTGCCGTAAAGTTAAAGGCATCGGATTTGGCCTTAACAGTGTCTGCTTGATACTCGAAATATCTAGAACGCACGCGAGTTATAGAAGTCGCTACCGTCCACTCCAGTGATCTCTGGTCGATTCCAAACGTGATAGTCACGTTCATTCTTACGATGTTGGTAGCACTGGCACCAGCCTATATAATCGTTGGCGCGGGCTCGAAGCGCACAATTTGCCGCCGTGTACGGAAAGTGTGCAAACCGAGCGAATCTTTTGAAGTTACAGCAGCGCTTTCTTTCGTTAATGGTAAGTGCGCACATAAGATGTTGTGTTTGCTGCTTCCATGTAGTGACCTGCAGTTAATTAATGAAGTGATGTTGAACTCTTGTTGAGATCAAGTAGATTTTGTTTGAGGTTGCGTGGATTATTTGACTACCGGGAGTGCTGGTAACTGTTATGCGCTGCCGTGATACTGTATTGGTTCTTTTTGTCACGTTGTGAAGTATTTTTATTTCTCCTACATAAGATATAGTAATACACCACTGGGTTGTTCAAGAGGTGAATCACTAATTTTTGAGGCTGCACGTAATGTGCGGTTGGAGGAGATAAACATAGTTTACTGACGCGACATTTCCTTCGTAATTCCTTAAGCACACACTGAATGGTTATAAGCACTTCCGTGAATAGTAAAAGTAAGCCGGAATAGTTTAACTGTAAGACACAGTGATAGTGAGGCATGCATTGTTGCAGATGGCTCTGACACCGATGATCCGCCACTTGCTTGACGATGTCGACAGACAGATGTCATTATTCGACCAAAATTTTGGCTTGGGTCTGACACATGACGATTTGCTTCTCCCTCGTCTGTCTGTCGTCCCTAGTCTTTCTGGATACTACAGACCATGGCGTCATTTGGCAGCTCGTAACTCCGGCGTATCTACCATTCAGAATAACAAAGATGGGTTTAAGGTAAGTGAAGGTCGCATGCTAAATTTTAATCTAACACTGCTTATTAGCTGTTAATAACGTCAAAGAAAAAAGCAATTTTGCTAGTTCTGGAGTTTATGGGGAGATCACCACTGAAAATAGCTTATGTTAGTCGAACTTACGGTACCGTTTTCGTTGCAAGATTCAAGATTCTTTATTAGCCATTGATCATGCAAGATGAAATAGGCTTCGTCAGTACATAAAATAATATTAATATTCCAGACACTATATATAAGGCATAGATATAATTAGCATATGAGTAACTTACAAATAACATAAACCTTAAGCAGGTGACTACAATGCTTAATACATATTCTTGTTTCAGATACATACAAAGGTACCAAAAATGAGTTACATTGTAGTAGCAAACACAGTAGTTACGTAACACATCATAACACTGGCAAATAAAGTAGTTACCTAACACAGTTGAAATACAAAGGTATTAGATATGAAATATTTTGTGACAGTATATATAGTAGTTAATTAAGTTAATTATGCAATTACAGGTTTATCTCTGTGCTACTCAGATCATAATATTCTTGCATAGAATAAAATGGATTGTCAGATAACCAATTGTACAAATTTTGTTTAAGAATTTTTGTGGGCATGTCCCGAGCAGATTGCGGTAGTTTGTTGAATATTTTTAAGGTATTCACTTTGTGTGAGTTACTACTTTTTGTTAGTCTGTGTCTTGGTATATCATAATCTGCCTTCCTTCTAGTGTTGTAGTTATGAATTTCTTCCCTGACAACACCTTCCATACCATTGTTTTTAATGTGTAACATACAGATATAAATATACAAGTTTACAATGGTCAACAGTCTTAGCCTTATAAAGAGAGGACGACAGTGCTCCGTGGGACCGACTTTACACATTATGCGCAGCATTCTTTTCTGCATCAACAAAATTTTGTTACTGTGAGAGCTGTGCCCCCATATGAGAAGGCCATATGTAATATGTGACTGGAAGAGTCCACAGTACATTGTTCTCAGAAAGTTCATGCTAATCATGTCCCTAAGTTTCCAAAGGAGATAGGAGACTCTTGAAAGCTTTTTGCAAACCTGATTTACGTGTTCTTCCCAATTAAGTTTGGAATTAATATGCATTCCTAATAGTTTTACAGTTTTGTTTTCTATGGTTTTGGGTAACCCTAAGAGAAGCTGTTGTGTTTTCTCTGAGTTACACAGTAATTTATTGGATGTGAACCAGTGGATGGCTGATTTGAGTGATTCCTGTGTGTTATTGTCCAAAGCTGAGATGTTCTGATGTGAGGTGAGGAGGGTTGTGTCATCTGCATAGCATATGGTAGTACTATTTATGTGATGAGGTAGGTCATTGATGGCTATGATGAAGAAGAAGGGTCCCAGAACCGAGCCCTGTGGTACACCAGTACTAACTGCTGCTACAGGGGAGTAATTATTTTTAACTGAGACAAACTGTCTTCTATTATGAAGATATGACTCTATTACTGCTAATGCTGGGTTACATACACCATAAAACTCTAGTTTTGCAACCAGGGTGCCAAAGGGAATGCAGTCAAAAGCTTTGCTCAGATCACACAAGACCAGTGACACCATATTCCGGTCTTCAAAGGCTGTTAATGTCTGGTCAACAATTTCCAGGATGGCCGCAGTGGTATTTCTGCCCTGTCGGAATCCGAACTGACTATTGCTCAAAAGGTTGTGTGTCTCAAAATAGCTACTTAATTGAGTGTACATAAGTGACTCAAATACTTTAGAAAATATTGGCACAATTGAGATTGGGCGATAACTTTTAGGAAGATGTTTGTCACCCTTTTTAAACACTGGAATAACTTTGGAAATTTTGAGGGAGTCGGGAAACACTCCTGACTGTAAACATTTATTAAATATGAATGCCAATGGTTTAGCGATCGAGTCTACAGTTTTTTTTACTATGTAATTGGAGAGCCAGTAGCAGTCCATACTTTTAGAATTTGAAAATTTTGTGACTGTTCTTTTAATCTGAGCAGGTGTGATACTATACCAGTTAAAGACATGATCTACTGGTGGAAGGGCATTAAGTAAATTGCTTGCAGATGTATCTGTTTTTTCTATCTTACTTTCAATTTCTTTAATTGAGCTAATGAAGTAGTCATTTAGTTCCCTTGGAGTGAGCTGAGTTTCATGTGTGTGACGTGTGGGATTTTCTTGTGCTACAATCTGCCATGCTGCCTTGCACTTGTTTGTTGCACCTTCTATGTACCCTTCATAAGCAGCCTTTTTTGTCTGTATCAGCTTAAGTTTGTAGAATTTTTTACATTTTTGGTATGCTGCATAAAAGGTGCCCTCCTGCTCTGATCTTTGTTTACATGCATTTTTATATGCTGTGTATAGTACGAGCATGTTTTTTCTTATCTGGACCAGTTCGTCTGTGTACCATTCCAGCTTTTTATTTTTATATGTTCCAGAAGAGTTGGTTTTAATTAGTGGTGAGCATGAATACCATAATTCTGTATAATTTTTTCATCAGTCATTTTTATACAACTAAATTCTGCATCTAACTCTGTACAGTAAGATGATACATCTATTTTTGTAAAGTTGAAATTATCTCTGATAAAGATCCCAGCCCCACCATTTCGCCTCTGCTTTCTGCACATTATGTCTGCAGTGACGTATCCTTGAGGTACAAACATATCTACCTCATTTGCAACTAACCAATGCTCACATACACATATTACATCAACATTCTTAATCTTACAGAAATGTTCCAATTCTAACATCTTATTTCTAATACAACAAATATTAACTTGAAGTAATGTCAGCATATTATCTCCCTTTTTGTTTATCTGGATACAGTTTGACTTTGAATCACAGTTTATATTTTTTACATTACCTACGAGTGGTGTGCTTGTCAGATTGTTGATCCCCATGTCTGTTATGGTGTGCTGTTGCTGATCTGGGGCCAACAAAAATCCTGACTTCTCGCAGGTCAGTTTAGACGTCCAGCAGTTTAAACCGGAGGAGCTGACGGTAAAAGTGGTGGGAGACAGTGTGGTGGTAGAGGCAAAACATGAAGAGCGTAAAGATGAGCACGGATACATCTCGCGCCAGATGCAGCGTCGCTATTTGCTGCCGAAGGACGTCGTGACTGACCAGGTGCAGACGCAACTATCATCAGACGGCGTCCTCACCATCTCGGCACCAAAGAAGGTACGTGTCAGAAAATGTTACTGACCTTCCAGTAGTTAAAGAACCTATATTACGTTACAAAACTTGGTAGGATGTCCTTCACACAATATAGGTGTGGGATGATGATAACTGGCAATGATTTGTACATAATTATTGAAGGCCCAGTCAATAAGATTATGCCCAGAAGAAACAGCAAAATTTGGTTACTGTGCAGCAATTCTTTTTGAAGAGTCAGCTGATCTTGATTACAAATCTGTAACGGGAAAAATTGTTTGTAAGCTGCATTGGGATTTGCAACTAATTTGTAATTTGCAAACAATATTCTTCTCAAAGTAATAAGCTTTGTAAAAGGCTGCTCAAAAGAAATTAGGCTAGGCACAGTGCACTTTCAGCACTTTTATCTACAGTGTTGTGGTCCTTATTGGGACCCATGCTAATCATACCGAATTTCAGACTTTAAATGAGCACAATGAGAAATAAGATTTGTCAAAGGTAACTGTGTCTTACTGTCCCTGGCACAGTAACTATAGGAAGTGTCACGGATTCAGCAAACCTCTGTAGGACTGAAACTGCTACATATAGTTGGGCATTTGTATTGTAGATAAAAGGAAGATGGAATGGAACTGTTTGCCCCTGAGCTAAGAAACATAAATTCTTCACAAGGAGGGTCATGACTGGGTGCAGCTAGTGATAAGTTAAAACAAGTGTTGCGAAGCATTTCAGTATGTGTAGAATCAGTGTATTGCATACAGCATTGCTGTGTAACTTTGCAAGCTAATCACAATAAAGAAAATATCCTATGGTAGTGATATCTGGGAACTCATTTGACTCTTTGTTTTTCAGGCTCTCCCTCCAGCAGAGAGCAGTGAGCGTGTAGTACAAATTGTGCAAACAGGTGTTCCAGCTGTTACCAACCAGCAACAGCAGGGAGGAGAGAAGATGGAGCAGTGAAATCTTCATCATTGATGTTCAAACTAAATTATTTGTTGTATTGATTGGTTATTTCTTTGTCATTACGTTTTTCCTCCAAGAAATTTAACATTTCCCTTTTCTGTCTGATAAGCTTTACATATGTCAAAGATAGCATTTAATGACTTAAAAATTGAAGTGTAAAACTGTTTCATACAAGTTACCACGAATGTCTTGTGATAATTATTCATCACTAGAAACAAAACACAATATAAGACTGATCATATTTGTGTTGTGAAATGGTAAATAAAAATTGTGTATGGTAACTGTTTTGTCATTATTGCCTTTCATCCTATGACAGTCAAACAATTCTTATGCGATACTCGGTGTGATTTGATGTCACACTGAGTGCATTGCTGTGGTGTTTACAAAAATCCTTGGCTATTGCACAGGCTTTTTGGTAAACCTATTTACAATTTTACAGTTGAAATGGCACTGTTTTTGTGGAAGTTGACGAGCAAATCTGTTGAAAGAAGTAGCAACTCCTGTGAACTAAAAGGTTAGTCTGAAATTGCAAAGGAGAATATAAATATTCAAAAATACTAAAATTTGGGTAGGTACTGCACATGGGCATACAATGGAACTATAAAGCTAGACTGATCATAATAATTTAGCATTAATAAAGACGTGTTAAGACAAAATACACACAATTTTGCAGTGAGATAAACATGATCTTGTTTGATCACATTTACCACTGGAATGACAGAAACGGAAGTTGTGGACATTTTACAGTAAATTAGAAGAGATTTTTTTTTTTAAAGTCTCAAATATATTTTCACTAGGTCTACAAATAATTTGCAACAGTTAACACAACTCTACTGTGTGAATCTTGCAACAAATGTAAGGTGTTTCTGTTTGAGCTTACAAAGGATATCAGTTTCAAAATTATGCTTATTACTGGAGCCACAGGAATTGGTTAGCTTATATTTCAAGGCTTGAATTGCATAGTATAATAATGGGATTACGCAATTTTACACCATTGTGAAACTTTGTTGGTAGTGGTCATTACAAGCTTCATTAGACTGTGGATAGTTGCAGGCCCACTTCACTTAAGTTGGCCAAATATAACATTACATATTGGTATTATTCAAATTGTGAACTAAGTTTGTCAGGATTCCCAGCTTAATGTTATTTTCACTTTTAATGACAGAAAAAGTGTATAGAAGGAAATGATACACCACAGACATGTGCATTCTTTTGCTCCAGTAATTGGAACCCCCTTGTTCTCTATGTAAAGCACAGCAATTACTTTTATTATTTTAACTTTCGGTAATTACAAAATCTTTGGTTGGTTTGATTTTGGGGAGGGGACCAAACAGTGAGTCATCGGTCCTAGGAAAGTCTTTAATTTCTGTTGTACAATGAGACCTTATTTTTTTCTTTCTCTTTGTTTTCTACTTTGTAAAATTATTTATTTCTTCCTTGGGAGACTACAGACTCAGATTTTTGTGAAAAAGTTATGCAATATGCAAACACCCAAGGTGAAGTATTACCCGACCACAATATAATTGCACTTGGCCTCCCATGGTCATTATCAGAAATGCACAATGATGTTAAATGTAAACTAGAACTATGGTGACTAATGAAAACACATCACACTGTGAATGATTTCAAGACAGCTGTGCAAGTGCCTCATCGCATCCTCGCGAAACATCACGATACAGACTCACAATTAGCCAACCAAAATGCACCCATTTTGAGGTGCAATAATATTGTGGTCAACTAATATAGCCAATTAATTTTTGAGTACAACATCTGGACTTAGACTTGTCTAATAAAACCAGGCATGAAATTCTATGCTACGTACATACGCCACAGAAAAGAATACAGAGATGCAAAATATTTGTAGGCAGTTTAAAAATGCAACACACATGGACATAAACAGATTGGGGAAAGGATTCCACAATACACACTGATTTTTTCCTACACAGACTAAGAGAAAAACACTGTTATAACAGAAATTTTAGTACCAGTAAATAACCTCTGAAGTATGTAGTATGATGCCACAGAGGTCATACCTTGCATGGAAAGGAATTTGCATTATATGGATAATTAACTGTGAAATCTGATGTCAGTGAAGCTATGAAACTCCAAGCGACATGAGATTTTGTCAGAGCAAGGAAACACCTCAAATGTAACCAGTCCACAGAGAAGAATCCGTAGAACATGGATAATGTACCTGATACAACACACAATTTCCCAGCCTTCAGAAACATCTGACAGCAGCACCATGATAATCAACAACAGAAATGGGAACAGCAGCAAAAAAGTCACAGCAGTCCTGTGAATGGCCCGTAAGATCCAGAGAACCTATGCTTCTCATATATTTTTGGAACCTGACAAGGACACAAGACAGAACATGTCACCATATAACATACATATAGCTAATTGGTTCTCATCCTAGTTACCAGCATATTTTTAAGCTTAAACATTCAGTTGAGATAGCAATGGCTGGTGAAAATTTGTAATACATTTACATTATGGAGCACTAGTGGAGAAATTTTGAACTAAGTGGCATTAACATCCATCCCTGTGAGTTGGCAATTTAATATTGTAGAAAGAATGCCAAAAATAGAGGTATATGTATTTTTACCAGATCAATTACAAAAGGTGTGAAGCCAAATCATTGAGTGTGGAGAAACATTTTGAAGCAGCTGCTGTGCAGTTGTATTAACTGCAAGGAAAAGTCATTGCAATAGACAGACCACCTACAGGAGATACAGAATATTTATTAAGCACTTAAAACATTGCTTAACATTTTATTTACAGAAGGAGCAAGTATAATCATACATGAGGACTCCAGTGTAAATCTTAGGAACAAAAGTGGTCTGAAAGATTAGTTCTTAAGTCTCTCTGGTTGAAAGCTTACTTGTTAACAGTGATTTTGTTGTGCCCCTATGCAAATCACCATCTCAGCTATATGGTGAGTAGCAATCTATCCTATTCATAATATTTTCATTATTCCATTCTGGATTTTCCACTGTGCGAAAAGTGCACTTTAAACATACAGAAGAGACATTTCTACAGAAAACTGTGTTGACTTTGTGTAAATATCCTACGGAGTCAGTCCTGGATGGGTGCTGTGCCCCAAAAAACTATCAATGATGTGTATAATTCCTTCTCTTCACTTTCCATGGGATATTTTGAAATGAACTTTCTAAAGAAGATGTCAAGAATCGGATTCCATACTAGCACAAATGCAAATTCCTGGATTTTATTTGACATTAAAAATTCTTGTATAACATTAAAAAGAATAATTTCTAAAATCAAAACATCCATAGGTCCACAGTTTAGAGAGATGGTAAGAACTACAAGGCAGTATATTGAAAAGTAATCACTAAGGCAAAATTTATGGCTGATGACAGCTTAATAAAGTAGTCTGATAAGTCAAAAGCTATTTGGGGAATTGTGAGGACTGAAACTTAATATTAAAAAAGAAAATTTGCCAAATTATACAAACAGTTATTTCAATGAAAGCTACAACTTCATTATGTTCGAAATCCACAAATCAAGAAAAACAAGAATGTTGAAAAGCTGCTTGCAGCATGAGTGTAAATCCAACAAATGAACACAATGTGTTAAAAGTGATAACAATCTTGAAACCTAAAATGTCAACAGAGTAGATGAGGTGCTGATGTCTATCACGATCAAGATTGCACCACAAACTGCAAGACCCTTGGCATATATTGCCAACTTTTTGTTGGGGAAGGAAAGTTTCCTGAAAGGTTGAAAACATCAATAGTGAAGCCAGTGTTTAAAAGCTGTGACAATAATAAAGTAGAAAACTATTGGTCAAAATTGCTCCTTCTGGCATTCTTCAAAACATTAGAAAAAATTCCTGAAGCACCAAATCAACAAATATCTAAATGATGCTAAGTTACTTAACAGTAATCAATAAGGTTTACAGACAGATAAAACACAGAAACGGCAGTAATGTGCCACATTAAACAAATAATTAAAAATTTAGAAAAAAAAAACCAGTAGTCTAAAGAAGTTAATTTAGGCCTCTCCAAGTATTTAATTCTGACAGTCGTGGCAACCTCTTAGAAAAACTGGAAGCTTTAGGTGTTCAACTGTATGGTAAAAAGTGGTTTGAAGCATAGCATCAAAGCAAAATATGCAAAAAACAAATTATAGGACTGATGTCAACTTAGTGCAATCACAAAACCAGTTTTTTTCCTATTTTTGTGGGGGTGGAGTGAGGGGCACCTTGGAAATAGGAATACCAAAGGTAGTATTCTAGATCCCATATTATTTCTGAACTATATAAATGTGACACAAAGCCCAGATAGTGCAGCCAATACCATTCAATTTGTGGTTGATCCTAGTGTGATGATGAATGTACCACAGTAATTATTACATACAACTATCAATGAAGTCCTCAAGTATGTCAACTCTTGATTTAATAAAAACAGGTTGCATTAAATGTAAACAAAACAGTTTGGGGGAGTAAGTTGTAGTGTAAAGGTAGATATGGTGTTGGGTGACAAAGCCATAGACAGAACCATCTACAAGATTGCTGGAGATTCATGTTAATGAAAACTTAAATTTTTATGACCACATAATAAAACTTGCATAGAAACTCAATTCATTCTCTTCTCCTCTTAGAATTATCACAAACGTTTGTGCTTCAGAAGGTAGAAAGATAATGTACTGTTTCTTTTTTTTACAAAAGAGAGAATTATCCAAATAATAACTCACAACACATGGTGTTCCACAGAAATGTTACATCCCATTTTCAGAGAGATAAAAGGGCTAACAATATCTTCTCTCTCTCTACACACACAAAAAACATTTTACATATGACAGCCCACCTTAAAGTGTGAACAAAAATAATTAACACAGAAAGGTATGTGTGCCATAGTGATGTTAAACTGTACAACAGCCAACCATTCTACAATAGAAAACTGCATGACAAAAATAAATTTAATTCAGAATTTTAAAAAATCTCCTGAAACAATGCTTTTAATTGTTAAGTGTTTATGCTGACCAATAACATTTTCCAGGCAATGTTTATAAAGGAAAGTAAACACCAATATTAGGTTTAGGCCGTAGGACTCCTCTGACTGACTGCTGTATGCAGGCCAGTATAAGGAGCAGTCCATGGCTGTGAGACGTGTGATCAGCATTTCACTAATCCCTCCAGCTGTTATTGCCAGTAAATGAATCCTGATGATGACGCTGATTCATTATTCAAGCAGTTCATGATTTGGCCTCAGAAGGGCTGAGTGGAACACCCCCTACTATGCCTTTCAACCTCAGAAAAAATCTGAGTATGTACTATAAAACAACCCCAGGTCTTTCTGCACCGAAGGCGGCGATGGTAACCATTCGGCTGTGGAGGCAGTTGCAGAATGGTTACAGGCAATGTTTATATTAAGCAACAACAGAACACAATATTTCCATGGTCCAACTGGCCTCCATCTTCAGGTGAGAATACTGTTTGCCAATTTTGCCTGGACTGATATATACTGCAAACAGCAGTGGAGGACATATTCTCTTTCTTTGTAATTATGTCACACAAAATTTACATGAACATTTGGAGATCATTCATACAATATTTGTTGTCGGTAGATGGATAAAGAAATTACAGGACATCAGTGAGCAGATCTAATTGAACAATTCAAAAGTCAGGCAGATTACATTGAATGCATTGAATGGTTAGTTGGATAACTACCTGTAGGATTTCATTATTGCTGTCACACAGTGGTACTATAAACTCTGTTGCCCTGTATATCCCAGGTGGTTTTCTCTCTTCTAAAATCTCTTGAACAAATTGTGTGAAGTAATAAATAAAATCATGGATTTACAAGAAATGGATTGAAAATATTCACAGCAAAATTATTTGGAGTAATGTTTTGGAAGCATTCTGCCTGAGGTAGGCCTATACCATTTTCTCTGAGTGTGCTTATGACTTCACAGTTTAGTGCCCTAAAAGACTAATAATAATAGTAATAATTTCTGTCTGAAACAGGTACCAAATATCTGGGATTTATTGTCAACTCAGTATCAACTTGAAATGTGCGCATAAAACATACTGCTCAGAAATATGTGGCAACTATTGACATGATGCTGTGACACCTTTATGGTGGTGGTTGAATGTACATACAACTATAAAACTTTACCAGGTAATGGTATCCTCATCATGAAAGAGAACATTAAGGGGTATGGAATGAGTTGACACATACATTAACAAAGAGGAACAGCTGCTAGAAACTGAGTTATATTTGACTATCATTAAACTGTGATACTGGTCTGCTATTTTTAATCTGATACAACTTCCTTATTTTTGTTGTAAGATTACATCGTTATTTATCATGAATGGCAATTACCTACAAGAATAATAGATAGCTATTTACTGTGAAAATTGCTGCGTATTACACAGCTGACAGGAAAATTCATTCCTTGACTCCATGTGAGCAGATGGCTTGAATAAAGAGTAGATAATAAGATATGTTAGCGATTTACTTTGAAATTGGTAAGGATTTACAATTTCTTCTTTATATCTGCTGCTAGCTCCAAATCCACAAAAAGAATCCAAAGTCTACATGGAAAGCATTATTCTGCCATGTCTTGTAGGTGCAGAAATCACAGTTCATTTAAAATTAATATAGTTTTCATTAACAACAAATGACATTAAGGAATCTATGTACTGAACTGCTAAATTTGAAGATATCTAAAGAGATTTGTACTAGATGCATAGTTATTTACTGAATGTAATATTTTTATGGCTCACATTTGCTCAATGAATATTCACCTCACCTGCAGTGCCATGGAAGTGAAGTCAGTGAGGCCCACCTGCAGTGAGGATGAGAGTTGTGTGGGCTGCCCTCATCCTGGAGTGTGAGTGACTTGCCCTTCCTTTCTAAGCTCCCCTAATATTCTTCTCTCTTTTACTTGACATGTTTCTATTGGCAGTGTTACACATTTTGGCTCCTGAAGGTAAGTATATGCAAGAAAGTCTCTCTCATAATTTATAATAATATCCGGTAAAAAAAAACTTAAACATCTAAAATATAAATGATAAAATTATTTTCAAAACCTATGCCTTTCACAATTCAGCCTATAAAAAACCTTAGACTAAATAAAAAAATTAAACAATTTTTTAATGTATTTAGAAGTAAGACATGTAAAACACCTAGACCAATGTCTCTGGTAAATATAGAAGACCACATAAAATATTAAAAGAAACAAAAAGGGAGGACGAGGGAGAAGGGAAGGAGGTGGAAGAGAGGAGGGGGTGTGGGGTGGATGAGAAAATGGGAAAGGCCAAGGGTGAAAAAAGAACCGAGCACTATGTTAACTAACTTTTATTGAAACAGTCAAAATTTGCCAAGATGCTGTGGTGCCTTAATTCCATTTATCTATTTAGGATATGATGAGGAAGCTGCTCGATGGATCAGATAATTCTGACTTCTTCAGTATATTTAATGAGTAGCCCTAATTTTTACAACATATAATTTATAAGTTACTGGCAAGATCGCTGATGGAATGCCTCTGCCCATGAAAATGGGTACTCAACGCAGATTTAGAGCAGGAATTCCTGAGGCACAAACTTCCAGCATGCTGGAAGTGCTGCAATTGTTCATTTCCACATTTTTGACATGGTTTTTGCATTTTCAGAAATATGATTCCGACTATCTGTTACAGTGATTTGAAAATGGGTCCTGGGCTGAAAGTAGTCATCAACTGAATAAAAGATGTGAAATTTGCCACTTTAGTTGGTTTTTCTTTGAACATGGTACCAACACCACTGTCAGTTTGTCCAGTGTACCATATGGGGGCAATCGGTGCAGTGACACAATACACCCCAGTTGCATTGTATTCAGATCTAGAAGTGTGTTCCCTCTGCCTGTACATTGTACCGATGTTACCAGGATTGAAGAAAGCCAGTTTTAGCTATATATGTTCGGGAAATAGATATTAAGCTTTCACTTTTATTATTTTTTATGCTAACATATGTGTATACAGCAAGATCTGCCATAACTCAAAGGGCTATAGCTAAATTAAATTGTGCAATTATGTACACTTCCATTAATAAACATATAACAAGCTTGCATAAGCCATCACCAAGGCGAAGGTTAACAGAGACTGTTATGTAATGTAACTGATTCAGCTGTTGGTTCTTGGTGAAACAGTACTCAGCTGTTGTGTACTGGAAAAAGTGTTTACAATCTGAAACCTAGGTTGTACAAAAATAATAAAGGTTTGTGAAAGAAGGCAAAGAAGGGTTCTGTTTAGTTAATACAACATATATTATACATGGAATAAGGCCAGATGAGGAACTGTGATTAATTAATAGCCACAAAAATTAACCACAAAAGGTTCTGACAAAAAGAATACTTCACCACAGAGTGAAAATCTCATTCCGGAAACATCTCCCAGGTTGTGGCATATCCTTTCTTTCAGGAGTGCTAGTTCCGCAAGGTTCGCAGGAGACCTTCTGTAAAGTTCGGAAAGTAGGAGACGTCCCGAGTTCGAGTCTCGGTCCGGCACACATTTTTAATCTGCTAGGAAGTTCCAAAAAGAATAAGTTCACAATGAATAGAGTGTAGCACCTAAAATGACTTTTAGTGTACATGCTAGGTCATCAAAGTAGCCTATGAAGTAAGAACTGTCACAATCACCACACTGAATTTTATATACCATTGGTCTACCAAGTTTATTACATTACCTATGTCCAGTGGCATTTGGTTTCAAAGCCTAAGACACTTTACAAGTTAGTAGCTGTCATGTATTCTACACCTACATCCATACTCTGCAAACCAATGTTAAGTGCGTGGCAGTGGGTAATTCCCATTGTATCACATATTAGGATTTCTTATCATTCCATTCACATATGAAGTGTGGGAAGAGTACCTGCTGAAATGCATCTATGTTCACTGTAATGATTCTAATCTTCTCTTCCTGCAAGACAATACATAGTGGACTATAATATATACTTAAATTCCTCATGTAAACTGGTTCTTTAAACTTTCTAAGTATATGTACACATGATAGATGACATCTATATTCAAGTGTGTGCAAATTCAGGTTCTTCAGCTTTTCCATTACACTCTATCATGTGCCAAACAAGCCTATGGCCATTTGTGCATTGTTACAGACAAAAGCTGTTCAAAAAATTCCAGAACATTTGTAATTTCATGACAATGGTATGTTAGAGCGAAATGCAGTTGACATCCCTGCACACGCCTATGTTTAGCATGTAACTGGTTGTTTATCTGTTAGTTATTGTTCAGTGCTGTACTAAGAAGAATGGTGTGTTGCACAGTTTGCAAAATTCAAGATGGCAGAGTTAGAGGAACAACATGTCTGCATTAAATTTTGAAGAAAACCTTTACAGAGACATGGCAAATGATGCAGGAACCCTGTGGTGATGAGCCATACTCGGTGTTACAAATGGCTGACATGGTATCAAAATGGCCAGATGGAAGTTAAGGATGACCTTCATTCAGGATCCCCTTCAACGTTTACTGAGGAGTAGTTCATCATAAATTTGTGCCACAGGGTCAAACCGACCTCAGGCCAAGGCAGGCCCGTCAATATAGTGTGTGTGTGTGTGTGTGTGTGTGTGTGTGTGACAGGGTCAAACTGTTAATCGGTGGTACTATTGGGATGTGTTGTGATGCCTGCAAGTAAAGTGAGAAGGAAACAGCCTGAAATGTGGTGAGACAATTCATGGCTCTTGTATCATGATAGTGCATCCGCACTTTCATCCCTGTTGGTGTGTGACTACTGCACAAAAAACGAGATCACTGTGCTGCCTCATCCTCCATACTCTCCAGACCTGGCCCCTGCAGACTTTTTTTTATTTCCACAGCTGAAAACCCCATTGAAAGGATGAAGATTTGCAACAATGCATGGCACTCTGTGTGATCCAAGAAGAGGTGTACCAAGACTACTTCCAGAAGTAGAATGTCATTGGGAGTGGTGTGTCAGTTGTGGAGGAGAGTATTTCAATGGAGACCACGCACAATAAGTAAAAGGTAAGCACAGAAAAATTTTGTGGACAAAGTTCCGGAATTTTTTGATTAGACCTCATACGTTCAATGTCCCTGTTAGTTGTATTTGGTATAGATACAATATGTACATTTGTTAGTAATTTAGTCTTCATTACGATGGAAGGTTCTCCTTTATAGTGGGATTTATGGCACAAAATGTATGTATGAATGAATGACTGAATGTTGAGCTTCATTGAAAGGTTAGAGGTTGTCCAATACCAACTTAATTTAGTTGCATATTCAGGATGAACCAGAATTATATCAACAAACTTTCAGAGGTGGCAGTATTGACCAAAACAAGAAAAAGTGCCTAGTACATATGTGCTCTAAAATCCATACCTAAAGAACTATGAGCACCTGTTAATTCTCACTATTGTGAAACACATCGCTTCTACTGGCCAAGTGCTCATAGGTCTTAAGGTATGCATATTTACTAGACATTTTTATCTTGTTTTGGTTCATACTACCTCTCTGATGGTTTGCCAGTAGAGTTTTGGTACATCCTGTATAATCATGTTAAGGTATTTATATGCAATAAAAGGTTATATTTTATTACATGATCTCACTGTCACACCCAGCCAATGACCCTCATCATGCTTCAGATGAATGTAATGTACACACAGTTGTAATGCATCTGACACTGGAAACTTGCTGCTGAAATGTGTCACGTTAATAGACAAACAAAAAATGACTAAAGATATAAAAATTATGCAAAAATTTCCAGTCATATTTTGCTAATGTTTTTCCTTAATATAGGCCATTGACTTAAAAAATATGTATATTGTATTCTTATGCCAGATACTGACCTGTCTGCTAGTCTTGTATTTTTTTTTTTCTTGCTACAATGTATTTGGTGGTCTTCATTTAAGTCATTAGACATGTTGTTGTTCTTACGCTAGTACCACTGGATGGGTGTTATTAGTGATATATTTTAATATACATTAACTATCATTGTTATATTTTCTATACTAGTTTAAAGATTTTGTATTTAGATACCCCAACATTCTTTGTTCTTATTTGATTATTATCTAACAGACAGGTGTTGTCTCATGTTAAATCTTCACTGAATCATTGTAGTCTACATAAGGTTTGATTGGTTGGGGAGGACATAGGTTGTTGTTGTTGTTGTTGTTGTTGTTGCAGTCTTCAGTCCTGAGACTGGTTTGATGCAGCTCTCCATGCTAATCTATCCTGTGCAAGCTTTTTCATCTCCCAGTACCTACTGCAACCTACATCCTTCTGAATCTGCTTAGTGTATTCATCTCTTGGTCTCCCTCTACGATTTTTACCTTCCACGCTGCCCTCCAATGCTAAATTTGTGATCCCTTGATGCCTCAGGACATGTTCTACCAACCGATCCCTTCTTCTAGTCAAGTTGTGCCACAAACTCCTCTTCTCCCCAATCCTATTCAATACCTCCTCATTAGTTACGTGATCTACCCACCTAATCTTCAACATTCTTCTGTAGCACCACATTTCGAAAGCTTCTATTCTCTTCTTCTCCAAACTATTTATTGTCCATGTTTCACTTCCATACATGGCTACACTCCATACAAATACTTTCAGGAACGACTTCCTGACATTTAAATCTATACTCGATGTTAACAAATTTCTCTTCTTCAGAAACGCTTTCCTTTCCATTGCCAGTCTACATTTTATATCCTCTCTATTTCGACCATAATCAGTTATTATGTTCCACAAATAGCAAAACTCCTTTACTACTTTAAGTGTCTCATTTCCTAATCGAATTCCCTCAGCATCACCCGACTTAATTCGACTACATTCCATTATCCTCGTTTTGCTTTTGTTGATGTTCATCTTATACCCTCCTTTCAAGACACTGTCCATTCCATTCGACTGCTCTTCCAAGTCCTTTGCTGTCTCTGACAGAATTACAATGTCATCGGCGAACCTCAAAGTTTTTATTTCTTCTCCCTGGATTTTAATACCTACTCCAAATTTTTCTTTTGTTTCCTTTACTGCTTGCTCAATATACAGATTGAATAACATCGGGGAGAGGCTACAACCCTGTCTCACTCCCCTCCCAACCACTGCTTCCCTTTCATGCCCCTCGACTCTTATAACTGCCATCTGGTTTCTGTACAAATTGTAAATAGCCTTTCGCTCCCTGTATTTTACCCCTGTCACCTTTAGAATTTGAAAGAGAGTATTCCAGTCAACATTGTCAAAAGCTTTCTCTAAGTCTACAAATGCTAGAAACGTAGGTTTGCCTTTCCTTAATCTTTCTTTTAAGATAAGTCGTAAGGTCAGTATTGCCTCACGTGTTCCAACATTTCTACGGAATCCAAACTGACCTTCCCCGAGGTCGGCTTCTACCAGTTTTTCCATTAGTTTATAAATAATTCGCGTTAGTATTTTGCAGCTGTGACTTATTAAACTGATAGTTTGGTAATTTGTCACATCTGTCAACACCTGCTTTCTTTGGGATTGGAATTATTATATTCTTCTTGAAGTCTGAGGGTATTTCGCCTGTCTCATACATCTTGCTCACCAGATGGTAGAGTTTTGTCAGGGCTGGCTCTCCCAAGGCCGTCAGTAGTTCTAATGGAATGTTGTCTACTCCGGGGCCTTGTTTCAACTCAGGTCTTTCAGTGCTCTGTCAAACTCTTCATGCAGTATCGTATCTCTCATTTCATCTTCATCTACATCTTCTTCCATTTCCATAATATTGTCCACAAGTACATCGCCCTTGCATAGACCCTCTATATACTCCTTCCACCTTTCTGCTTTCCCCTTTTTGCTTGGAACTGGGTTTCCATCTGAGCTCTTGATATTCATACAAGTGGCTCTCTTTTCTCCAAAGGTCTCTTTAATTTTCCTGTAGGCTGTATCTATCTTACCCCTAGTGAGATAAGCCTCTACATCCTTACATTTGTCCTCTAGCCATCCCTGCTTAGCCATTTTGCACTTCCTGTCAATATCATTTTTGAGACGTTTGTATTCCTTTTGCCTGCTTCATTTACTGCATTTTTATATTTTCTCCTTTCATCAACTAAATTCAATATTTCTTCTGTTACCCAAGGATTTCTACTAGCCCTCATCTTTTTACCTACTTGATCCTGTGCTGCCTTCACTACTTCATCCCTCAGAGGTACCCATTCTTTTTCTACTGTATTTCTTTCCCCCATTCCTGTCAATTGTTCCCTTATGCTGTCCCTGAATCTCTGTACAACCTCCGGTTTAGTCAGTTTATCCAGGTCTCATCTCCTTAAATTCCCACCTTTTTGCAAGTTCTTCAGTTTTAATCTACAGTTCATAACCAATAGATTTTGGTCAGAGTCCACATCTGCCCCTGGAAATGTCCTACAATTTAAAACCTGGTTCCTAAATCTCTGTTTTACCATTATATAATCTACCTGATACCTTTTAGTGTCTCCAGGATTCTTCCATGTATACAACCTTCTTTTATGATTCTTGAACCAAGTGTTAGCTATGATTAAGTTATGCTCTGTGCAAAATTCTAACAGACGGCTTCCTCTTTCATTTCTTAGCCCCAATCCACATTCACCTACTATGTTTCCTTCTCTCCCTTTTCTTACTGTCGAATTCCAGTCACCCATAACTATTAAATTTTCGTCTCCCTTCACTACCTGAATAATTTCTTTTATCTCATCACACATCTCTTCAATTTCTTCGTCATCTGCAGAGCTAGTTGGCATATAAACTTGTACTACTGTAGTAGGCATGGGCTTCGTGTCTATCTTGGCCACTATAATACGTTCACTATGCTGTTTGTAGTAGCTTACCCGCACTCCTATTTTTTTATTCATTATTAAACCTACTCCTGCATTACCCCTATTTGATTTTGTATTTATAACCCTGTATTCACCTGATCAGAAGTCTTGTTCCTCCTGCCACCGAACTTCACTAATTCCCACTATATCTAACTTTAACCTATCCATTTCCCTTTTTAAATTTTCTAACCTACCTGCCCGATTAAGGGATCTGACATTCCACGCTCCGATCCGCAGAATGCGAGTTTTCTTTCTCCTGATAACGACGTCCTCTTGAGTAGTCCCCGCCTGGAGATCCGAATGGGGGACTATTTTACCTCCGGAATATTTTACCCAAGAGGACGCCATCATCATTTAACCATACAGGACATAGGTAAAGGCTTATAAAAGACAGACTATGAATTTACATTCATAGTTTATCTTTTATAAGCCTTTACCTATGTCCTCCCTAACCAATCATACCGTATGTAGACTTCAAGCATATTTGTATACAAATATCTGTTACTGTGTGTTGCATGACTTTGTATTATTTTATTTGTGCTATTTTATGTATATATTTGTATGTCCTACTTCCATGAAGTGATTTCAATTATGTACTTATTGATAACATACATACAATAAATATTGTATGTGGTGGATAAATTAAATAAAAATAAAAAATAAGTAAAATGATGCTGAACATTCTCTCTCTCCAACATCCCCCAGTAAGGAACATGTAAAATAATTCAGTATACAATGTGGTTGCAATTAAACTTTCACTACTTGAGCCAGTGCAGGTGGAACATTATTTACCATATAGGTACCCACCTTTATAAGACTTTCAAATGAAGCTATATGGTTCCAGAGACATTTTAAAGTCTCAAACATCTATGATGTATATATGCAGACTGGAGAGACAAATGAAATTTTGTACCATGGGTAGGATTTTAAACCAGCTCTCCTGCTTGCTAGGCAGATGTGCTAACCACTACATCACCTTGGCACAACTGGACAGACTACCCTAGCATGCCTGCTTCTTCGAATCAAATTCCCATTCATGCTTCAGCCCACTGGTATTCCCAATAAACTCTGCAATACTGTTCGAATTTAGGGAGAATACCAGTAACCTGAAGCATGAATGGGAATTGTGATGGAACAGGGAAGCATGCTAGGGTAGTCTGTGCAGATGTGAAAAGCCACTGTGCCAGGGTGGCACAGTGGTTAGTGCATCTTCCTAGTGAGCAGGAGACCTATGTTCAAATCCTGGCCTTGGCACAAGTTTTCCTTGATTTTGTGCACTCAAATTAGATGGGCCTCCATCAGCTTTCAGGAGGAAAACCTCACAAGTTTAAAACTATTCTTGACATATTGATGGCGAGCTGGCATCCACCATTATTGCTAATGGTGCATTTTGGAGTGGGTGGAATAAGAGGATTGCTTTCTGCACATTAGCCCTTAACTTGTCAAAGATGTGCTGCATTTTATGTGTCCATGGCGGGGGATGTCTGCCCATAGCATTATCTGCCAGCGGGTCTATTAGTGTCACAGGCATCTCTGCTGTTCTGGGTAGGTGATGTCAGTAAAAGTTGACAATCCTAAGGAATCTTTTTAATTGCTGATAATCCGTTGGCTGAGGAATGTTCTTAATGGCCTCTATCTTCTGTCTGAGAGGACAGAGACTGGCAGATGAGACTTTATGACTGAGAAATATCGCCTGTTTTTGATACAGAACACATTTCAGGTAATTTATCACCAGGCAAGAGTTATGTACCCTGTCGAACACTGTCTTAAATTATTGCTCATGTAATTCAGCTGTCTATTAAAATAGTGTCAATGCAGATGAAGTCTAAATCCAAGCCCGTTACTTCATCTACAAACCTCTGCCATGACTGAGCTGCATCTTTTATACCAAACAGCATGCGTAGATGTTCAAAGAGATCAAAAGGCATTATCACAGCAGTCTTGGGAATATCTTCTTCGGCGACCAGAAGAGCACAGTAATCTATTTTCCTTGGCCATTGAAAGACCAGATGGGCAAGGGTTGTTTTAATCTGATGCACCATGGCATCCAGTACTTTCTGTAACTGACTGACAACCTGTTGTGTAGCTTCTGGAATAACCAGCTACTGGTGAGGTGATGGCCTTTTTTGCACTTCTGCCTATAGCATCCATTAGCACTTCACTCTCCACCTTAATTCACGCCATACTTTTCTTTATTTCCAGTTGTTATTGGTATATGAAGTCTGCACCTAATGATGGTTTGTTAACACCTGTCAGTAGGAACCTCCAGCTGAACTTTTCACTGAAGCCCAGGTCCATTGTCATTTCACACTCGCCAGTGCAGTCTTACTTTGTCCGAATGGCAGCACACTTATATCAGAGCTCAAATGGATAAGGTAGCACTGATCTGCCTTCCTGTCTTTCACATGGAAATGGCATGACAATGTGAGCAGGCACACTTGCTCAACTATCTGTGTGGACATGCTCAATTTGTCGTGAATAACTGGGCTGGGTCTTGGATTACTTCTGATTATCTCTCCACCAGTATTTGTGGAAACAGTAGCAACTCTCTCATCTACACTTTGGTGCTTTTATGCAACTATGTGGCCTGCCGCACCTACTGCAGCCCACTGGGGCCATTTGGAAATGAACAGGGAGGTGTGCATCTCATGGCCTGATCATCAAAATGCTTGTGGTACCAACACACCTGGTGATTTTGTGCTCTTTGTGCCATCTGGCTGTCTGCTTGATTCTGCTGGCCAGGTGGACACCCTTCTTCTTTAGCTTTCCTTGTGTGGGTCCACTTATTCATTGCCAGTGAAAATAATCACTTTCGAATTGCTTCCATGTGGTATTTCAAACTTTGGAGCTGCTAGTTGGTGTGCATCTGTTGTTTGTTCCATACAACTGGGGTCCCAGTGTTGATGTTGCTTAATAAGAATTAATGTCACTCTTCCCATCTGTCACCATTGTAGTTTTCTATGGAAAAGATAGTTGCATTAGCCATATGTGCAGTGTGTTTCATCTGATATTACATCTTCTTCCACAATGCTTCCCAGATGTCACCTGAATTCAGATAATGTTCTATTGCCAATACAACTGAACTGATGCACTTGTTGTTCCAATGATTTAGACATCCATCTGACCATATTATCCTACAAATGGAGATGCCTTTGTTGTGAGAGTGGTTTCAAAATATTGTCAACACCATATTAAGCGCTTGGGCATCTAAGCTGTTAGTTGTCACAGCAAACTTTGTATAATCACTAGTAATACTGTTTTGTTTAAGTTCAAGCTTCTCCAGCAGGAGCTTTGGTATTTGTGTTTTCATTTTCTGAGTGGAAACCAGGTTAGATTCAGCCAGCAAACTTTCTGTTGTATTCAATGTTTGTTGGTATAGCCTGATGTTGTATCATGCTGGAATTTGATTTTGCAGATCCATAATCTGCTTCTGAAGGTGCTGTTGTAGGTGTAAAAGCTGTCCTTCTATCTGGATTTAACATTGCTGCACAAAGTCATTGTTTCACTCTTACATTGCTTGAGAGTCTCTTCTTTTTCTTGTAATTTTGGGGCACCAATTTATAGGCAGCTTTCATCATTTGAGCAGTAT